>NW_004524749.1:2008483-2010227 GCF_000260255.1 Octodon degus
AAAGAAAGAAAGAAAGAAAAGTGCAGTTCAGGCTGGCCTTAAATTTATTTTGTAGCCCAGGCTGGCCTCAAACTCCATCAATCCTCCTACCTCAGCCTCCCAAGTGCTTGGATTACAGGAGTGCCTCACCATGTTGTGCTTATGCTTAACTTTTGAAGAAATTAGCAAACTGCTTTCTGAGTGCCTACACCGTTTTATACTCCTAGAAGTAATACCACCTCCAATTTCTATCTGTCCTCCACAGCACTTATTATTATCTATTCATTATTGTCATAACACCTGTCCTGACAGATGTATTTCACTGTGGTGTTCCTTTTATTATTACATGTTTGCAGCACATAAAGAGTATATTCATCATGGGGAGTTGATGCTTATGCATAACGCATTTCAATTCTTTTTTTTTTATCCCTTTCCTTCCACTCCCTCTTCCTTTCCCTTCCCTTCCCACCATCACTTGGTCCTCTTCCCTTTTTGCAAAAGCTCTATCTCTCTATTTCCTATTATCTATCTTTTATTTTGCTCATTGATTTATTCATACTTCGAGTTTTTCATATAAGACAACCCATGCAATAATTGAGCTTTTGCATCTAATTTATTTCAATTTATCGTCTCAAGTTGCATTTTTCTGCAAATGACTCAGATTTATCCTTCTCTACAGCAGAGTTGTAGGCCACTGTGTATAAATAGCACATTTTCTTTGTCCATTTATCTGTTAATGGAAATAGAGGCCACTTCTAAGATGTAGTAATTAGTCATTGTGCTGACAGCAACATAGGATGAGTGTATCATTGTGATATGTCTTTGATTTTTCAGGAGCATACCTAGAAGAGGAATAGCTAGAGCCAATGGAATTTCTAGTTTCAGTGTTTTGTTTTGGTTGGTTGTAGTTTTGGTTTTGGTCATTATTGTTTTGCAATAGGATCTTGCCATGTAGTCTTGGCCTCAAACACCTGGAGATCAGTTTTTCGGTTTCTCTTCTCTTGTTGCTGGGACAAAATACCTAATACCTAACATTAAGGAAGGAAAGATTTATTTAGCTCACAGTTAGTGGATATTTCAGTCCATATTCGGCTGGCTCCAAGACAGAGTGGCACAGGGAAGAAGGCAGAAGTTCATGACTGTGGAAAACAGCAAAAATCCAGGGGCAGGGCAGCAGTTAAGGCAGAGAGCTGGCCTTTTTCCCCTCCTTACCTTTGTATGCAGATTATCTGCCCCAGGACGAGTGTAGCGCTCACACCCATAATCCCAACATTGAATCATGAATTAATCACAAACTCTGGAAGCCACCCCAGTAACGCATGAGGCTTTGAGGGGACAACTAGACACAAAGCATGACACTCAGCCTCTCAAGTGCTGGGATTACAGGTGGGCACCTCCATGCCCAGCCGCTGGTTTCACCTTTCTGAGGATTTTCCACACTGATTTCCACAGTGGTTGTACTAGTCTACTTTCCCACCAACAATGTAGGAAGTTTCCTATTTCCCTGAAGCCTTGCCAGCATTTATTATTATTTGATTTCTTGATAATAGCTATTCTTCCTTGATTACGATTGAATCTCAGTGTTGTTTTAATTTGCATTTCTCTAAAGGTCAAAGATGTTGGACTTTTTTTTTTTTTTTATCTATTTGTACTTCTTCTGAGAAGTGTCTGTTTGTCAAACAATGGCCGTGACTCATCCTCAGGTCAGACACTGACAAAAGAATGTACAAAAGGTGGTACAGGGCTACAGGATAAATCCTGAGAG
>NW_004524749.1:2010858-2012156 GCF_000260255.1 Octodon degus
TCTCTTATTTTGAGGGTATGTTGTTTTTTTTTTTGTTTTTTTTGAGTTCTTTATATATTGTAGACATTAGTCTTGTATCTGGGGAATACCTAGTGATCTTTTTTCTGTTCTGTAGATTGTCTCTTCATCTGTTGATTGTTTCCATTGCTGTGCAGAAGCTTTTTAATTTGTATAATCCTTTACTCAATCCTAGCCAAAAGGCCGAGAAGTGATCATTTGTATGATCCTTGGTGTTATTTTCAGTGCATCTAGGGTTCCGTTCAGAAAGTTCTTGCTTAGGTCTATGTTTGCAAATTTTACCTTCCACCAGCTTGTTTCTGTTTTAGTATTTAGATCTTTGATCCACCTGGATTTTAGTTTAGTACATGGAGAGAGATATGGGTCTAGATTCAATCTTCTGTGTATAGATAGCCAATTTTCCCAGCACCATTTGCTAAAGAGGTTGTCTTTCCTCCAGTACTTTTGTGGCCCCTCTTTCTGAGAACAGAGAGCTGGATGTGGCTGAGGCTGTGTCTGCATCTTCTATTCTGTTCCATTGATCCACATGTCTATTTTTGTGCCAGTAGTGTGCTCTGCTGTTTTGATCACTGTAGCTTTGTTTTATTTTATTGTCTTTTTGAGATAGGTTTTTGCGGGGCCGGGGAGATAGCTCAGTAGAATAAGAGCTTGCCTGGCAAGCACAAGGACCTGAGTTCAATCCCCGGTTCCGCAAAAAAAAAAAAGATAGGGTTTTGCTATGTGGCTTAGGCTGGTCTGGAACTCAATTTGTAGCTCAGGTTGGTCTCCAACAGGAGGCCATCCTCCTGCCTCAGGCTCTCCAGTGCTGGGATCACAGGAGATCCACCAACAGCCTGTAGCTTTGTGACATAATTTGGAATTCAGGATTGTGGTGCCTCCTGCTTTGTTCTTCTTTCCCAGGATTGTGTTTCCTATTGTGAAGCTCTCCTAGCACTATATGAATTTGAGGGTTGTTTCACTAGTTCTGTGAGAATGCCTTTAGTATCTTGTTTGAGACTGCATTAAATCCTTGCATTAGTTTTGGAAGTGGGACCCTGTTGACAGTGTTGGCTCTGCCTTCCAGAAGAAGGTATGGTTTTGATTTGCATTTTCATGATAGTTAATGATGTTCACCATCATTTCATGTGTTTGTAGCCCATTTGTGCATATTCTTTGGAAAAATATTTATTCAGATTCCTTATCCTGGGCTGGGGAGATAGCTCATTGGAATAAGTGCTTGCCTGGCAAGTGCAGGGACCTGAGTTCAATCCCAGGTACCATAAATAAATAAATAAATAAAT
>NW_004524749.1:2013481-2032241 GCF_000260255.1 Octodon degus
TGGTCTCTTTGGTCGGCAGGGTGCTCTTCTCCTGCGTCTCCGTCTTCTTCAGCTTGGCCTTATCGAAGCTGGCGATTTCCCCCATGTCTGGTTTGTCTGCCATTTTCCTAAAACAATCCGAAGTGTTTCGCTCCGAGCCCGAGCTCCTGTGCTCCCACTCGCGTTGCTGCAGCAAGAGACCCCTAGTTTCATTTTTGAAGCATTCATTGTTAGGGCTAAGGGTGTAGCTCAGTGTGAAGGTCCTGAGTTCAATCCCCAGTACATGGGGCAGGATAATCCTTGGAAGAGACATTGTGCCACGCCCCCAGTAAAAGATACCAGGCCTTGGTTATTTGGGTAACACCCTTAGAAGCTGATTTTCACTTTATCACAGAGGTTTAAAGTCACTGGGGTTTAATCTTCTGCTTCTATACATTCTTGACAGGCTTTTTAATACACGCTGAGAGCACAGCCCTGATGCTTCATGGGGAAAGAGAGACGAGGGGAGAGGAAGAAGGGGAGGGAGAGAGAAGGCTCAGCTGCGGGTGTTTGGGATCAATCAACTCACTCTTCTCTGAAACGGGTTTATTTATTCTATTTTATTTTATTTTTGGTACTGGGAATCAAATTCATGAAATGGGTTGAATAACACCCTTGGTTTACAGAGCTTCCGTTGTCCGTTTTAAAGGAATGATAACACCATTTGGTGCTTCGGTCAGCACTCCTAGGGCTCTGGGAAGTGAAGCAGGAGGACGGCAAGTTCAAGCCTGGCCTGGAAAACTTAGCAAGACCCTATCTCAAAATAAAAACATTAAAAAAAAAAGGGGGAGGGAGGTTGGGAACGTAGCTCAGTGTGAAAGTCCTGAGTTCAATCCCAGTACCCTGGGGGAGGACACTCTTCCTGAGACTCAGGACGCCAGGCCCCTAGCAAAAGATAACAAGCCTTGGTTATTTAGCTATCTCTCCTAGAACCTCATTGTCACTTTATCACAGATGTTTAAGGTCATTGGAGTTCAATTGCCTTCTATTTTTACGCTGAACCCTGTCCTTAGAGGCAGAAGGACAGGAGTGGCTGCCACAGATCCGCGCCCCTCAGTGCCTTCCCAGTCTTAAAGCCTGCGATTCTTAAGCACTTGTTAGTACCTTCTCCTCGAGACCTCCCATCAACACGATGTTTCTGAAAACCTGCCCCCTGTAGCCCCCCATTAGCGAATTCCTAATTCCTCATTCTGCCTCTGAAGCTCTATGTCCCTCCCCTTCTCCCGTCTTGCCTCTCAGACCTCAAGATTCACATATATAGATGCCAACGACAGGCTAATAAAGTGCACCTTTTCAAAGGCATGTTTGACATTTAGTGGAGCACAGCTGAAAGATGAAGAACTGCGAGGAAAGACGCCAGGAGGCAGCCTTTCCCCTTCCCTCTGCCGTCCCACGCTCCGGCTGGAGGCTGCACCCCGCTCTCAGGCCAAGCGATGCCCCGCAGCGGACCGCGCCGTCTCCGGCGGCGAGGGCGAGTTAGCGGACCTCCCGCTTAGCCCAGCGCTCGCAGCGCCGCCCGCCGCACTCATCCGCGGCCTTCCGCACGCCTCGCCTCCCCGGCATCTAGCCTAGGATGGAGGTTCAACAGCCATTCTCCAAGCCCGGCTGGAGGCCAAAGAGGAAAGCGTTGCGCTGCGCTCGGAGGAAGGAGGTGGAGAACTGGGGACGCGGTGCCAGAATTCAAAGGGGGCAGTTTGAACGCGGGGCTGACAGCCAGGCAATGACAGTAACCGCACAATCTGCACAAATGCATTTTAACTTCTCTCAGTGGTGAAATTGGTCTATGAACACCAGCTTGATGATGACTTTTTAACTTTCAAACTTTTTTTTGGCAGGAAGCCTCAGTTAGGGATAGTTGCGCTTTACGTTGTGGAGGTGGTGGTAGTGGTGGGGGTGCCTACTCCTCCTCACAGCCTGAAGCACAGGGCAATGAACCCAAATCGAAAGATGCTATTTGTGAGCTTTAGTTTGGATTGTTTAAAGAAATAAGGGTTATAATTCACTCACTGGATTTTAGGACCCTCTATTGGGTTTTGACCCACAATTTTAAAAAAACACCTTGGAGCGGGAGGTAAGAATAATTAAGATGTGTTAAGTACATGTACCAACTGGCCACAGTGAATATAGTCATCATGGACTAATAAAAATAAAAATTTGAAAACAACATGAAAGCACGAAAAATAATACAAAAAGCCAATACCTTTATGATCCAGAGATAAGCCTTACCACTAACTCTATTTGTCTCAGTTACTTTTCTCTCACTGCTGGGACAACACACCTAACACCCCGAAGGAAGGAGGGAAAGGTTTATTTAGCTCACAGTTTGTGGAGGTTTCAGTCCAGACTCTGCAGGCTCCAAGGCAGAGCGGCACATGGCAGAAGACAGCCGTTCATCAAGGCAGAAAACAGCAAAAGGGCAAGAGCAAAAAGGCAGGAGCAGCAGCAGCAGCAAACCAGCCCCTCTCCCTTCCTCATATCGCATTCGTCTATCCCTAGGTGTATCATTCACACCCACAAACCCAGCACTGGATCATGAATTAATCACAAACTCTAGAAGTCCGCCCCATGGACTGCATGAGGCTTTAGGGTGACAACTAGACACAAACCATCACAATATTGTTACAAATATATTTTTAATAATAAATTGAGGTTATACTATTGGTTCTTTCAACATGAATGCGTCTTAATTCTTAAATATGTCCTTTTCCAGCATGACTTCTGTAGCAATAATGTCAAATTCTAACCACTCTGTTTTAAAATCTCTCTTCAGTTACTGGGAGTGAATCATGCAACAATATCCTGACACATAAATTTTGTGCATATCTTTGATTATTTCCTTAGCCTAAGCGCTTAGGCAAAACTGTTCATATATTTATGGCTTCTTAATACCACTGATAAAAATTCTTTAGAAATGTAACAGTTTAATCCTCTATGTCATTGTATGAGATAGATCTAATCAATATTCATTATAATCATTGGTGTGTGTGTGTGTGTGTGTGTGTGTTTGGTAAGGATCTCACTATGAAGATCCAACTCATGGTGATCCTCCTGTTTTCAGTCTCTCCAACACTGGGATTACAGGCATGTGCCACCATGCCCAGATTTGGTGGTTGGCCCAGCGTGCCCCTGGGGCAGGACCTGCGTGGCAACTCTGGGGACTGGGGATCGAACTCTGGTCCCTGCGCTTGTCAAAGAAGGTGCTTTACCCACGGAACTATCTTGCCAGCCCTTAAATTCCAGTGCTGTTTGGAACCTACATAGCCCACCTCCTTGCCCCGCTGGTTTCCTCTCTGCCACCTCCATGTCCTCAGCTCCAGTGCACATGCCCCAGGAAGCCCTTCCATATGCTAGCTAGCTCCTGATAGCCTTTCTTTGGCTGTATCCTTATCATGTTACTTCCCATATAGAAATACCCTTATCTGAAGTCAATTACAGACCAGGAGATAGCTCAGTGCCACAAGTGCCTGCCTGGCAAGTGCAAGGTTTTGAGTTCCATTCCTGGTACCCCCCCCAAAAAAAAACCCCATGAGGTCAGTTATTTACTTGCATGTGTGTTGTTTGCTGTAACCCTTCAACTTTGAGGGCAAGAATCTTGTCGATCTTGCTCATAACCTGTATCTCTGGCAGACATATGCAGTGCCTAGTTTAATGCAATAGTTATTGAAGGTATGAATAACTGCAAGAAGGAAGATTTTGTAATCAGATATAAATGTAGTCAATACCCTAAAGATTATTAAAAGGGAATAGGCAATAGGGCTCATATTTTGTTCTCATTGTGGTTTATGAAAGCTGAATGATGTGAGAAGAAATTAACCATGATAGAAATGGTTGTTTAAGGTGTTGGTTGTCTAGGAGAGCAATACTATAATTAAGGGAATCTATTATTTGGAATTCTGCTTAGTTTTTACATATTTTATTTCTCCCTGAGTTTCTTGATTTTTAAATCCCTCGTTAGCGTTGGCGACCAGAGTACTTCCCGACAGTAAATCATCAGTATCCGAGGAACGAAAGAGCGAAGCAGGGAACTAGAAAGATGTATATACGAATGACGAAAGAACAAACTGGCTCGGGTGGGTTGCAGTTCCTCTCCAGGACAGGAGGCGGCGCCAGTGTTCTGTCAACCTGGCCGCCGGCAGTTCTTGGCCCCTCCGGCTGACCGTCCGACTCTGGGCCCCGAGGCCAGAGTGGAAATTAGCCAATAAGGAACCGCCTTTGTCAGAAGGTAGGACAGAAGTGTCCAATGAGGGTAGCGCGTCTAGGCAAAGGGCGGAGCGCCAAGGAGGTGCGGAGGGGAGCGGTTGGGGGTGGGAGCTGGCGCTACCGACGGGGCTGGGACCGCCAGGCTGCGATGCGGACGGGGCCGCGGCGGTGACCGTCGCTGCCGCCCGACATGAACTCGCTGGAGCAGGCGGAAGGTGAGGTGGAGGGCCCGGGCCCGCCGCCGCAGGGCGGGCGCCTTCCGGAGGAGCTCTGGAGGGTGCGGTGGCTCGCGGCAGCGGGGCCGCGCGTCGGCCGCGGACGGAGCTGCTCGTCCGGCGCCGCCTGTGTTCTCCGCTCTTTAGCGAACGCCCGGGCCTTGCCGGTGGGGTGTCCCAAGTCATTTTCATTCTAAGCCGGTGGCCGCACGAGCTGTGCTCCCAGTGCTTTCCGCGGCTTCCGGTGACGGCCGAGGCTGGGAGATGCTCCCTGCTCCCGCTAAAGTTTAGGATCGCCGCCGCGGAAACGTCGCCCGCCCCTCGTGGAAGGAGACGCCGCGGGCGCCCGTCCCCGGGAAGCGCGTCGGGGCTCGGCGGAGCGGCGAGAGCCTG
Organism: Octodon degus; assembly: GCF_000260255.1. Lineage (NCBI taxonomy): Eukaryota > Metazoa > Chordata > Mammalia > Rodentia > Octodontidae > Octodon > Octodon degus. The sequence continues at coordinate 2,018,308 of NW_004524749.1, forward strand.
CAGCCCCCGGGCGCGGGCGCTTTCCCACGCGCGCCCGTTATCAGTGTCGGGGAGTCGGGCGAGATGAGACCGCCTTGCCGAGTTAGGAGGGCCGGAAGGCAGAATCCGAGAACTGCTGTCAAAGGAGCCTCCAAGATTTTGATACTCCAGTAACAATTTCCTGGTTCCAACATAACTAGAGCTCTCCTTGATTTTTATGTTTTCATTTGTAACCTCCTCAATTCTTAGACATTGCTTAGCTTGACATTGCTGATAATTTTCCACGTGCCAATTTTCAAAGCTTCGAAAAAAAAAGAGAACCGGTTTCCTTATGTATGAGATCAGAAATACTGTAAGAAATCTGATGTTTTTGTTTGTGCTTAAAACGGCCGTAGTAATCAGTGAAGTGCTATATGTCAGTTAACATAGAAAATCTGAAATAGTGTGTACCTAAAGTTTTGTCTTGCTGGGCATGGTGCCACACGCCTGTGTTCCCGGCCCTTGGGAAGCTGAGGCAGGAGGATCACCATGTGTTCAAGGCCAGCCTGGGCTACATAGTGAGTTCAAGGCCATAATGAACCACATAGTGAGATCCTGTCTCAAATCCCCCCCCCTTTTTTTTTTTTTTTTTGTCTCGATGATTCAAACCAGTAGAAATGCCTAATTAGAGAACTGAAATCTGTTTACCTAGATCTAAAGGCTTTCGAGAGGAGGCTTACTGAATACATTCATTGTTTGCAACCAGCCACTGGACGTTGGAGAAGTAAGTTCCTGACTTTTAAAGGCAAAATAAACTAACAATTGATAATTGTGTCCCTCCGCAGGAATAATTTACTGTTTCGTAAAATTCGATTAACAAATGCTTGCTTGACTAAACTAAGACTAGTATTTGTTTAGACAATTTTTAAATTCACTTACATTATAAATAATGCATTGCAAAGAAGTGTTTAAGAAAAGGAAAATTATAATTGGTCACGACTGGCGTGGTGGTGTAGGCCTGTAATTCCAGGATTTGGGAGGGACCCCAGCCTGTCCATCATAGTGAGACCCTGTCTCAAAAATGAAGCAAAATAATGTTTTGTGTAAATTACTGTTTTCTGTGAAAATAGGATTTTATTTGTTTTTGTTTTGTGGTGGTGCTGGGGATTGAAATCAGGGCCTCTGCGCTGAGCTGGAGTCCTATTTTTTTACTGAGTTATTTTTTGAGACAGGGTTTTTTGTCCCTACTCTGTTCAAGCTTCAATCTTCTGGGTTCAGCTTCTGATCTTGGATTACAGACGTACACCCTCAAGCCTGCTTCTTTGCTTAATTTTTATTCAGCGTTATGGTTTTAATTAAAAAATGTGTGTAATGGCGTGTGTGGTGGTGCACACCTAGAATTGCTGCTCTTGAGAAGCAGAGGCAGGAGGAGCACAAGTTCCAGCACAGTTGGGGCAATTCAGTGGGCTACTGATATTCCCTCAAAATAGAAAGGGGCTGGGGTGGAGCTAAGGCCTGGGCCATCGCCACCCCCACCCCGCAGTTCAGGAGTTTGTGTAATAGCTTCAGAATTTGATTTCAAAACTATAAAGTTTACTGTGTTAAGAAAAACCTTGCCAGGAAGGTGGAACACATCTGTAATACCATCACTTGGAAGGCTGAGGCAGAATTGTCGCAGGTTTGAAGCCAGCCTGAACACATAGCAAGACCCTGTCTTAACAGACCAAAATAAAAATGAATTCCTGTTTTTGCTGGGTGTATATCTCAGCAACAGATACCTGCTTAGCACATGTGAGGTACTTGATTCAATCCCTAACATCAAAGGGGAAATAAATCATGTTTAATGTACAATAGTCCTTTGCTATTTGGCCGTTTGACTTTCATGGACTCACTGTTTCCAAAATTTTCAAAAAATGTTAATCTAGGGCCGGGGAGATGGCTCAATTGAATAAGCGCTTCCCTGGCAAGCGCAAGGGCCTGAGTTCAATCCCTGGTTCCTCAAAAAAAAAAAAAAAAAGTTAATCTAAATCATTGCAGGATTTTGCAGTACCATACAGTATACATATGTTGTTAAAATTAAGTACGTTTACGAGTTTAGAAAATGGTTAAGAACATTAGAAGTGTTTTTAAAAATGTGGGAAAGGTTTATAAAACCTTAAAATATATGTAAGTACTAAAATGTAATGTTGCTACTTCGCTGATTTTCACTTACTGCCTGGAACGCAGCCTCCGCGATAAGTGAGGGACCACTGTATAGTTGCAAAGGTTATAAAATTTTGTTTAGTTGGGTTTTTTTTCCTGCTACTGGCAGTTGAGTGCAGGTAGGCCTTACCACTGAGCTATGACCCCAACCCTTTCTTAAAAAATTTGTAATGAGATGGGTCTCATTGAGTTCGCCTGTCCTCAAACTTGTGATCATGCTGCCTCCACCTCCCTACAGCTGGGATTCTAGGCATGCATCACCACCTACAGCCCCTTAGTTGGTTTTTTTTTTTTTTTCAAAGTTTTATTGATAAACAGATAGCAATGAGACAGTTTCAAATCAAATCAGAAGTACAGTTTCAACAAATAATACACTGCATATATTCTTCTTCGTGTTAATTGCTGTACAAGATGCGGACTTGTGATCCTATTTACAAACACCATTAGAACAAATCATTCTATTCATTAAGAGAATGCAACTATATATCTATCCCAACCACTTTGAATACACAGATACAAAATGGACATTCATAGTTATACCCCATTTTTTCTAAGTTCCATTGTTGAATATTATAGGTGTGTAAACTCAGCAAAATATTCTAAAAGAGTCCAGTAGCCCATAATAACATTGGGTCTTCTGTTTAACTGGCAATGGCAGAAATTATTGACCTGAGTCCCCCACAGCTCAACTTAACAGCATGGCTTTAGTTCCTATATTTCGTCTTCATACTTTTCTACTGGATGGTTAAGACCAAGGTAAAGCAGGACCTGTGCAACAAGAGTTGTAGCTTTTTGGTCTGAGAAGGTCAGTGAAATGCCCTTAGTTGTTTTTTAATGCAGCATAACTGTACTGCTTTGAGCTTCATCCAGAAAGTAAATTCACATCATTGCTATCTTTTCATACGTATACAAGTCCCATGAAATGGGACTTGAATGAATTGTGGCTACAGCCCAGTGGAAATGCAGTGTATAAGAAATGGCGGCAGTGCTCAAGGATGAGACGCCACACAAGAAGGCGTGGCTGTTCGAACAGCCTTGACGTGTGTACATGAAAATAGGGGTCTTGCACTGTTGCCTGTTAGCTGGGTCCAAAGCAGCCCTGCCTCTGCCTGCCCCCTCAGCAGGGGCGGGACTACAAGAGTGCACCACCATGGCTGGCTTTGGACCAGCCTCAGTATCTTCATGAATGTCTTAGATACTCATTACTGAAGTGTAATTCCTACCTAGAAAGAAGCACAATAGCACACATTGTGGATGTACCTTTTTTTCCCCTTCTTGTGGTGTTGGGGATCAAACCCCGGGCCACACAAATATGAGGCAAGTGTTCTACCTTTGAGCTATATCTCCAGCCCAAGAACATACTTTAAAGTATAACTCGGTTTGCAGTTTTTCAGGACCAGAGGAGCAGCATTGAACTTGAAAGTCCTTTCTAGGTCAAGATTTGTGTGTGTGTGTGTGTGTGTGTGTGTGTGTGTGCGCGCGCGCGCATGTGCTTTTTATTAGCTCTATTGGTAAAGATTTAATCATACACTGAGAATTCTGACTGGTCAGAATTTGTAAGTAATGACTGCCTCAGATTCTCAGGATTACCTAGGAATTGCCCCCAAAACCTCTCTTTCACTGTTATCTGAGAATCTTAAGAATGTAAATGGTGCTGCCCTATCTTATAAAATATAGTATGATAAGCAGAGTTCACTTTTTTCCACTTTATATCTTAGTGCTTACATATAAATGGCATCAGGTTACTACCAGGTAGAAAGCATGTCCATGAGGGTTTTTCTAGTGTTTTGTTTTGATTTTTCTTCAGTTTTTAACTGCCTGTGTAGCCAGATGTGGTGGTGCACATCTGTAATCCTAGCCCTTGGGAGGCTAAGGCAAAAGGATCACTGTGAGTTTCAGGCCAGCCTGAACTACATAGTGAAACCCTGTCTCAAAAGAGACAAAATAAATAAGATAAAATGCATCTTTAAGCCAGGCATGGCGTCACACACCTATCATCTCAGCACTCAGAGTCTGAAACAGGAAGATTGACTCAAATTCAAGGCAGGCCTGAGTTACCTAGTGAGTTCAAAGCCAGCCTGAGCTGTGTAGTAAGACCCCACACCCCCAAAAATAAATAAATAAGTATATCTGTAAAAATTGAGTTTTTGAAGCTTGATCTCTACATTTGAAGAACTTAATGTATCCCAACAGGCAATGTTTTACCTTTGGAGTTCTTGCTTTTAATTCATTAATCCTCATTTTTGTAACATCTAGCCAAGTAACAAAAGAATCAGTACCATCCTCACTTATTCTTCAAGTACTAATTTAGAGTATTTAGTGAATTCTTCCAAGTCATGTAGCAAGTTCCCCAGTTCTTGAGTCCAGTCATCCCTTTTTCCTGTTAATACAGAGTTATACTCCTTAGCTCTCACTGATTCGGAGTGGACGAAGGTGGCAGCAAATGTTCAGGGTGCTTCTGCTTACTAATTTTGTGTTTATCTTTCATCAGTGCTTCTCATAGTGGTATCTGTCTGTACAGCTACTGGTGCCTGGAACTGGTTAATAGATCCTGAGACACAAAAGGTAGAAATTTTCTTTTAAAACTTCAATAGATTAAATAAATTAATGGATGTATCTGTGCTTTGTTAATTGTACAGTGTTGCTTAAATGCAGCCTATAACTACTGATGACATGAATCATTATGTTAAAAGTAAGTGCTGTGTTAATTTGCTTAAAGAAAGCTTTGGCTTGACTGTTATGATTTAAATTTCTTTTCAGGGGAAAAAGCCTGAGAAATTTACTCCATGGGTTGGGGAGATGGCTCAGTAGAATAAGCGCTTCCCTGGCAAGCGCAAGGGCCTGAGTTCAGTCCTGGGTTCCACCCAAAAGAAGAAATTTACTCCATTTAGGTTATTTTGCAATTCATTTCTCAATTTGTGTAGCGCTTTTACATTTGCTTAAACTTACACTTCATTGGTACTTTATTTGAGTGTGCACATTGCCTCTTGTGTCACCAGTGCAGCTTTTAGTGATATTTTCTTCTCTGAGCTATCTTTGTTAGTAACATTCTTCATCCCACAGAGCATTTGGGATGATTTTATAGGAAACATATGGCAAAGCAGCAAAATATAATTGGATAAAGAACAGATTAGACTAGGAGATCAAAGCTAGGAAGGAAAGCAGGTCACTAGTATATAGGCCACGTGACCCAGCCAGAATCGAATTTACCTAATCATTGAAGTCACAGTTGATGCTGTCCTTTTCATTGTCTGTGAGAACACATGTGTTAGTTTCTTGCGCTAGCAAAGCTTTTTTTTCTTGGCATTTATATCTTAAAAATTATTGCCTGGAGTTTAATATAGGAAACGATGAGAAATCTATTGGGTACTACGCAAGCACAGCCTATACTGAATCCAGTTAATTGTTCTTTGATGAAAGCAGATAAAACGTTTTTAAGATTTCTACCTCTTTCTACTAATTTGTGCCCTGATTTCAAACTCAAGTTTGTTTTTTTTAATCAGAAGAATTAGTCTCCAATTTTCCAGTGAACTGTTTTCCCCAGGTGTGGTTTTAGGTAGTGACAATATTATGATTTTTATAAATCTTAAAAATTGCTCCCTCTAATAAGTAGACTACTTCACATAGTTTTATGTTAACCTTTTAGAGTATAGAGAAGAAAAGCCTAATAATAAGGCTGTTGTCATCAGTCTAAATGGAGCTTCAGACAGCCAAGGGTTTATTTAGCATGTAGTCCTGACTATCCATGGAGGGGGAGATATGAAAAGCTACAAACCTGGGGAGATTGATGGAATTTTATGTTAATAACAGGGTTTTATGGCAGACAGAAAACTCTCCTGTGTGCTCATTTATAAAATTCTGATCTGAGGGCTGTGCTTGGTACTCATCTTTAGGGGAAGAGTGGAAGGAGACGGGCAAGAAGATTGAAAAAGTCTGTCTTGGGAAATGAGTCTGACTTCTAATTGGGAAAAATATAAGCTGCTTTCAGCTAGTTGAGATCTTAATAAAACACGGAATTAAATGTAATTTGAAATAGGCCCAAAACTATGTAGTTAATATACTTTTCTAAATTAGGTGAGAATATCACTCTTGGCCTTAGGGTTGACTCTTTATTTCAGTATTTAATAATTCCAAACCTGACGACAGCTTTACCCAGCCGTTGTGTCTAAAGCGGGAGTCATAAGCACAGAAGTCAGTGGACAGCTACTAGAAAAGCGTAGCGGCACCATTGATAACTGGAAGAAACTTAGGAAGGAGCAAATGTGGCATGTGCTGATCAAGGGGACCACTGCTGTTTGGCCGCTGTTTGTTGTTGTCATGGTGGAAAGGGGGCTCATACTGACTGGCCTACTTAATATGAAAACACAGCACTGTGTGGACCATACAACTGCTGTATAGGAATTAAACTGTTCTCAGAGGTTTAGGAAGACATTCTTCTGGAATAATAACCTTTCTCCAGGGTCTCACCTTTTAGGGGACTTATTCTCTCCAGATGTTTCCAACCTCTACTTTATTTGACCTTGTTGAAACATCTACCTAGCACTCTCTGTCTTGAAACGATCATGTGTGTGTTTTTCTGTCTTAAAGCACAGCACATTTCTTTGATGTTTGAGTGGGATGTGCTTCGCCTGAATCTGTTAGCCCTGTCTGGTTACTACTCGTCCATTTGATTTCTTTTTCTAGCTGCTCTAAACGCTTGTCTTCTCTCTAGTCTGTTTCTGTTGTGGGTTCAGTGTGCACTGTTGTTCCAGTCAAGGATCACCCCCAGACTCTTGGTCTTCTGTGTACTCTTAGAATTGTATATTGGGCTGCTTTCTGTCATCTGGTTATGATCAGGTCTAAAACACACCTTTTCTTCTCTTGACGTCTTATGTTTTTTATTCAGTGCTAGAAGTCACACTGGGTCTCAGGCATGTCAGGCCTTTACTGTACCACTAAAATGTATCCACAGGCCCCTTTTAAGTTTTGAGACATGTCTTGCTAATTAATTTGCCCAGGTTGCCCTTGAATGTGCTTGTTATCTTGCCTCAGCCTCACAAGTAGCTGGGGTTGCTGGAGTGTGCCACCATTTCTGGTGAATTCTAATTCTTTATGGAATACTGATTGTTTTTCCTTGTTTGAATATCCTGTGGCCATCAAAATCTCAGTAGCTTCAAAACCAAAGTGTTCCTTTCTTCTAGCAGGAAGGATGATTCTGGGGCTGAATCTCACAAGGTTGTGTGTGGGAGTTAGTAGGGAAGGTAGCATAAAAAATGTGGCAGGAAATAAAGCTCAGACAGGGATCAGGTTATGAATAACAGCTTTCCCAGGTCTCTCAAGGAATCTTTAACAGAAAAGTTAGCTAGATCACATGTGACTTGCACCTTTCCTGAGGCTGAAGGCCTCATTTTCATTAATTAAACAGAGGTTAGTAAATATTTTAGGTGAGGGTTTTTTGAGTGTAAGAATGAGTTTGTAATAGCCTATGTATTTGAACTCAATGGAGAAAATGTTGTTATATTGTTTTACCACATAGGCATTACCAAGTATACATTTCATTTTTAGAACATACTTTTTTTTTGGTGGACCAGGGATCAAACTCAGAACCTTTCGCTTTGCAAGGCAAGCACTTATTCCACTGGGCTATCTCCCCAGCCCAACATACCTATTAAAAATGAGGATTATTAAAAGTCTTCAAGTCCTTGTACTTTAGATGATGAAAATACATCTGTTTATGCACAAGCGGGCAGGTAAGAATCAGTATGAGTCTAAGATTTTAACATAATATTACAAACTCTTCCTTTACAGGTGTCCTTCTTCACATCACTGTGGAACCATCCATTTTTCACCATCAGCTGCATCACCCTCATAGGCTTGTTCTTTGCAGGAATACACAAGAGAGTAGTAGCACCGTCCATGTATCCTTTACATAAATGGAAGCTCCTTCTCAGTGATCTGGTTGGTTGTTAGAAGCTTGCTATTGAAATGAGAAATTTTTCTTGACAACATTTGTTCAGTATAGCCGCTCGGTGTCGAACAGTATTAGCAGAGTACAATATGTCTTGTGATGATGTAAGTATTTTCTTTTTTCATTAAAAAATTACAGCCCTGCATAAAGAACTGAGGTGTTCAGCTTCAGAAAAAATGTCATTAACAGATTTTCTCTGTGGCATTAATAGAATATCCCTTAAATACTGATTCTGAAATACTTTTACATCTTAACAGCCCCATAGTTGAGATGCATTAGTAAGTGTGTCTAACAATTAAATTGGGGCCAGGGAAATAGCTCAGAGGCATAAACACCTACCTGCCTAGCGAGCGCAAGGTCCCAAGTTCAGTGCCTGGTACCACCGAAAAAAGAACCAATTAAATTGGCAGTTGACAGTTTAATCTTTCCTTTTTTTTTTTTTGTTTTTAATTTAATCTTTCTTAATGACATAAACTTGTGATATAATTGGAGCCATCTTAAATTCAATAAAATATGGTAATCACGATTGACCAAAAATGGCTCAAGAGATACTGGTTTTATAAACTTATTTGTAAATAGTATTTTGTGTCATTTGTGAAATAAAGACATAGACTAATTTAAGAACTATGCATATATAACCTACTGCGTTTTAAAGAATAGATCATGTACCAGTGTATTTTAAGAGCATCCAGTACTTTTATTACTATTTTGATTTGTTGATTCTATTTGTGTGTTTTTATTTTCAGGGCTTTTTGTTTGTTTGTTTTCTTTCTTTTTTTTTAAGTTGAGAAGGATTTTTTTTTTTTTTTTGGTTAGCTCAGGCTGCCTTAAGGGTGGGGCTGGTAAGGTATGGGGAACTGGGGATCGAACCATGGTCCCCTGTACCTGACTGGGTTTGGCCCAGCAGGTGCTTAAACAACTGAACTAACTAGCAAGCCCCCTCTTTTCTATTTTGTTTTTGAGGCAGGTTCTCATTATGTAATACAGGCTGGCCTCAAACTCCACATCCTCCTGCCTCAGCCTCTTGAGTGCTGGGATTACGTGCCTGGCAACCTTCACTTTGTAAAAATCATGAAATAATTCATTACATAAAATTAGAATAAACTGTTTACAAATATTTTGAGGGGTGTAGTTCAGTATTAGAATGCTTGTTCACTATGCACAAGGCCCTAGGTTTAGTCCCTAACACCTTCAAAAAAAAAAAAAAAGTTCGAAGCAGGAAGATAGCTGTTAAGGTCTTAGTATGTAGCCCAGGCTGGTCTCTTGACTCATGGGAGTTCTGCCTTGCCCCTGTGCTGGAGTTGCACGTGTGCACTACCACACACAGCATGATTTACTTTTTACCTTGTCCAAATTAAAATTTGTTTATATTGAAAGGAGAACAATTTTGCCCAGTTTTTTGTGGCTGGGTGATCATAGCCATCTGGGAAGCTGAGTCACAAAGATCACAGGTTCAAGTTCAGCCTGGGCAACTTGTAACTTAGGCCTTGTTTCAGAATGAAACAAGGCTGAGAATGTAACTCAGTTCAAAGGTCCTAGGTTTAATCATAAGAAAAAAAAAAGTTTCATGTGTTAAAAACTTGGTTTTGTAAAATGCATAAATCTGTACAACTTTTAAATTTTATCCCGTGGATTAAGTGATTTCTAGGTAGCCAAGGGACAAAGAATTCAAATAAAGGATGTGTGTGGGTGTGCATGCGTGTTGGTTTTAGTGGTAATTGAACCCAGAGTATTGTGCATGCTAAGCACAGGCTGTATAGTGAACTACTCCTCAGCCTTGCTTGTGCATGCATGTATGTGTTTTAAGGTAACGAGTCTGCATAAAGGAAATGTGAAGCAACTATTAACTGTCAAATCTTGATTATAGAAAATGATTCTATTTTCCTGCAAATGCCCTTTAAAATATATAAATAAGTGGTGGTATTTTTTAATACAACCATATGTTGAAAAAAAAATTTTTTTTTTGTTTTACAGACAGGAAAATTAATTTTGAAACCTAGGCCTCATGTTCAATGACAATCTGCCCACATTGTTATAGGATCTAAAGCAGTCTTTCTTCAAATAAGTGATACAGCAGAAAGCCATAGAGGATTCCTTCTGCAGTTGGGTATGTGAAGGTCATAGCAGCAGCTGACAGGAAGTGTGCAATATTTACCCAGAGGGTCTGATGATGACGACTCGCATTATCAGTGCTTCAGTGTTAGTGTCACTTTAGTACTTCAGCTCCTGCGAAGATGTTTGCAGATGAAGTATGTATGTATGTTACTAAGTTAAACTTAGAAACAGAACCTCATTCAGTTTTTATAATGTATTTTTGCAAACTACTGTAAATAGCAAATCAATGCCAATGGTGAAGAAGTTGTGTGGACTTCGTTCTCCTGCATCAGTATTTCAGGAACATCTGCTTGCCATCCCCACAGCTTTTTAAAACCGGCTATTATGTGTGCCTTTCATTCCTAACTCCTCTTCTAAAATTACAATGCAAGAAAACCATCAGATTCTGCTGAGACTGAGGAAAACTCATCCCCATTATGTTGTGAGCAGTTATAGATGTTTTCAGAAGCCGTTTTTGTTAAATGAGCAACAACTCCAGCAACTATTGTGGTTATATTTTTCAGTTTGTTATTTTCATTCAACACTAAATACACTTCATATTTTAAGAATTTTAAGAACACCCGAAAGTCCCCTGAATGTACAAGTTCAGTTATAAATTATGTATTTGAGAATTTGATAGTCCTTGTTTTAGATAATTGGGTTTTATGCTGTGATAAACATACTGTTACACAAGTAGTGCTCAGGTGTAACTGAGCACCCTCCATCACCAGGACAACATGGGAGTGTGCCACCAACTAGTCTACAATTCTCGCTGTTCAGAGAGTGTTGATGACATACTGTGTATGCATAACAGCCACATGTACTATAATAATAGCCCTTAAAATTAAACTGTTGGGATTGCTGTAAATATTTTAAAGTACTGGAGGTGCCTTTTACCTGTTCATTGACGACTTTGAAAAGATTTAAATTATATGAGCAGTCTTTTAAATTTCATTTAACATAGAGCTGAAATTTCAATGATAGGAAATTTTAAATGAGGCTGTCATTTAACTTAAATGTGTTCATTTGGCTTTCATGTGTATAAAATTTTATTCTTTGAACTGAAGCAATAAGACCCTCTGCTACTAAGAAGTCTTTTGAGGGTATTCTATATATTCTACTTCGTTTTATTTTCTGTAAATTTTGTAGTAAATATGTGTATAAAAATAAATACTTTATATATAACTAGTTATTAGACTTGTTCTTTGGCTTTTAAATATGTAACTCTGAAAACAAAACTGGTAAGCATGCTGTGTGTATCTGATCCAGACTAGTTCCAGTAGGTTTCCTCATCTCTTAGGTTGTAGTTACTTTTAATGTCTCATTTATCATAGCATTTTGTTCTTAATCAAGAAGTGCAGATTTTCTCACGCTGCCCTTTACAACAGTGGATTGCCAGTTTCCTCCCAGAGTATAAAGCTGAGAAGGGATTTTTATAGGTTCCTAATGATTTTTTTGGCTTTATTGTTACAAGCTGTGAATTCCTTTATTTTAATTAATAAAAGCCTTGACTCTTGTCCCCTAGAAAAATATGCCTCTGTATATACACAAATTTTGCATGCACTTTGGAGAGGATTCCCTGATGCCAAACTACTAGGAGCCCTTTGACTGCAAGAAAAAAAAAATATTCCTGAAAAATGTTTCAACTTGTATGGCGCTTAATTGAAGAGTCATTAAAATATGGTTAAAAATGTAGACTTTTGTTCTTGAAAGGCTGAGGCAGCAGGATCATAAGTTTGAGCCCAACCTGGGCAACTTGGTCACTTGGGCCCTGTTCCAAAATTTAAAAATGAAGAAAGGACTCAGGGTAGAACCTCGGGCCTCATGTGCTAGGCAAGAAGCACTCTGCCACTCACCTGCACCCCCACCCCTTAGAACATTTGTGAACTTAAGGTAGATGGAATGCTTTTCAAGTAAGGAACTTCTGCCAAGTTCTACAATAAGCCAACATAATCATCACTGTGATCATTTCTACAATCTTCATGTACAGTCACAGGAAACAAGGGCTCCAACACAAGTTATGACGACAATCCAGGGCACTGCGTCATTCTTAGAGAGCAGCGAGTCCAAATAAGAGCAGGGCAGGAGGGAAATCTTGGGGGAAGAAACCAGAATTGGTATGTTCGAGAAAGACAAAATGACATTAATAGGAACCGAGGATAATGAAAAAAGGTAATTATTCAAGGAAAATGAAGGGTTGTTCCAGAACGGAACTGTGGCTTGGTGAACTGCTTAACAGTGAACAGTTCTTGCATTTTCCTAGTAATATGGTTAGTCCCGTGCACCTATAGCCCCAGCTACTTGGGAGGCTGAGACAGCAGGACTGCGTGAGCCCAGGAGTGACAAACTGTCCGGCACAACATAATGACATCTTGTCTCGATACATAAATGACTAAATCCCACAACAAAACAAAAATATTTTTAATTTAAAAAGAATTTTGGTTGTTGGATAAAGGAAAGTGGGAGAGAGTATTTGGGGAGTGAAGTTCTTGCTACTGACAAGCTGGAAAGCAATAGCTTGTCAGTGGGAATCGGGGAAAGAACTAGAAACATACTACTTCCCAGAGGGACTGAAGTTGTGAACAAGGAGGGCAAGACTTAGCTATTCTTTTACAACTTCAAACAGTGTATGCCTAGAAAGTACTTCTTTTCAGTAGGGTGATAGAATAATTTATTTTACATGTGGAGAGATTAGGTAGAATTAATTGCCAAAGCTGGGAGTCTGTCTGCTCTTGAAGAAATTTTCCTTCCTTTATGTGGTGTTACAATTTGTGTTTTTTTGTACCAGTAAGTCTTAGTTAACTAAGTAAAATTTTATTTCATTCATTACCAACCAAACTGGAGTATGTGCAGGTTAAATCCTGTCGTTGTGATTTACAAATGTGTATTCAGCAAGTAGCTAAACCTCCGTGCATCAGTGCCTTCGCCTCACGGGGTGGTTGGACTCCATGGCTTGAAGTGTGCAAGCTCTTAGCGCAGTCTCTGGAGCGCGGTGAGGGGTCCCTGTCAGCTGGAAGCTTCCTCTCCAGACAGCGCTGCCCATTATGATTATCAGTGAATCTGGGGCTGCGGATGTAGCTCAGAGGTCAGCATGCCAAGCACGGCACAGGCACACAAGATGGACTTTAGGTAATTTACATGTAACAAGATGTATCCATCCTAACTATAGTTTGAAAAATTATAATAAATATGGTAACTCTGTAACAATCACCACAAAATATGAAACATTACTCTCACCTCAGAAGATACACTTAGCAGGTACCATTGCTCCTTCCTGGCCCCAGGTAACTGCTGTCTTAAGTTCTACCACCGTTCATCTTGACCAAACAGCCATCAAAGCATGTAATAGATTTCAAAGGCAAAGATGTAAATATCCTACAGCACAATTTGATCTGGCTCATTTCAAGCAACAACCACTAGATAATTATCTTTCTTTAAAACGTCTTGCAGCTGGGGGTTGTAGCATTTCCTATAATCCCAGTTTTCTGGGAGGCTGAAGCATGAGGATTCCTGAGTTGGAGGCTACCCTGAGTCACAGCAACACCCTGTCTCTTTTTTTTGGACCCCCCCCCAAAAAAAACCTTAAAATACTAGTTTTCTCCTTGAAAAAACTTTGTTAATACAAAATAAATTGAAAGATTACATCAGCGATTATTGTATTTCTATGATTGTTATTGCTATTGGCTAGATCATTTTGCTGTTAATAATTTTAAGTCAACATTTTCTTTTAAGT
>NW_004524749.1:2033031-2052453 GCF_000260255.1 Octodon degus
TAACCACATGCGGCTGTGGCTGCTGTACTGTAGAGGGCAGAAAGGACATAACCAAGTTCAAGGCCAGCCTGTTCTATATAGCAAGAAACTGTCTTAAAAAAGATAATTTTACCTGGCTCAATAAGGCATTAGGTCAGTATGGCACTGAAAAGACTATGTAGGCATCTCTTTTATTTCCAAGGTGTTTTTTTTTTTTTTTTTTTTTTTTTTGGTTTGTTTTTGTTTTTTGTTTTTTTTTGTTTGTTGTTGGTTTTTTGTACCAGGGATTAAACCTAGGGCCTTTGCACTGAGCTACAACCCCCAGGATTTAATTTATTTTTCTTTTTTCTTTTCTTTTTTTGTTTTTGAGTCAAGCATGGTGACAAATATCTGTAATCCTAGCGGAGGCAGGAGGACTGCTATGAGTTCAAGGCCAGCCTGAACTGCATAGCAAGACCTTATCCCAACAATAAAATAAATAAATAAACTAATTTTTTTTTGGAGGCAGGTTCTCACCAAATGTTACGGTTTTATGTCTAGATGTTTTCCCCAAGGCCTCATTCAATTGACAGGGTTCTAGAGTTTTGATTAATTCTGATTCCAAGGCTGGGACTATGGGTGTGAGTGCTGCTGAAATTATGGGTGTGAGTGCTACATCTGCGAGGGCCAGGGCTTACAGCCTGAATACAGTACAAGGGAAGGAAAGGAGCTTGCTTTCTGCTGCTGCTCCTCCTTTTTCTCTCTTGCTGTTTTGCTATCTTCCCCCCTTACCCCTCCTGCCAAGAACTACTGCCCTCCGCCATGAGCCACTCTGCCTTGGAACCAGCTGATTATGGACTAAAACCTCTACTAACTGTGAGCTACATAAACTTTTCCTTCCTTAATTTTGGGTGTCGAGTATTTTTGTCACAGCAATGAGAGAAAAGCAACCAAGGAAGTAGTATGTTGCCCAGACTGGCCTTACATTTGTGATCCACCTGCCTCAGCCTTCCAGAGTGCTGGAATTACAGGTATGTACCACTGTGCCCAGCTTGGATTTTTTTTTTCTTAATAGAATTTTTGTTAAAGGCAGCATAGAGCTGCAAAGACTGCCAGAGACTGAAAACCTGATGACAGCAGGGACTGGGCCTTAGTTCTCTTTGTTACTCATCCCTCGTGCAATGCCTGACACATGATAAATGTGTCAGTAATACATATGCGTTAAATGATTATGGAACTGAGCGGGCGGCAGATCCCTATGAACAGTGACTTTCTTGGGTTGCTTGCCTATAATTCCACTATTGCTACTCCTACCTCAGCACATTCTGAGACCAAATGGAAGACTGCCTGTCCCTGTCCTGGGCTCTGACAGCTGCTCAGGATGTACTCAGCATGCATCCAGAAGTAGTATCTTTCCTTTTTTGTCTTTTAAAAAAATTTTGGAAAAAAAAATTTTTTTTTTGGTACAGGGTCTCACTATGCAGCTCAGACTCGTAGTGATCCTCCTGTATTTAGCCTCCCTAGCCCTGGGATTACAGGGATGCGCCACCATACCTGGACTCTGTCACCAGCTCTGCAAACCCTGGTCCCTGCACTTGCCTAAGTAGGCGCTTAGTCCACTGAGCTATCTCACCAGTCCATCTTTCTTTTTTTTTGAAATAAAATAACTTCTGATACTTGTAGAACCCTTACATATTTATGACTAGAGAGAGAGAAAGCGTCCCTTGAATCACAGTGCTTTAGTGCAGATCGGGAACCAGGAATCCAGGATTTTACTACTTTGTAGATAATTCCCAACAAGAACATTTCTTGTTCATGGCTTACCTTGTCACTGAGGGCCAGCTGAGATAGAGGGCAGCAACTGTGTAGAGGGTGCCTATAATCCAGAGATTGTAATTCATCTAAGGGCTAACCACAAACAAAGTTTGTCAGGGGCCAGCCAGATAGCTCAGCGGACTAAAGTGCCTACTTAGGCAGAGTGCAGCGACGGGTTAGATCTTCTCCCTACATGCCGTGCCAGCCCCACTCCCAGGGCACGCTGAGACTGTGATTGAGACTGGGTGTGGTGGTGTGCACCTGTAATCCCAGTGCTTGGGAGGCTGAAAACAGGAGAATCACTTGGAGTCTGATCTACATGTTGAGGCCCTGTAGATCCTGTACTAAACACCAAAAAAAAAAAAAAAAAAAAAAAAAAATTAAAAAAAAAAATGTTTCTCAAGGGCCCTGCCTTCTGAGGAGCTCCCAGGGAGGTGGGGACTACACAGGCAGACTTTTGAGCATCCCTCCCCCCTCCCACAGTTCTAGGGATGGAACCAGAGCCTTGCACATGCTGGGCAAACCCTCTACCACTGAGCTCCACCCCAGCACCCACAGCATGTGTGTCATCACAGCTGAAGAAGTAATCTAAGAGAATACTACACGAAGTACAAGGAGGCCGAATGGTGGGTGTCTGCTGGGCAGTGGGGAGTCTGAGGACAGCAGGCCAAACCCCACACTTAGCCTTCTCCTTGCCTTTATCTCCCATCCCTCCCACAGTTCAGTCCCACAACTCAGAGGATCTAGAAGTAGGTGTAAGACTGTCTGAGAATGGTGGAAATAGTTCATGCCAGCAGCAGCTGTGGAAGCTCACTAGGCTCTCCAATCCCCCAAACCTAAGAAAATGATAACTCAAGGGAGTTTCTAGGATGACTAAGGAGGTTGCCCTGGGCTGGCAGCACCTGGCATATTTTATGTAAAAATCAGAATCACATTTTACAGCTACAGGAGACTGTCAGGGTTATTTTCGTGCGGGTTTTTTTTTTTTTTTAATTTTATTTTATGGAAGGGTCTACAGGATGTTCAGGGTCTCACTACTAGATCGGACTCTAGTGATCCGCCTGTCTGCAGCCTCCCAAGAGCTGGGATTAGAGGCACGCACCACCACGCCCAGTCTCAATCTCTGTCTCAGTGTGCCCCAGGGGCAGGGCCAGCATGGCCCTGGAATCAAACCCCTGGCACCTGCACCTGCTTGCAGGTGCTTTAATCCGCAGAGCTATTTGTCCGGCCATCAGGGTTATTTTTATTTTGGGGTTTTTGTTTTTTGAAACAGGATCTCGCTATGTTCTTCAGGCTGACCTTGATTGAATTCACCATGTAGCCCCGGTTGATCTCGAATTTATGTACCACCAGGCCGGCAAAAAATTAATCCTTTAAAAATTTAAATAGCCAGGCATTGTGGCACATACCTGTAATTCCACCATTTGGAAGGCTGAGGTAGGAAGATGGAGGACAGCCTGCGCTACATTATGGGTTCAAAGGCCAGCCTGAACTACCGAAGGAGACCCTGTCTGGGAAAAAAAAAAAAAAAAAAAAAAAAGATATCTCTCATTGCTTGCTAAAATACACCACACAAATTAATGCTATTTCCCCGGGAAAACAGTCAACCGTTTGAGGATGGAGTCACCATGGATGAAGACACGGAACTTTTCTTCCATACAGAGCGGACCTAACTGGGATCCCGCGAGCGCTGGCGGCCGGGGCGCTCCGGGCAATGCAGCCGACTCCGCCCCGCCCGGGCCCCGCCCCACGGCCCCGCCCACGCTCTCTTCTGCGCTTGCGCGCTCCCCGCCCAGCCTTCTTCGCAACGACGCACTGCGCGCCTGCGCGCTGCTTCCCCATGTGTGCCTCGGCCGCCGGCTGGCGGGTCTGAGCAGACGCGAGCAGCCCTTGGCGAGCGGGCCTCATCACCGGTGCGGCCGCCCTCACGCGCTGCCACCGCCCTCCTCGTTCGTCTTAGCCTCAGAGCGCAGGTTACCATGGGCAAGAGCCGGACGAAACGCTTCAAGCGACCTCAGTTCTCCCCCACGGGCAGCTGTCAGGCCGAGGCTGCGGCGGCGGCCAATGGGGCTGGAGAGGAGGAAGACGACGGGCCGGTGGCGGAGTTTCTGGAAAAGGTGAGGCTGGAGCGAGGGTCTCGCGGTGCGCCGGGTCCGGGCGCGCGTGCGCACCGCGCCGCCCCTGACGCCTCGTTCTGTCCGCAGCTCCAGCACCCGAGCGCCGAGGTCCGCGAGTGCGCCTGCGCGGGGCTGGCCCGGCTGGTGCAGCAGAGCCCGGCGCTCCCGGGCCTGGCCCGCCGCGACGCGGTGCGCCGGCTGGGGCCGCTGCTGCTGGACTCCAGCCTGGCAGTCAGAGAGACGGCGGCTGGAGCGCTGAGGTGAGCCGGAAGAGGGGTCCCCGCGGCGGGTCCAGAGTCACGGCGGTCAGCAGGCGCGTCCTAGGGGCTGGACCTGCCCGGCTCCTGCATCCTCGATGCTCTTGGAAGGGCGAAAGGGCTGCTCGGCTCTCACGGGCGAGCCGGCGGATGCCTACCGTGCATTCCACCTGCCACCCACACAGCCGCCTGCAAAGGCATCTTGCTCCCAGACTCACGCATATCATCCCCTTTCCAGCGACCCTCCATGGAGCACGGGCTTGGGTGCACTCTTCCAGTCCGTGAGCCCTGAATTATTAGTAAGTGTAAGGCATTTTGAGCAGGCAGACAAGACAGCCGAGGTCCCTGCCTTCACAGAAGCGAGGTTGACAGCGAGACAAGCAACTAGTAAAAAACATGAAGCAGATAATACTAGCAAGAAGTGTTACGGAAAATCATGAGGATGGTGAGTTGAAGATAGGAAATTTACATTGAGTGGTGGCTCATTGGCATTTATGAACCCAGACCAGAAGATGAGAATACTAGATTTTTATTCTCTTAAAATAAAAAAAGAAGGAAGGAGTAGAGGGAGGGAAGGAGGGAGGAAAGAGCATTCCCCGCGGAGGGAACAGCAACAGTGGAGGAACGAGACAGTTCACAGCTTGGCAGAGTTAAAGAACAGAAAAGTTGGGCCAAGTAGCGTAGGGGTGGGGAATTAGGTGTAGGAGGGGAAGCTGGAGAATGGGCACGATCTAAGGGGAACAGAACTGAAGAACTATAAGATGGGGAATGACATGAGCAGGTTACATTATTGTTATTATCATCATTGTTATTTCCTTTTGAGATAGAGTCTCACTGTGTAGTTCAGGTGGGCCTTGAATTCACTGTGTATCCCAAGCTGGATCTGAATTTGCCTCGATCCTCCTGCCTCAGCCTCTGGTGTGCTGATATTACAGGCATGAATCACCACACCTGACCTTTTTTTGTTTTTGGCTGTCCTGATGACTGAGGCCTTTGCACTGAGCTACATTGCTAGCTCTTTTTATTTTTTATTTTTATTTATTTATTTGTGGGGGGGGGTACTGGGGATTGAACTCAGGACCTTGTGCTTGCCAGGCAAGTACTTATTCTACTGAGCTATCTCCCCAGCCCATTGGGTTTTGTTTGTATTGGTTCTGCCACATCACCGAGGCTGGACTCAGACTTTCAGACTTGCTCAGCCTCTCTGAGGTCTGCCATTACTGGTGTAGGCTACCACACCCCTGCTGTAATTTACCTTTTGAAAAAGCCACTCTGGTGGCTGTGCAGAGAATGGACTGTAGAGGGGGCAAGAGTAGTAGTTTTTGCTTTGCTTCTTTTTTTTTTTTTTTGAGATAGTGCATGTCTACCATACATGATGATAGTTCCTATAGCTTTTTCTGTGTGTATTATTTATGTCAATCACTGACTTAGCAAATATATACTAAATATTTTTCTGTCAGGCACTGAACTGGGCTCTAAACATGGGGTAGTAAGAAAAATAGACATAATTTGTATCATTAATGATTTGTTTTTGAGTACTAGGGACTGAACCCCTCAGATTTGCATTGAGCTATATCCCCAGTATGCCCCCTCCTTTTTAGTTTCTTTTGCAAGACAGGATCTCGCTATGTAGTTCAGGCTGGCTTTGAACTCACTGTGTAGCCTAAGCTGGTCTTGACTTTTGCAGCACTCCTGTCTCAGCCTCCCAAGTGCTGGGATTATAAGCATACAACAGCACGCCCAGCTGTCATTAAGGAATCTTAAAGTCTGTTGAGGGAGATGAACATTAACTGAATAAACACATCTCCTAAATGTATAATTAAACCCGGTGCTAATTACAGAGGATACTATGAGAGAGTATAGCTAGGGATTCAGGGAAGAAAACCCTGGTGAGTAGTGTTTGAGGTGAGGCCTGGGCATGAGTAGGATTAAGCACTTGAAGCAGCACAGGGGAGGAAAGTGCATGTGGGAAACCCTACCCTTCCTCTAAACTGGGCGGCCCTGGAAGTTTGTTGGGGCATCTTTTGTCGTATGTCCACATTCTTGGTGCCTGAACACACAGAGGTATGCATTCAGAAGACAAGCAGTGGCCGTCCAGTTAAATTTAACCAGGGCTACTTCAGGTTTTTCCTTTTTAGTAGCCTCACCTTACTCTTTGCTGCCCTTAAAATCTTTTTTCTTTTTTTGCACAGTGCTGGGCGTCAAACCCAGGGCCTTGTGTATGTAAGCAAGTGCCCTACCAGTGAGCCTCCTTTGTAATCTAGATTTCAAAAAATGTTCTCTTCATACAAGATGTGGTTTAATTCATGTTAATTAGGAAACATCTCCTCTCTTTCCTGTAGCCATGTACCTGTAACCTCAGAACTAAGTTGTTGCTTTGACAGTCATTTGTTTGCATTTTACAGAATAAGAACCAGAACAGATGGAAATCTGTACATTGTTTTTTCAGCGTATGACAGAAATAATCAGTGACTTCTTTTGGGAAACCTTAAGTATGGTTAAAAATAGAAATCAACTTGTGATATATAATCTGAAAATAAAACATGTTTTAAACTCCATATGTAGAAACCTCAGTGCCTGTGGAGGTTTTGAAGTGTGTGATGACATGGTGACCAAAGACATCATGACTCCTCTTGTGGCCCTGCTGAAAGAGGTATGCGATTTTTAGTGTTTCGTATGGCAGCCTAAAGTCAGCTTGTAGGAGGCAAGCTTACACAGAGCATGTCTCTCTCTCTCTCTCTGTCTCTGTCTCTGTCTCTGTCTCGTACATGAATGTTTATTACTTTGTCTTCCCATTGCTGAGTGTGGTGGTGCTTGCCTATAATCCTAGCACTTGGGAAGCTGAGGCAGGAGCCTGGGCTACATGGTGAGTTGAAACTCCTAACATCTGATGGGAGTTTCTTTTTTTGGAAACACTGATCTACTCTCATCATTCATCATTAATAGCAATCTGGGAGCAGTGATACAGCGTCTATAGGGTCTCACTACATAGATCGGACTCGTAGTGATTCTCCTGTTTTTCAGCCTCCCAAGCACTGAGATTACAGGTGCGCACCACCACGCCCAGTCTCAATCACCATCGCAGTGTGCCCTGGGGGTGGAGTGGGCTGGGGATCGAACCCCAGCCTCTGCACTCTGCCTAAACAGGTGCTGTGGTCTGCTGAGCTATCTGGCCAGCCCTTCACACTACTTTTTTATTTATATGATAGTTGGAAAAGACCTTCCTAAAACTATACACTCTTTTAGATTTCAAACTTAATACAGTGAAAATACCCAGTGTTTTGTCTTTTGCTTATGTATGAGCCAAGTCATGTTTTTATTATGTATATATTTAATTCTTACACCAATCCGATAAAGCTGGCTGTATTGCATTGTGTTGTTTTGTTTTAACGAGATAGTGTTTAGCTTTTTTCTTGCCTGAGATTCAAACCTGAGCTCTTGCATGTACTAGGCAAAGGGCTTACCACTGAGCTATACTCTCCATCCTGAAGCTAGTCTTATTATTCCCATTTTGTGTATGACAGCCAGGCCACGCTATGAACCTGTTGTGATACCTACTTTGCATTGACCTTTCACTGTCATTTAAAAATGTGAAATGCTTTATATCCGGTTTTCACAGTGACTTGGGAACTTTTCTTGTCTGCATTTTTTTCTAAAAGAACATAGGCTTGTGGGAATTGTGCTTATGAGAATTGGATAGTACTGTTTTTTTTTTTTGTTTGTTTGTTTGTTTTGTTTTGTTTTACTAGATAGTACTGTTAACCACTATACTATAATCTCTGTTGTTTAGTTTTTGTGATTCTTCACTATCATTATTATTTTTATTTATTTACTTATTTATTTTTGGCAGAACCTGGGATTGAACTCAGGCCCTTGCGCTTACCAGGCAAGCTCTTATTCTACTGAGCTATCTCTCCAGTCTCATCATTAGCTTTTCATTTAATCATTCTTTTGATCCAGGGTACTAATTGTGATATTTGGTTGCAGTGCAGTGCTGGACTGGATTCAAATGAGATGTCCCCACAGGAGAAAAAAGATCAGAACAGAAATGCTACTGAGAACATAGCCAATGAGGCTGTGAACGTGCTGTGGAACATATGGTATGATGCTGTCCATGTGTAGCCTTCATTACGTCACTAGTCAGGCCGCTACTCTTTCTTTAAACTGTAGAAACCTCTGCTCCCCTGTGTAGCCCTGTGACTCCATGAGGTAATAGTGTGGTAGAAGGTAGTACGGGGTTACCTGAGATGGCTGTCCTGCCCAGGCTCTTTTTTCCTCATAACTTCACTGCAGCTTTGTTTATGTCTTCCCTCCAGTTACTACTACTGACAGAAAGAAAAGGGATCACGACCATTAGCGCCTGCTATCCCTCCTTTCTCCTAGCTTGTGGCTACCCCCAGCAGGAGTAGCTGGCCCAGTGCTACCTGCTTTGATACCTGCAATGAGAGAGGGACCCCAAACCATGATGTGCTTTACTCCTCTTCATGGCAGTGACGGTTTTGAATGAGAAATAAATGCCCAAAAAGATCTCCCTCAGGCCCGGGAGGAGAAGGCCATGTTCTGTTCCATGGTCCTATCCCTGACTGGGGCAGAGGGATCTACTGCTAGGGATGGAATGGCAAGAGGCACAACCTGGATTCACTTTTTTCTGCCATTTTTTGTCCATAACTATACTGCAGCAGAGTTCTGTCATAGCTCCTTGTTTTCATTAGGCAGCATTTATCACACTGAGTGAAAAGCACAAGTGGTTCTTACGGCAGAAGATTTAAGTTGAATCCTGAAAAGCTGCCTCTGTGGCAGTCTTAATTTGCTTGTGATTTCGTTTTGCATTAGTGAGCATATTGCACCAGAAATAACGGAGAGATCAGACTTAAGGAAAGGACATTTCAGCAAACTCATCGGTGCTGTTTTTGTGCACTAAATAAATTTAATTTGCTTTTTTGTAGTGTTGGGTGTTGAACCCACAGCTTTCTGGATGCTGAGCATGTGCTCTACCTCTGAGCTACATCCCAACTTGTACAAGTTATCCAACTGGATTTTGATTTTGTATTTTGAGAAAAAGTCTTACTGTGTAGCTCAGGCTGGCCTTGGGCTTGTGTTCTTCCTGCCTTGTTCTTTAAAGTGCTAAGGTTACAAACCAGTGTCATCATGCCTGCCATGAATTTTTTTCTTCTAATTTCTTTGAAAAGAGCCTGAGTATATTTAAGTGATTTCCTTTCCTGGGATGCTTTATTATTTACAGTTATTATAGCTCTCAATATTTTTGTTTCATAGTTTGTATTTCAGGTCATCTTTACCCATATATGCCTTGTCTTCTGACTACATTTCAGTGTTGCAGAACTAGGTATATAGATGAGTATAGACAACAAAATATTTTTCCCAAGATAATAGACTTTATTAAATAGTGTAATATGTCTGTTAGTATGTCATGTGTGTATGTGTAGAGGAATATCTTTCTCTGGAAACGTGGATAAAATTTGTTATGCTATATTTTGTTTACCCTGTATTTAGTATATATGCTTATTAGTAACATTGATAGCTCTCTGATTCTTTTATTAAAAGATAGTGTACCAGGTGTGGTGGTGCACACCTGCCTTTCCAGTACTCAGAAAGCTGATATAGGAGGATCATTGTGAATTCTAGGCCAGCCTGGGCTACATACTGAGTTCAAGGCCAGCCTGAACTGTATAGTCACACCCTGTCTCAAAAAAAAAAAAAGAAAGTAGTATGATTTCAAATATAATCATCAGTGATTTCTCTGTTGCAGATTACAAATTCTATTGATGCAATCCTGAATCAATGAATAAAATGTAATTTTCTTTTAAGTCTGTGTTTTCTGTGTAATAAGAGGTCTTTTGTCCTTATTTGAACTTATTATTAGTGTACTGGAATGGACCCAGGGAACCTCCGTTCTGGGCCTAGCTCCATCACTAGCAAGATATGATCTTTGGGCAGATTACTGTACCTTTTAAGACCTGGGTTTTCTGATCTGTAAATTGGGGGGTTGGATTTAAAGATTCCCTAGGTCTCCTCCAGCTCTAAACTTCTGTCAGGAAACCGTCGTGATAAAAAGAGAATCCAAGAGCCCACCATGGTGGAAATAAAATACAGAGAGCCAGTTCTTAGGCACAGAGAATATGAATGGGCATTCGTTTATTCATCTGTAAAAGTGGTGGTAGTTTGACTCCAACTCTTTGGTTCTATAAAACTTAATTTATCTTTTTGTGGATTTTTGTGGTTGATTTCTTAATGTTAAAATGTGAATAGTAAAACTTTTTTTTCCCCCTTCAATTTAGTGAATGCAGTAGTAGAGCAGTGTCTATATTCAACAAAGAAGGGTGTTTGGAGATTGTATTAAAGTATTTAAGTAGGTTTTCCACCAATGTTGACCTGGCTATTTCAGTAGGTAAGTGAAGAAAAGGTGACAATTTATTGTGTAGCCTTATTCAAAAATTTGTATTCAGATAGCATGTTTATTCTACAGAACTGATATTACCTTATTATATATAAACTTGTTTTTTTTTAATATTTATTTATTTATTCATTTATTTATTTATTTTGTGTGTGTGTGGCCAGCTCAGCCCACCAGGGGGCGGGGCTGGCTGGCATGTGGTGCTGGGGGATTGAACCGCGGTCCCTTGCTTTGCTTAGCTTAGCTTGTTCTAAGTAGGTGCTTTAGACCACTGAACCATCTCACCAGCCCCCTTATTATATATAAACTTGTGGCAGAGGAGTTCTGTTTGTTTTGAATCTTATTAAATCTTACATAAATATCCTGTTTTTTTGTTCTGAAAGGGAAGAAGGCAATTATGTGAGCCTGTGTGATTTCTAGTCTGTTACTTCTTAAAGCTTTTATGAATTCTTGAAGCTTTCATCTCCATTTACTAAGAAGCAATAACCCACAATTCCTAGACCTGTGAGCCAAAGTTAGCTGGAAGCTAGACTTACTTAAATGTTTTTTGCTAATATTTCACACTCCCAGCAGAAAACTGACGGACAGCATGGATAGCCTGTGCTTTTTTGTGAGAAAGAAAAAGAAAGGGTTTGAATTTTCCCTTAGGCCTGCTTCCTTTCCTACAGGCAGGGGAAGCAAAGTCCAGCGACTTCAGGTGCACTTGGCTGCCTTCCCACCCTCTCTGTCTTGGGTTAGCGAGCCACTGGGCACCCGCAGCTCAGCAGGGGCAGAGGCTGAAACCAGGAGAGGGGCTGCGCACCAGAGTCCAGGTGAGAGCAGAGAACTAGCGGAGGACAGTGGTTCTGTGCCACCCCTGCCTGTAACAGGCCCCCCGCTGGCCTGTTACTTAACTGCATTTCTCCTTCAAGGAAGGAGTGTCTTCCCCTTATTGATGCTTCTCTTGGCTCTAATGGATACTTTTGAAGGAACAGGAAAGAAAAAAAGAGAAATGGCATAAATAATACTAGGAAAAATTTAAAAATCAGTTTTTTAAAATGACATCTTTTGGGAGCAGCATTGTGAGTAAATGCGGATTTCAGACAGTTCTGCTTTTAGGAAATTGGCAGATGATTTAATCTCAAGAGAGTTTCTATTACAAGAAGAGAATTCCAGGAAGATTTGATTTTTAAAAGCTTAATTTTTGTACTTCTTGACATGTAGATTTAGTTATTTTTGTTTTTTTTCCAATGCATTTTTTTGACATGGATAAGAAGTCATTTTTGCATGGATAATAGAGTTTTCTTTATGCATTGAGTTAAAGTCATGACTGCATGAGCAGTTGTCTTTATTATTTTGAAAGTTGAGCAAGGTTGCTGGGCATGGTGGTGCATGCCTGTAATCCCAGCACTTGGGAGTCTGAGGTAGGAGGATCACTGTGAGTTTAAGGCCACCTTGAAGTATGTGGTGAGACCATGTCAAAGAAGAAAGGAAGGAAGGAAAAGAAAAGAAAAACAGGGCTTGGGCTAGTCAAATAGCTTAGCGGATTAAAGCACCTGCAAGCAGGCACAGGGGCTGAATGTTCAATCTCTGGGCCTGCTGTGCCTGCCCCTCCCCCAGGGCTCACTGAGACAGCAATTGAGACTGGGCGTGGTGGTGTGCATCTGTGATCCCAGCTCTTAGGAGGCTGTAAACAGGCAGATCACTACAAGTCTGATCTAGTAATGAGACCCTGAACACCCTGTAGACCCTTCCCTAAAACACACAAAAAAGAAAAGCAGGGCTTATATTAGTAAAATGAATTTTAAAATTCTGTCCTATATATTAACATAACTATTTTGCACTGTTATTTTCTTTCAGGGAGCAATTATACTTAATCTTGCCTTTTTTTGCTAGAGTGAACATAATCTCAACAAGAAAAAGATTTGGTTGCAAGCATATGTACTTATAGGTCTAGACATATGGATTTGTATACAAATGTAATTTGGGAACCAAACTGGCGACCTATTTTGAACTTTTCAGTCCTGAAAAGAAATGGATTTGTATGGTATAAAATATCTCAAAACAGATTTGGACTTGCGTCCTCTTATGTGCTTCGGGGGTTTCTTCTATCAAATCATTATTTAAATCCAGTAGTTTTTAATACCTTCAATTAATTGTTTCAGGTATGCAGTTTATGATCCATTATCTTGTCTCAATGCAAGGGAAGAGATTAAGTGATCCTAACTTTTTTTTTTTGTGGCCAGCTCAGCCCGTCCTGAGGGTGGGGCTGATGAGGCATGTGTGTGGTGCTGGGATTCAAACCACAGTCCCTGCACTCTTGCCTAAGTTTGCCCAAGCAGGCACTTTAGATTACCAAGCTATCTCGCCAACCCAATCCTAACTTTTTAAGGCCATGCTGAATTTAAAAGAAGCCAGAATGTTCCAAAATCTCCATCTTATTTTTGGCACCAAAACAGCCTTAGAGTTTTGTCCATACACTGGTAGTTGGTTGACAACCAGTTTGCTACTGGCCTGTGATAAATACATAAATTAAGGCTAAACTGTTAGAAATAGAAACAGTAATTTGACATTGCTACAGCAATTAGTATTCTTTAAATTTATTTATGAAAGAATAGTTCTATAAAAAATGATAAATTTTAAGGAAAGAAAAAGATCTTGTATACCTAAGTTTGTAATTTTTGTCTTATAGCATATTGTTTACAGACAGTCACAGAGGATAACCCAGACCTACTGAAATCTTTCAGTGCCACAGCATTGCATGTGCTGGAATCTGCAATGGTTTGTCCTGCCAGTTCCATGGAATACATTCTATTAAAGACATTGGTGGCAGGTAAAGTTTAGCTGAATGGAATGTGAGCCTTTTTCTGATACCTTGCAATGGGTAGAGGTGGAGACTGAAGTTCATTCTTCCTTCATTTCACCACATCAGGGCTATCTGGGCATGTGTCTGTTCTGAAAATTTTAATCTTTACGTATAGACCCTTAATTTAAGCAGGTGCCCATAAGTTACATAAAGGGTTCTAGAGTTGTTTTTTGTTTTGTTTTGTTTTGTTTTGTTTTGTTTTGTTTTGTTTTGTTTTGTTTTAAGAATAGCTTTGTTGGGGCCAGGGAGATGACTCAGTGGACTAAGCGCTTCCCCGGCAAACACAAGGGCCTGAGTTCAATCCCTGGTTCTGCCAAAAAAAAGAAAAAAAGAATAGCTTTGTTATCAGGAAAAGAAATACTCTGGTTGGGATCTCTTTATTTATGAGCCAGTGAGCTCAGAAATTGACTTTGGGTAATGAAGATGTGCCTTACTTTTCCACAGATCCTTCCCCTTTAAGCACTTTTCACTCCAGTCTCTCTGAATGTAGAACTAAGAAATAACCTAGGGCTGGCCAGATAGCTCAGCAGACTAAAGTGCCTGATGGGCGGAGTACAGCAGCCAGGGTTCAATCCCAAACCTGCTGTGCCAGCCCTGCCCCCAGGGTATGCTGAGACAGCAATTGAGACTGGGCGTGGTGGCGCACGCCTGTAATCCCAGCATTTAGGAGGCTGAAAACCTGATCACTATGAGTCCATTCTGTGGTAGTAAGACCCTGGAAACCCTGTAGACTCTGTCCTAAATACAGAAAGAAAAAAAAAAAAAGAAAGAAAGGAAAGAACCTAAGCCCCTGTTGCATAATAGATACTTTATAAGTTTTCTTTCTTCTTTTTTTTTTTTTTTTTTTTTTTTTGTTAAATTTTCCATATTTGGTACAGGGTCTTACTACACAGCTTGGACTGGTAGTGATCCTCCTGTTTTTAGCCTCTGAAGTGCTGGGATTACCGGCATGGGCCACCACGCCTGGTTTCAGTGGCTGGCTCAGCACACCTGGGAGTGGGGCCAGCCCAGTATGTGGGACCCGGATTGGATCCCGGGTCCTTGTACTTGCCTAAGCAGGTGCTTAGACCACTGAGCTATCTCCACTGCCCAGATACTTTTATGTTTCTATCCATACCTTACTTTTTCTCTTTGGCTTTGTAGATAAAAGTTATTATGAGAAGTTTTATTACATTTTTCAAATTATGGTAGTAAGATGCACATAACATAAAATTTGCCATTGTAACCATTTTACATTGTTCAGTGGTATAAAGTGTACTCACAAGTACAATAAATCCCCAGATCTCTTTTGATCTTGTAAAGCTGAAACTATGCCCATTAAATTAATTCCTGTTTTCCTCTTGTAGTTACTGACAACCACCATTCTATTTACTGCCTCTAGAGATTTGACCACTTAGATACTTTATATAGTAGAATCATTTATGTTCATCTCTTTATACTGGCTTGTTTCATTCAACCTAAATTCCTCAAGGTTTATCCATGTTTCAGCTTGTGTCCATTACTGCAGGTATCAATATTTCCTTCCTTTTTGAGGCTGAATAGTATCTTGTCACATGTAGCATTATGTTCATTCATCTTGTATCCATGAGAACTTAGGTTAGCTTCACCTTTTGGCTGTTGTAAAGAATTCTGTGGTGAACATGGGTATAATCCATGAGTCTCCACTTTCAATCTTTTGGGTCTATGCCTACATGCTGTTTTTAATTTCATAGTCACTTATAAAAAAAAGTAATCTGGTGACTTAATAGTAGCTCCTGTTCTCTTTAGATAAGCAAAAAAGCTCAGAACCTGCTCTCTGGTGTGCACATGAGACCTTGGAATTTTAATGCATTCCATTCCACTCTTGGAAAGTAAGAAGCTGCTGAGGTAAAGATGAAAGAAAGCAAGGCAGCTGCCTATCATTATGAAGGGAATTTGACCGGCATTCTCTCATCTGATGATGTGCTGTATGTCAGAGAAAGGCACTGTACGCCAAGGCAGGCAGATGATTTTGAGGGGGTTATAGCAAATGGTGCTACCTCTCTGCAGCTCTTCTTGGCCTTTAATAAAACTGAATAAAGATAGCATGGGCAAGATATTGAAATTACACTAAGCCTCAAGACCCAACCTTGTGGAAATGGTACTTAATGTAAGATCTCACAGGGAGTTCTCATGTCCTTATGCTCATTTTCCTCCCAGGCACAATCTGGAATCTGAAGGACGTTATTCCATCCAAGAGTCAGGCAGAAATCATTAATGCCATACTAAAGATCTTATCTGAAGTTTTGGAAATGGATGCGGTTGAAGTAGTTGTTCAAATGAAAGAGGCTGAAACCCAACGGTTAAAAACTGCTGCAGAGACAGAAGATATTTTACACAATGCTAATGGTGATGATTTGATGGAAGATGAGGAAATGGAAGAAATTCCTCATAAAAGAAAAGCAAGGAAAAAAACTTTCATTTCCGATTTACTTCCAGTAAGTCAAACTAATGCCCCCAACTGTGGGTTGACACAGCTTTTTTTGCAAAGTGTTACAGAAAAATATTATAGTAAAAGTAACTATTGAAAGTGAATTTCAGGGGCTGGTGAGATGGCTCAGTGGTCTAAAGCACCTACTTAGAACAAGCTAAGCCAAGCAAAACACAGGGACCACGGTTCAATCCCCCAGCACCACATGCCAGCCAGCCCCGCCCCCTGGTGGGCTGAGCTGGCCACACACACACACACACACACACACACACACACACATAAAATTTTAAAATGAAACTTTTAAACTGGGTGTGGTAGCATATACCTACAATAGCACTCTGGGAGGTTGAGGGAGGAGGATCGAAAGTTTAAGCCCAGTTTGGGCATCTCGTGACTTAGTGAAGGCGTCCAGGCCTAGAGACCTTCCTCCATTTTAATACAGACACGTAAGCCTATGGTCAGTCATAAGGGCTGTGCTAAGAATGGTGGCTGGCCATGCCCACCTCTCTAAGGAAGTCATTTCTGTAGGCTTGGTGCAGAGTGCTTCCTTTTCTTTTGTTTTTTTTTTTGAGAGCCAAGGTTTTGCTGTGTAGCTCAAGCTGGCCTTGAACTCACTGGAACCCAGGCAGGTATCCGGAAGGCCGAATGGTGGACCTGGGATGTGCCTGGCCTCATTTCTGTATGTGGCAATTAGTAACCAGTACCTGTAGGCTTATCTTCTGTTGTTGCCATTGTGCTGCTCAGGCCTCTGCTTATCCTGACTAGAGCACATTATGAAGTGGAAATTGCAGTTAGGCTGGGATTGGGAGGATGGAGTCCTCATGTGAGTCTCCCCCTCTCTAGCCTCGCTTCTAGTACCTACAGGGAGAACATGATCATAAGACCCAAGCTGGCCTGAGATTAATCGAGGTTAATGTAAAAATGCCCTGTTTATAAACTATTGATAATTAGCTATTACATAGATAGTCCCTTGAGTGTAATCTAATATGAGCATGGTGGTGCACACCTAAGTATTATTTAAGATGGGCATGGTGCACATCCTTAATCCTGGCATTCAGGAGGCTGAGGTACAAGGATCACCTATAAATTCGAAGCCAGTTTGAACTATATAGTGAAACTCTGCCTTAATTGGGGGGTCGTTATGCTTATAAAGTACAAAGTTTTATCACAGCAAAAACTTGGTTTTTAATGTCTTTCCATAACCGAGTAGCCTGAGTGATTAGGTATGCTGGCCATCTGCTAGCCTGTGTGTAAGTGCCACTGCCAGCAGGACACTGAGCATCATATTCACCTGCGACAAATTTATAGTTAACCATGGTCCGCACACTGCCTAATGGCTTGTGCTGGAGGCCTTTAGAATCAGAACTTAAGAAGGCATTATCGTAAATCTGGAAAGAACAATTTAACCCAATGGTTGTTTTTTCCTAACACAGGCTAAAGCACAGCATCCCACCCAGCTCCCAGTTAGCATTTACCGAGTCCTTCTGTTTCACTTCATCTGTTTCCTCATTCATTCTGCTGGCTACTTGGAAGCAAATCTGGATCACCATAACATTTTGTCCAGATTGAGGCTTTGTGTCAGCTTGATAGCAATAGCAGTAGAGAAATGTTCTGAACAGCAGTTACACTCAGTGGAACCTACATTCAGCGTTCTTTCTAGACTGGGTCTTTATACATTTCAAGTGGATGAGAACCCAGGAACGGAGTCTTAGTCTACTCCAATAAAGATTTATTTAGTTGCAAATAACAGCAGTGTTTTTATATATTGTATATATAGTACAAATAAATGTTGTGCAAGATTAGGAATTCCTGTGTGACAAGTACTAAATTAGTAGTTTGCTTATTGTTCTTTTCATTGTTAGGCCTTGTACAGGTTAATTATGGACTGTACCACTAAGCACCATCCCTCCTCTCTTTATTAACTTTTTCAGAATTGTAGTTAAGTTTTTGGATAAAGAAAGAAGTGATTGAGTTTTAAATGAGTATAAATATTTTTAGAAGCCTTGGGAAACAGGAATATGTCGTAAGACCTATCAAGCTACTTAGGAGGTTGAGGCAGGAGCCATTTCAAAATTAGAGGCCATGGGGGCCAGGGATATAGCTCAGTGGCATAAGCGCCTGCCTGGCAAGTGCTGGGTCCTGAGTTCAATCCCTGGTACTGCCAGAAAAAAAAAAGAAAGAAAGTGAGTTAGAGGCCAGCCTCAGCAAACACCCTGACTCAAAAAGAAGAAAAAAGTGGGAAGGGCTAGGTATGATATCCCACACTTGTAATTCCCGTACTCCGGGAGGCCGAGACAGGAGGATTACAAATACCAGCCCACCTAGGCAACTTATTGAGACACTGCCCCAATAAATAAATAATTAATTAATTGGCAAGAAGATATAACTCAATGCAAAGGCTCTGGGTTCAATCCTTATGCCAAAGAAGAAAACGTGAGTGGGTGGGAGTGGAGAGAGCCCTTGTCTGTAAAGCATGAGGCCCTACATTGATCTAGTTGCATGTACCACAAAAAATAGGAGATGAAAAAAGCTGTTAAAATTTGAGACTTTTAACAAATTGGGAAATAGATAAGAAAACAGGCATTGTTTTTAGCCTATTCCATTATTTTGGTGTGTCATTAATATCTTTATGGCTATTTCATAAGCAATTTAAGTATTAAGGTCTGATATATTTATTCTTCCCATTTAACTTGTTGTATATTTTCACAGAAAAATGTCCTCACCTTTTTCACTCTTAAATTTATGTTCTTCAAAGAAAGCCAGGAAGTAAGTCCGTAGGCTCCTTTGCTGGGATTTGTCGGTCATTTAAGGATTTGTTAGTAGTGTGTGTTAGTGCAGTCTTTCCAAGAAGACATCTATGCGTCTGAAAGCAGGTTCTGTTTAGATGCCTGGTGTCTGCAGTGCACTTTCAGTGTTTGTATGCCAAGCTATCTCTTAACATGTTAGATTAAATTTCAGGGTGAATTCAGTTCAGAATTTCTGACTATCTGTCTATTTTCTCTGCCTGACTAAGCAATGCTCAGAGAATAATCATGCAGGTAGATGGAAACCCAGTTTGCAGCAGCAGGTACATTGTGCCAAGAAGAATTACAGTGCTTGTTTGTACTTCTAGCACTTCATGCTTTTTCTTCTACCTACTCTAACCACCATGTGCTTTATTCCAAGTGCAAAAAAATCTTCGAGAAGGCTTTAATTAAAGAAATTCATGCCAAAAAATGTTTGCCTTATTTTCTTTTTTTAAAGCCCACTGACAAGGAACTGAGAGAGACCATAGCCTTGCTGACAGCTCAGCAGACTGCTCTGGAAATTATTGTCAACATGTGCTGCAGTGAAGGTCTGCTACCTTTATATTTCTCCTGGCTGAGGGCGCGTCCATGGGGACTTTATCTAAAATCCCAGTTATGTGTGTTTTGTATTCTTTTTTTTTTCCCATAATTTTATTGATAAATAGCAATGAGACAGTTTCAATTCAAATTGGTAGGACAGTTTCAATAATTAACACATTGCATACATTCTTCCTAGTGGTTAATTGCTGTACAAGATGCGGACATGATATCCTATCTACAAAC
>NW_004524749.1:2054594-2060353 GCF_000260255.1 Octodon degus
TATGATAGCCATTCTTTCTGGGGTGAGATGATATCTCAATGTTGTTTTAATTTGCATTTCGCATATGGCTAGTGACGTTTGTATTCTTTGTAGATCCCTCCGATGATGAATGGGAAGATCTTTCTAGCAGTGATGAGAGTGATGCATTTTTGGAGACTTCCTTCAGTGAGAGTGGTGGGCAGCTGCTGTCTCCACTCTGCCTCTCCCATGAGATTCACACTGCTCTCACCAATTTCTTCATCCCAAAGAAGGTAATCTCTTTTCATTCCAGGCTCATTAAAGAATAAGGGAACCAGGTGTGGTGCCACACGCTTGTGATCCCAGCATTTAGGAAGCCAAGGCAGGAAGATTTGCAAGAGTTTGAAGCCAGCTTGGGTTATACAGTGAGTTCAAGGCCAGCTTGAATTACAGAGCAAGTCTTAAAAAAAAAAAAATACATGGGGAAGGCATGAGTAAGCTGTTCACTCTGTATGCAGCAGAGGTGAGCACACACTTCCATTTGCAGCTCATGAGAGGCAGGCATGATAGTGCACCTGTGATCCCAGCATTTTTTGAGGCTGAGACAGAGACAGTGTCTGAAAATGCAGGGGTTTTTTTATTGTTATTTATTTATTTTGCAGTTCTGGGATCAAACTCAGGACCTTGCAGGCACTTATGCCACTGAGCTATATCCTTGATCTTCAAAATACAATTTTTAGACCAGGCATGATACATGCCTGTAATCCAGCACTTGTGAGCCTGAGGCAGGAGGATTGCCATGAGCTCAAGGATAGCCTGAACTATGCAGTAAGACCCTGTCTCAGAATAAGTAAATAAAATTAAAAATCAAATGTTGAGGTTTGTTTTGCTTTGTTTTTTGAGACAGAGTCTCCACTCTGCCTCTCTAGGCTGGCCTTGAATCTGTGCTCCTCCTCGTTCCTCAGCCTCCCACATGCTGGGATTACAGGTGTGCACCATCATTCCTAGCCAAAAAAATGTTTTCAAATGGTTGAGAAGTAGCTCAGTGTGAAGGCCATGTGCAATCTGCAGGACCATCAGAAAGAAAAAGGAAGGAAAATAAAAAAGTTAGATGATGATAAAGAGGAGACAGTGGATCTCGTTCTTGGAGAAGGTGATCTGCCTGATGCTTGAACTGCGTGTGCAGAATGCTCCGCCTGTTTCGCACTAGTATTCCCTAATGTACTTTTACATGTTTGTAAAACAACTTTTTCAATATTTTGGTGAAATATTATGAAGGTGGACCTTACAAGTAGACAAAAGAGAAGAAAGATACCTTCTGATACTGTTAAAAAAGAAAATTCTAGAACTAGGCTAATAGAACATTCCATTTTGGTCACATCTAATCATTTCGATTGAAAGTTCAGTGATGCCTTGGTT
Organism: Octodon degus; assembly: GCF_000260255.1. Lineage (NCBI taxonomy): Eukaryota > Metazoa > Chordata > Mammalia > Rodentia > Octodontidae > Octodon > Octodon degus. The sequence continues at coordinate 2,055,972 of NW_004524749.1, forward strand.
GTCAAGCCCAGTTTCATTACACATTCGTTTTCAAACAAAAAATTTGAGAATTGAACATATTTTTCCAATAAGTAATAATGTAAAACTTCATAGTTGATTGTGAGGCCCAGAATTTTTTCCAGACCTTTAACCGATTTTGCAGTGATTTCTTTAACTGTCCTGGTTCTCAGTTTTCCTCTTAGCTTTATTGCTGGTTTTACCTTCTTTGGAGCCATTGTTATATTTCATACAAATCAAGTACAATAAGGAAAAGCACAAGAATGAATATTTTAATGCACTAACACAAGTACTGTATGTCGTCTGGAACACAAGCAGCACATACACTGAAGCATCACCCCTTTGTGTCTCCGATGCAAAGTGTGAGTCACACTCAGCTCGTACAGGTTTTATCCTTTTATTCTTTTAAAGTTGTTGGGGGTTTTTTTGGAGACAGTCTCACTATGCAGTTCAGGCAGGCTGGCCTTCAACTTACTATTGTAGCCCAGGCTGACTTCAAACTCCCAGTAATCCTTCCTGAGCCTCCTGAGTGCTGGGATCACAGGTACCACTGTACCCAGCCAATACACGTTTTTTTCAAGTCAGAGTTTCAGTTTGACTATCAAGCAAAGTTATGAACACTGAGCAGATTTTTTTTCCCAGCTTGGTTGTTTAAGTAGTGGAAACTTCAGATGTGAAGTTTTTTGACAACTGAGGTTGTTATGTTAGAGTCTTATACAGAAATCATGTGTAAGATAACTGCTCTTCAACCTTTGACTTACTGCCTTTTTTTAAACCTAGGTTTTTGAGAAAACTGCCTCTCCAAGCAGCATTGCAGTTGATATATGTTCTAGGCACCCTCCTTGGAAACCTTTGATTAGAAAGTAAGACCTTGTCTATTTTCAATAATATGTGTCGTTATGTGAAATGTTACACCACTACTCTCAAAGTAATAGTGATTTCTCCTATGATGTGGGAGTTGTTCCTGGGTTTATACCTGGAGAAGTGTGTTCTCATACTAGGATTCACACATGAGGATGTTCCCAGCCACTGGACTCAGTTGCCCCAACCTAGAAACCACGTGATGCACATCACAGGTAGAATAGATAGTATGTCCTAATTTTAGCAGATGTGATGCTGAAGTGAGCACTGGGTAATATGTTCTCACATCACCCGTGAGAAATGTAGTCAACAGGGTCTGAATCAGAACCACTTACAATACAAAGGAAACTTACAGTCTTCGGCAAAAGCAAGATACAGCAGTGTACACGGTGTGGATCAACTTCTACAGAGTTCAAAGCCAGGAAACCCTGAACAGTTTTTCTTAGAGATGCATACCTAGGTGGCAGGCCTACAAAGAAAGCAAGAAGTTTGCTTTATGAGTCTGAATAGAGATTACCTCTAGGACTCAGGGAAGTGGGATATAATCAGAATGGGCTTCTGATTATGGGTGCCAATAGTGTTTATTTCTTACACAGATGTATGGATGTTTGCTTTATATACTGTTAAATAAGGTGTGTGTTGCGTGAACCATGTGCATAATGTATTAATTTAAAATAATTTTTAAAATGTTACCTTGCCTAGAAATTCTTCTGAAGCAGCCTCCTCATGACTCTAGATGCATCATGCACTAGTGCCCTAGAGTGCTGCAGCAGTCTGATTGGCAGATTAACAGTTTGTTTATTTATTTATTTATTTATTTATTTATTTATTTATTTATTTTTGTGAAACCGGGGGTTGAACTCAGGCCCTTGCACTTACCAGGGAAGCGCCCCAGCCCCTAGATTAACAGTTTACCTCAGGATTTTTTCATCATGTGCCGTAGACCCTTTTGTGCTTACTCATTTCTTGTCCTAGAACCTGAAACTTAGGCTAACTGTTAATGTGGAATTCTAATGAGTGAGCTTTAGAGAAGTCATGCTGTTCTGCCTCCTCTCCAGAATGAACACTATACAGTGCAGAGCTCTGGTGGGTCTGCAGAGTCTTGTGTCCCTCCTGGACGTGGACCATCTGGGAGGAGCTCCAGTCCTTCAGACACTTGCACTGCATCTGTCACAGCTTCTTTTTGCTCAACCAGGTAAGTATTTAGACCTTATTGTAAAACAGCAGAATTTTACAGAGGCAGGAACATGGGCTTTGTAAATATATGTTGTTTCTCCAACCTGCAAAAATGTTTCCCAGGCACTAATAACCCTATTTGTACTGGCCATGGTATAGAGTCAAGCTACTAGCCCACATTATGTAGACTTTCAAAAATACTGTTGTGAGGCCAGTGAGATCACTCAGCAGACTAAAGCATCTGCTTAGGCAAGTGCAGGGACCAGGATTCAATCCCTGGCACCACATGCTGTGCCAGCCCCGCCCCCAGGATGCGCTGAGCTGGCTACAGAATTTGGGCATGGTGGTGCACACCTGTAATCCCAGCCCTGGGGAGGCTGAAAACAGGAGGATCACTATGAGTCCAAGCTGCATAGGAAGACCCTGTAACAACCAAGTACGTTTAAAAAAAAAAAAAAAGACTACTATTGTGACAATGACCTGTAGAGGGTGGTTTCTATAAAAATAACGTAATAGCTCTTAGGAAACATAATCTAGTAGCTTGTCATATTTCTAAACTTTTTTTAAAAAAAGATATGTCAAGAACAGTCACAAAATAAATTCATGTAAGATCAAAATGCTTAAGTTATTTTCCCACAGTTTAAAAATACTCCATTATTTCTCTAGGACTCAGCTTGATATGGTTTTCCTGTGAATTTTTCCTTAATGAATGTACAACCACTAGTGAGCATAAGCAGCCAGGTGAATGGAGTTCAAGTGTTCTCTGGATAGCAGAGGTGCAGGATGAGTGACTCCAAGTGAAGTAAACTTACTCGCGATCAGGGATGGGGCTCTTGGTACTTGATCAGACTTGCTGAGAGATGGCTCAGCGCCTGGAGATGGCTGGCAGGGTTCCCTCAAGGCTGGGCAGGGTTGGAAACGTGAGAGACCCGGCGAGGTCCTACAAAGTACTGTCCCTGTACCCCACAGTCCAGGTCTCTTTCTCTTTTTGAGAAAGCCGGCAGGGTAATATGAATCTGTGGGCTGACAGGCTAGCTTTGTGCTCCAGTGCTCATTCAGAAGGTGTGAATACCCACCGTTTACTGTGAGGGTGGAAACTCGTGAGGGAGTCTTAACCTGTCCTGGTTTGGAGAGCTGCCCAACTTATTCAATCAATTCAACTTTGTCAAGGTTTTAAAAAGTTAACTATGGTATGGTATCTTAAGGGTTTTTGTTTTGTTTTGTTTTTTGGTTTTTGGGTTTTTTTTTTTTAGTACAGGGTCTCACTACACAGGTTGGATTTGTAGTGATTCTTACTGTTTTCAGCCTCGCAAGAGTTGGGATTACAGGTGCCCACCACCACACCCAGTTTCAATCGCTGGTCTTGAGCTGCACTTCAGGGGCAGGGCTGGCACCTGCATCTGCCTAGGCAGTGTATTTAAGTTTTTTTGTACAAATGAAATTGAACCATACCAGAGGCCTATAATTTAAAAAATAGAGTATGTACTATGCAGGTTTTTGTGTTTGACGAAAGCAAGATGTAGAGCTGTGTATGCTGTTATAGTATTCACTACCTGCTCCCTGTCTTCCCCATTGCATCTGGCTCCTGCAAGCAAACAAACTGGTGTATCAGTGACTTGACTGTGGAGGGGAACTGGGCAGACAGAACAGAGGGAGAAAGGCTTTCCACTTTATATCCTGTCATAACTTTTGCATTTTGTCCTACATACAGTATTACCTGATAAATTTCAGTTCCTAAAAAAAATTTTTTTTAATGTCTATTCTTATAGTTAAGAAGAAAATTAAACACAGAATTGCCTAAGTAGGTTAACGAGGCTTTGGTGGTAGTTATGATTCATAACTGGATGCAGATAATTTTAATAAAAACATACCCCACAGATCTGTTATTCCCAGGAATTTGTTATTAGAATCAACCTTTCATTTACTAATTGTAAACAGTAGGGGTAAAGTTATTGCTGGGGGAAGATTGCCATGAAAATATCTACAGACTGTTTCTCAGAGTCCTATCTGTAGCCTTTTTATTTGTTATCATTGATGCTCGGAGAAGGAGTCAGGAAGCAGCTCAAAAAGTAATATAGTTGTTATTTCTTTTGGAGCAACAGTAAATCATCTTCTCAGAATGACATTTAGTAAAAGATACCCACTTTCTAAGTATTGAGACATGGCACTTCAATATAGGCCTTCTAAACTTCTGGGATTCTCCCTTCCCCGCCACCTCTCCACCCCCCAAACTGGGGATTGAACTCATGCCCTTGTGCTTGGCCAGACAAGCGCTTATTCTACTGAGCCATCTCCCTGGCCCCAAAGAAAGAAAAATTTTTTTTTTTTTTTTTTTTTTTTTTTTTTTT
>NW_004524749.1:2060453-2084021 GCF_000260255.1 Octodon degus
GGAAGGGTCCACAGGGTGTTCAGGGTCTCAGTACTAGATCAGACTCGTTATCCGCCTGTTTAGAGCCTCCCAAGAGCTGGGTTACAGGTGCACACCACCAGACCCAGTCTCAAGTGCCATTTCAGCATGCCCCAGGGAGGCGGGGCCTGTTCAGCAGGCCCAGGGATCGAACCCCCAACCCCTGCATCTATTTGCAGGCACTTTAATCTGCTGAGCTGTTTGGCCAGCTCTACTTCTAGGATTTATTAACTAGTGTAATCCTATAGAAGGGTTGCGTTTTTCTTTTTTCTTTGGGCTTTTCTTTTGTTTTTGTTTAAGAGCTTTTAAGACTGTTTTTGGACAACTTGAGAGGGGGCTAAATTTCTATACTTTGTGTGTCACTATATTTGAGAATTAAATATATGGGCTTATACAGCTGTCTAACTAGTTTAAATGCTTGTATTTTTTTTCCTCTGATGCTAGGGATCAACCCCAAAGTCTTAGGCATGTTAGGCAAGCACTATTTCTGAGCAGTATTCTCAGCCCCCACCTATTTAAATTTTGATGCCAAATACATTCCCACCTCGTTACAAAGTTGGTGATGCCCTATACCTGACATCAGGGATAAGGATGAAAGGAGAGGTTTTTTAATATAGTAGAATCTGGTTCTTATGTTCAAAACATTAATTTTGTTTCCATCAAAAATTATTGATTTTCAGCCAGGTGTGATGACACATGCCTGTAATCCCAGACTCAGGAGGCTGAGGCAGGAGGATCACTGCAAGTTCGAGGCCAGCATGGACTATAAAGTGAGTTCAAGGCCAGCCTGAACTGCATAGTGAAACCCTGTCTCAAAACAAAACAAAAAAGTGTTGATTATCAGAACATCAAATTTTTAATAATGGTGTATTTTGATATGGATCAGTCTGTCAGTTTTCCTCCATTTTAACCTGCATTTAGGCATGCATCAAGTTCTTAAATCCTATCTGACATTTTTGAGGGGAAAGTCATTTTGAGTCCCCTCTTCTGTTTAACTCTTTTGGCATTTACTTATTTTCTCTGCGAGTGCTGCATCCTTTTACTGAAAATGTAGCTGAAGGACAGGTGGTTTGAAGTTCCTTTCCCAACTTTGCATAAATGGCCAGAAAGGTGAATTAAATAAAAATTGCTTACTTATCTTCTTTAATCTAGATCAGTGATGTGAACCTTTTAGAGCTTTCAGTGATACAACCTACTGTGGCACATGTGCCTTATATTTGCCACCATTGAGCTAGATAAAGTGTGAATTATACATAATATAAATTGGTGTATACTTTAGATTAGTATTTGGAACTAAGGTAATAGTTACTGTCTTTAGAATAAAAGAAAAAAACTGAATCTGAGATGTGTTTTGCTTGTGTTTAGTTGTTTTTTCCTAGCGCAATGTAGCTTAATTTGTTTGGTGTACAGCTAGTTCCTGAATTTCTAAGACTACTCTTGGAGCATTAATCAAATGTGGCATATGTTTTAAGGCCAGTTGGTAAGTTTTACAAGTTTAATAGTAAGACTTCACACCAGCTTTTGAGTGCTGGTCCAATACCAGTTTTTAGAGACAGACACTTTTTGGAGGAAGTTGATATTTATAGAGGTTAAGGAACATTTTCATAGTTATTTATTGTTTATCAAATGTTTATTGGGCACTTTACATCATAGTCCTAGAGACACTGTGAACAGATGGAGTCACTGGTTTGTAGTTTGCATTCTTGTGTAATGTTTAATGTAATTTTAGCTATGAAGAGAAAAGTACTAGCAGAGTAGTATAAGGTGCTGTGTTAAGCAAGTGTGACAAGGCCTCTGAAGAGAGAACATTAGAGATGAATCCAAGCCAGTGTAGTGGCACATGGCTGTAATTCCAGCACTTGAGAAGCTGAAGCAGGAGGATTGCTGCAAATTGAAACTGGCATTGGCTACAAAGTAAGTTCAAGACCAGCTTGAACTGCATAGTGAAATCCTGTACCAAAAAGACAAAAAAAAAAAAAAAAAAAAAAAAAAAAGATTACATTGAAGTGAGAGGATTCACATATCAGGCAGGACTTTATCCCAGGTCTGAGATATAGACTCTCTCTCATACAAAAACATTTATCAGTCATTACTCCTGGAAGTATCTCCGGGTCAGGAATTTGTACAGGTACAATGGAGATGGTTTGTCTCGATTCCATGATGTCTAGGGCAGTGTCTCTTAACCAGGAAACAACTCCCTGTTTACTACTAGTGCATGAGGGTAGAGGCCAGGGATGCTCATAACATTCTGAGAGGCATCGGTGACCCCTGTACACACCAGCGGAGAACTATCTGGTGTCAGCAGTGGTGTGGTGGAGACATGTCCATCTGTGACATCTGGAAAATTTGAAAGCTGGGAGCCAGAATCATCTGAAATGCTCTGACTCACTCTGACAGATGGTGCTGGAATTCTCAGGCAGAATGCCTACAGGGATCTCCTCATGTGATCTCAGCTTCCTCATAGCATGATAGCTGGGATCCAAGGGCAGTCAGGAGAGAAAGAAGAGTTCACACATGCAAGTCAGGTGGAAGTCACATTCTGTTCTATGCTAGCCTGTCATTCTGTGTTTGGCTGAGGAAATCATCAGAGTCCCAGCCAAGCTGCAGAAGTAGAGAAACAGACTCTGTATCTTTATGGTAAGTGGCAAGGTTCCAGAAGATCATGCAGGACTGAAAATGCTGTTGTGACCATTTTTAGAAATTACAATATATTACCCCAAGTGAATTGTTTTCCCAATGACCCTTACCCTGTATATCACTAGGGTAGCACAGTTATTTATGGCTAGGTGCTATTCTGCTCGCCCTGTGTAGTAAAAGGTACAATAAAAAAAGAAGGCCAGTGAGGAGCCGGAGTGGGAAAGGAAGTGGGACACAGTGGCCACCCCACGTGAGCAACGCAGCTCCTGGCTCGGCAGCTGGCTTGGCTCAGCAAGGAAGCACTCTGGTCTAGGAGCCAGCTCCTCTGCAGGTCTGTCTGGCACCGAAAATCTGTGAAAGACTGAATTCATCTACTGGCCAGTGCAGGTTTGCCGCACACCAAAGTGTGAGTCAGACAAAGCCCAAGGGCTGGCGCCTGGGGAGGCCTGTCTGCCTGCTGGACACTCCTTTGCCTTGATTGTCCTGTCTTTCAGACTTGCTGTGCAGTGTACAGGAGGCTGTTAACTAAGCATTTTGACTTAAATATAAGTATGTTTATGAATGATAGCCTCTATTAATATTTAGCATACTTTGTTTTGATCCAGTTCTTTTCTGCAAAATAGCTTGTCTTGGAGAAAGAAAAAGCTTAACTTCATTGTATTTTATAGTAACTTTTGTGTTTCAGATTTTGTCAAAAATGCTGACTTTCTAGAAGCTATAAGCAGTGCCTTGAGGGCTCTTCTGCAAACAATGGCCTCAAAGAGCATTCCTCAGGTAAGATTCTTTAGCTGTTTTATGTGTTATATTTTTATTTATTTATTTATTTTTGATGGAACCAGGGATTGAACTCAGGCTCTTGCACTTGCCAGGGAAGTGCTTATTCCACTGAATGTTTTATGTATTATAGAGACAAAGTTTATTACATATTTTTTAAAAATAGTCTTCTATTATAAGACTAATGTCTGATTTTTCAAAAAATAAAAAAGCAGACATACTTTTTTATTTAAAAAATAGAATTCTCTTTCCTTCCTATCCTCAGCAATATAAGCAGGTGCTTTTATATCAATACAACTTTTTGAAAAAATTATACATTCAACATTTAATCATTAAAATTGTTACACATATAATAGTATGATATAAAACAATGAGATGAGTAATCTGTTTTCAAGATGTTTGCCAATACAACTTCTTGTTCGATACATATATTATAAATATTTTTTCTGTATGTTGTTGGTCTTTTAAAAATATTTTATTACAGGGGTCAGGGAGATAGCTCAGTGTTCTAAAGCACTTGCTTAGGCAAGCTTAGGCAGGCGCAGGAGACTTTGGTTCGATCCCCAGCACCACACACTGCACCAGCCCCACCCTCAGGGTGGGCTGAGCTGGCAAAAAAAAAAAATTTTATTACAGCAAATTTTAAACATGTCATCTACAGTGATCCATCTGCATCTCTTTGACAGGTGCCATGTCATTTTTATTCATTACTTTTTATTAAGGAAATTTTCAAATATATTGGAGAGCACTGAGTGTTCTGTGGACCCACATGTACTGACCCTGAGTCATTTTTATTCTTATTTCCTGGAATATTTTTACACAAATCATATCATTTCACTCTGAATATTTTATTGTGTACTTTATTAGGTGTAGCTGACAAAATTAGTTTTTAAAAAATCCCACTAGCATTACCCAAATCAAATGATAACAGTTTTGATAACAGTTATCTCTTATCATTTGAAATACAATCTGAACGTAGTTTTCCTAGATTGCCTTAAAAATGCCTCTTTTGTGTGTGCTGGGAATTGAACTTAGGACCTTGTTCTTGCCAGGCAAGCACTGTACTGCTAAGCTATATGCCTGGCCCTTTTTTTTTTTCTATTTTTTTTAGAGGTTGGAGGTTGACCCTAGAGCTTTACACATACTAGGCAAGAGCTCTACCACTAAGCTATATTCTTACCCCTTTAAAAATTTTAGTTTAAATAAGATTTTGCTAGTTTCCCAGGATACCTCAACTTTTGAGCCTCCTGCTTCAGTTTCCTAAGTAACTGGGATTACCAGCTGTGTTGTCATGCCTGGCAGAAATGTCTTTTTACAAGTGGTTTGTTTAAATCAGGATCTAAAGGTTCATACACTGCTCTTGGCTGATACTTTTGTCTCTTCAAAATTAGCTTTAGTGAGATTTGATTCATACACCTTTCAGTTCTTCCATTTGAAGTGCATAATTCAGTGCTTTTACTGTAGTCACAGCTTCTTAAATTTCTCAGTTGATTATATTTCCTTTATCTACTCCTCCCTCCCCATTATATTTATTCATTGAAGAAACTCACTTTGGGCTATGATCCTCTGTCTCCCATATTTCCTATAAACTCAGAGCTAGGCCTAGAACCTCATTAATTAGATTCAGGTTCAGTGTTTTGGGCAAGAAAAGTTTAAGTTGCTATATAAATTTATCTTACTTTAATATTCCAGATGGTATCATGTCATGAGTGAGCAATTTTAAGATTAATCAATGGGTTCACTTAGTTTTGGAAACTGATTGTGGTTGTTGAAATCTTATTTCATTAGCTGCAAAGTAAAAATATTGTAATTTTGTCATTCCCTTAACAGTTGTTAGCTAAGATCCTTCTGTAAGAATTTTGTGTCTCATCAGTTACTTAGTACTTTGCAATATAGTTTGTACGATAAAAGACAGGTCAGTGTCTGACTGACCTCTGACTCTTCTTTTCTAGAAAAGTGAATGGATGCCCTAGCAATCTCTAGGTGAGGCCAGCAAAATATGAAGTCTGATCTGGGACTAGTGGCAGAAAATGTGCCTAGCAGGTGCAAAGCCCTAGATGCAACCCCAAGGAAAAAATCAAGAGGTCTAGCTTCTCATTTTGGTTCCCGTCTATTTTCTTCACACCCTTTTTAGTGTAGTGGGGTTTTGTTTGTTGGGTGGCCATGCTTTTGAACCCAGGGCCTCACGCTTGCACACACTCTGCCACTGAACTACACGCCCACCATCACTCAGCATTTAAATTTTGAGACAAGACTAGTTTAGAACTTGTGATCCTCCTTCCTCAGCCTTCTGAGTAGTTGAGATGACAGATGTAAGCATTGTGCCTGACTCTAATTTTTGTGCATTTGTTTATACTGCTGGGATTGAACCCAGGGCCTTGTGCATGCCAAGTACACACTATGCCCTTTTAGGTTTGATTTGTGGTTTTGTTAATCCTTTTTGAAAAGTTTTTTGCTTATTGGCAAGAAAGACTATATATTTGTGTTTAACCTCTTAAAAGTAGTGCTTTTCTTTACCTGATTATTTTTTTCTGTGTTGTTGACCACTACAATATATGAAGATTTTGTTTTTGTTTTATTTTTGAGACAGTCTCCTCTGTGGTCCAGGCTGGCTTTGAACTCATGATCCTTTTGCCTGGGTCTCCCTACTGCTGAGATTGCAGGCCTATGCAAAAAATGCAAAAAAAAAAAAAAAAAAAAAAAATCTAGTTTTTCATTTTTTTATGTATTTGATACAGGATCTCACTACGCAGCTCAAACTTGTAGTGATCCTCCTGTTTGTGGCCTCCCCAATGCTAGGATTACATACACGACCATACTAGGTCTCCGTGGCTCATTGTGCTGGGGGGCCGGACTAGCACAGCTGATAGCTCCGCAGATTGAATCCCAGCCCCTGTGCTTGCCTAAGCAGGCGCTTAGCCCACTGAACTACCTCACTGGCCCTTCATTTCATTTTTATGGCTTCAGAATACTTCACTGTACACTTTGTATATTTATTCAGTCTCATTGATATACAGTTCAGTTATTGCTAGTCTTTTGCTGTTACAGGTGGAAATGCAGTGAATATAGCCTTCCATGAGTTGTATTATGTTTTTGCCGTTGTGTCTTTGGGACAGATTCCTAGAGGCAAGCTCACTGAGTCGGAGATGAGGCATGCTTATAACTGTTAGGAGTGCTGATGTCCCTTCTTCAGGGTGTCACCTGTTTTGCATCCTTACCAACTGTGTTTGGGAGAATCTTTTCTCCCATAGCTCGCCAGCAAGTGTGTTGTCAAGCTCTTGGGTTTTGCCAGTTTGATAGGTGGCACCTATATTTCATTTTGCATATTTTATTAGGATAATGAGGAAGTTAGGGCACCTTTTCATATGCCTTAGGGTTTTTGCATTTCTTTTTCTGTGACTATGCCTGTCTTTGGTCTGTTTTTCTATGAGGTTGCTGCTTTTTTGTTTGTTTTGTGGTGCTGGGGATTAAAAATCCAGGACTTTGTACAAATGTACAAGAGCTCTGAGACCGAGCTACACCCTCAGCTGGGTGGGTGCAGGACCTTCATGCCAGAGCCCGAAAGTCTGCCTTAATGTGTTCTCTGGGTTAGTCCCTTGCACCCTCAAATCTTTTTTTTTTTTCCACTCTCAAATCTGAAAGCCACTGTTCTAAGCCATTCCCCTCCTCTCTAAAGTCCTCTAGTTCTTAATGCGTCTCCTTAGTTTCACTTGCCCACACCCCCCATTTCTTTTGGTTTGCATCACCCTCTGTCTCCCAGGACATAACTCTCTCCTTGAAGATGTCTGTGGCGGCACTGTTTGTCTAATCCCTAATACTTTGGTCTATGCTTGGATGGGCCTCCCAGTAGCCTGGCCGTGCAGCTGTGGCCTCCTGCTCTTTGTCCTTTTGGTCTCTCCACAGCCGTGCCACTGGAGTGCTGCCTCCCAAACCTCAGCTTGTCCCAGAGTTCAGTGGGAGCAGTATTGTACTATTAAAATACAGGGAATACTGTTGACATGTGTCCCTCATTATTTAAAAAGGTTTCTTTGTGTATTTGAGGATATTTACAAAATGGAAATCATTAATTCAGTAATGGTAAGTGGGTAAGTTGGGAGGATCAGAAAACCTTACCGTGGAGGCCTATAGGAATATATAGGTCCTAAGACCTTTGGAGAGAGTCATCCTGGACACGGCAGCACCCCAGCTTCTCCCCCAGACCCTGTAGCACTGGGTGGCAGTGTCTGCAGTTGCGGCCACCTTGGGCAGAGAGGAGATGTTTGGAGAAGACAGAGGCACTGACCCTCTCCTAAGCAAATAAGGCTCCAAGGTCTTGCTACATAATTCAGGCTGTTTTAAACTATGAAACCTCCAGTAACAGTGAGCTAAATAATTAGTCTTTTCTTCCTTCATTTTGAGTATCAGGTATTTGTCCCAGCAACGAGAGAAGAATACCTAATATAGATCCTAAGGAATATAAGGTTTTAACTGCTTTTCCCTGATGTACAGATAGCAGTTTACTCATTTGGTCTCATGGTTTGAGAAAATTACTCAAAGCTTATGCGTGTTTTATGGAAATTATTCATTCATATACATTGTGTGTGTGTGTGTGTGTGTGTGTGTGTGTGTGTGTCCCCTGCTTAAATACCTATCTACTTAGCTGCTGAATTCTCAGATTAGCTCTATAATGGGCATGAGAATCAAGTGTCAGAGCCTTGGAGAGGAAACCACCAGCCTGATTTGCTGAGTTCTGGCACCAGCGCCAGAGTCCAGCTGTCCAGCTTCCCCTCCTGGTTCTTCACCTTCTTGGCTCATCTGTTTGGCAACTTCCTTGATCTGTCACAGTGACTGTGTGACCATACTAGCATGGTTGGCAGCAGCCTATCTGAGCTATACAGAATCCTTCAGTTTGTACAGTTTTTGTCATTACAGTATTTTCTCTAAAACCAAATGTATTACTGTTACCTTAGAATTGGCAGAAGCAATGTAAATGATGGAGAAATGTGTTTGAGGATTTGCAGCCATTTAGTATTCTTGCAAATAATAACTACAGTTAACAATTAGTAAGTGTTTTAATCCTTATAGCAACTCTGTTAGGAATACTTTTGTCATTTCCATTTTACTCATGAGAAAAATAGACACTGATGAAATTAAGTAACTTGTTGGATAATCCCTGATACCTTGGTCTGTGCTTAGATGGGCCTCCCAATAGCCTGGCCTTGTAGCTTGTGGTCTCCTGCTCTTTCTCCTTTGGGTCTCCCAAGGGAGGGAGCTGCGATTTGAACCCACACTGTAGCAGACAGCCTGGCAACTTGACATTTACATTTTTTCATGATTCTTATGGCCAGCTATGTGCCCAAATTAGCTTAAACTAAAAAGTATTACTGTATGGTCGAAGTACTAGTTTAAAAAGTACTATGGCTTTTGTAGTCATAAATTATGATAAAACATCTCAAAAAAAGTTCTTTTTTTGTCTAGACTCAGCCAGTTTTTATTAAAGCTACATGATTCCACTTTTAAAACCTTTATGTTCAATATTAACAAGAAATCAGAGTCCCTTTAGTCCTTGTACATCTGGAATGAATCCTCAGATGAAACCATAGGACCTGAAGTGCCTTTCCTAGGTTCAGTGATGACAGCGGTTCGAGCAGGACTGTGTTGCCAGCTGTATTTGGGTGCGATTTTAAAATGGTAATAACTGCTCTGCCAGGTATTTATGCTGCTCGCAGCATCACGCAGCCTGAGGAGAGATTCTCCCTGTTTTTATTTACTGTTGGAATCAGTTGAGTTTAGCACTATAAAACTGCCTTCTATTCCTTCAACAGTGCATGACACCCGATCAGCTGATGTCATTCTGCAAAGCCAGCATTCATAGTAGTAATGTTGGAGTTAGAGTGAACGTCGTCAGTATCTTAGGAATCACTGGCAGTGTCCTCGCCAAAGAAGATGGGACACTTGAAACTCTTCAGGTAAAACAATTTCTTTTCTAACCTGAAACATTAAATTAGAAATGGGCCAGGTCACTGGGCAGGGTGGTGCAAGCCTGTAATCCCAGCACGCTGGAGGCTGAGGAGGAAGGATGGCTGCGGCTCCTGTCTCAAAACAAACAAATGGGGCTGGTCATCGTGCTGGACACTTAAAGTCCCAGCACTTGGGAGACTGAGGCAGGATTTCCAGGAGTTCAAGGCCACCAGCCTGAATGACATAGTGAGACTCTGTCTCAAAAAACCAAAATAAATAGATGGAAGTGGGAGAAGAATAACTGTTGGTATGGAGTTATTAAAAACTTCTGGTGGCATGATGAGAGCATGTATATCAAGCAGCTTCTTATAATATTATTAGAGTACCCCTGACCTGATATAACCATGAATATAAGTTCTTGCGGCAGAGTGTCTAATGAACCCAAGCCATCCAAGCATTTGGGAGACCAAAGCAGGAGCATTGCTGGGAGTTCAAGACCAGACTGAAGTATATTGTAAGACCCTGTATCAAAAAATAAAAAAGGTAAATCCTTTTTTTTATTTAGGGAAGGGCCTACACGGTGTTCAGGGTCTCACTACTGGATCAGACTTGTAGTCATCTGCCTGTTTACAGCCTCCCAAGAGCTGAGATTACAGGCATGCGTGCCACCACAGTCTCAGTCGCCATCTCAGCATGTCCCGGGGGCGGGGCCTGCATGGCAGGCCCAGGGATTGAATCCCCAACCCCTGCGCCTGCTTGCAGGCCAATGTAATCCACTGAGCTATTTGGCTGGCCCTAAAAAAGGTAAATCCTTGAAAAGCATACTTTCTTGAAAATTTTTCCATGTGAAGTCAAAAGCAGAATTTTTAAAGCTGCCTTTTGAATTTGCTCTTGTGTAAAATGTGCATGTATTGTATTTTCCTGTGGATGAGCAACCCATCCAGGTTTCCTGAAAAGCCCCACACGGGAAGTTCTGATCCCACTGCCTAAGTAGTAGGCAGCACATTTGCCTTGAGCACCTCGTCTCAGCACAGTTGCTCAGGAGCCTCAGTGCTGCAAGCCTGGCACTCCTGTAGCTCAGAAGTCAGCAGCGGCAAAATCGCCTTTTATTGTGTTCATAACTCCTGCATATTGATTACTAACTAATGGGTAATAAACCTGTTGTTGCACCCTTCTACACACTTTATAGTGATGACTGATGTTTTTAAGAGTTGTTTTAGAAAAATGGTACGTTCACATGGCAAAACATTGGCAGAACCAGGATTGAACTCAGGCTCTTGTGCTTGCCAGGGAAATGCTTATTCCACTGAGCCATCTCCCCGGCCCCAGCAAAACATTTTAAAAAGTACATGTATAGTATCTAGTGATGAGAGTCGCCAGTGCTCCTAACCTGCCCGTTCCCTCCCTTGCCTCTAGAGTAGCAGCCACTAACAGTTCCTTCTGTTGTCTTTCCAGGGATTCTTGATAAATTGATGCATATGTGACAGTATGCCTAAATGGCATGTAACTGTACACATACACAAATGAGCAGGTGTATGTGTAATTTTCCTTAAAATGGTAATTGCCAGGGTCTGCTTTATTTATTGATTTATTTATTTTTTACTTTAATAGAAAATAGTTTCTTTGTTAGTATGTTAAAGTACAGTAAAGATGTCATGATGTTTTACCTCTATTAATGTAGTTGGCATCTCTTAAAAAGTAAGGACAGTTTTCCTGTGTAACTGACATTATCGCGCTTTGCACAATTAACAACTACTACTTTTTTAAAGTCATTTCTTAATATGTCTAATATCGTCTATGTTTGTGATTTTCTAGTTGTCTCAAAGATACCTGCTTATAGATGGCTTATTTAAGCTGGTTGAGTTTGGAATATGCTGCATCTCTGAGTCTAGAACAGTTCTCCCTAGCACAGCTCTTCCTTAGCTCCTGGGTCAGTTGTCCCCAAGTGTGTCCAGCCTTCTGGATCTGTCTGATTGCTTCCTCTTGCATTCAGCTTGTTCCTTTATCCTCTGTATTTTCTGCAGACTTCAAAGTTAAGACACAAAGACTGGATTCGATGTAGACACATCCTTCTGAATAAGACTGCTTTATAGGTGATGTGTGTGCTTCATAACATGTTTTACAAAATTAATGTCTGAATACTGTTTATGAGGAGACCTAGACCTCTTTGATTTAGATGAGAACACTGAGGCCCAGAGAGTTTGCCTGGTGGTTCAGGAGTTGGCCTGTTATATGGACTGGGTCTCCTTCTCAGATCTGTCACACCAGCATGCACATTGCCAAGACATAAAGGGGATGCAGAACAGCCAAGCTGAAAGACAGTGACTCTAGAACCAACTCTTTGCAGATTGGAAATGGTCTGCTCATTAGCTAGCTAAGTGTGCAGGAAAAAAGGAAGCATGGATGTTAAAAATCAACTAATATGGTAAAATGAAATGAGTACAAGTGTTCGGTTTTTTTTTTTTATTACCTTTGTGGTTTTCATAACAGGTAAGAGTTCTATGCATTTATATACCATAGAGAAGCCTTTTTGAGGGAGATAAAAAGGGAAAACAATGATTTTTTAAATCAGCTTTCGTTTATTACTTGTGGAGTTTATTTAGGGAAAAGTTTTCATTTTTCCCTAGCATTTTTACACAAAATAATTTGCATGTGTTATTGCCACATGTGAAGTTAACAGTTGTTTTGGAGACTGACTCAGTCATGTTATAATGTGTTTGCTATCTCCAGACCATTGGGTGCTTCCTGCTTGAGGTTGCCACCAAAGACCCTTGCCTTGTGGTCGCAGGAGAGGCTTTGGATGCCCTCTTTGATGTGTTTGCAGATGGTAAAGAAGCTGAAAGAGCCTCCATTCAAATCAAGTTGTTGTCTGCTCTGAAAGAATTCCAGCCCATCTTCAAAATGAAGGTTTGTAACTTTTTTTCTTTATAAGTGCTTAAGTCTAGGCATTCTCTGGGGAGAAGAGTATGTGCAGTTACCACAGTGCAGTTGAGTGGCAGGTGTTTAACAAATTCCTATAAATCTCAGTGATTAATACAGCACTTCCCTGCACTTTGTAGAATACTTGTTGACTGAGTCATAGCTATGCCGTGATGTGGAATCACCATCATTGGAGCCCAGGTGATATCTGACCACCTACTTCACAGTTCAGCAGTGTTGTCAGTACTTAAACGTAAAGTGCTATTGTCTGCAGTGTACAAAGCACTTTTGTATATATTGCAAATTTGTGTCATGAACATTATAACTTTGAGTCAGAAAATAATGTCAAGGCCAGGGGATGCAGTTCCGTAACAGGACACCTGCTTTGGATGTGCAGGGCCCTAGGTGCAACTCCCTGTGGTGCCAGAAATCATTCAGTTAGAAACTTAAGAGGAGTGCGTAGGAGTGCATCTAGGAATTTCATTTTGTTTTGGTGCTAGGGAGTGAATCCAGGGTCGAGCTCATGCTGAGCACACACTGTATGTCCCACTGAGGGCAGATCAAACCCTTGGATGCCTGTGTGTGTTGGGGGGAGGGGAGGATCAAGACAGACAAATTTGAGAGTACAAGGGGGACCAGGAGCAGGAAGCAGCATCTCACCAACCTGGGGACTGCAGAGACTGACATCGCAGCCAGCCCCTGTAATTGGTCATGTAGCCTTGTCCCCATCACTCTCTCCTGAGCTGTACCTCCAAGCCCTAAGGCATTCTCAATCCTGTAGGTGAATTCCAATTTCAAGGTGAAATAGTTTTTCTCTGTGCTGGGAACCAAACCCAAGCCCTGACACATGTAAAGCAAGTACTCTACCACTGAGAAACATCCCCATTCCCCTAAAACTATATAATTTTGAGATCTTTTCATATTTTAGATATTTTTTTCAATGCTGGAGGTCAAACCCAGGGCCTCAAGCATGGTAGCCAAGGGCTTTACCGTTGAGCACATTTCCAACCCAGTATTTTAGATTTTGGGGTGCTTTATTTACTTTGTTTATTTAGAGATAGGGCCTAGCTCTGCAGTTCAGGCTGGCCTTGAGCTCATAGTATCCCAGGCTGGCCTCAAACTGGCAGTGATCCTCCTGCCTCAGCCACTCCAGTGCCACCCGCGTGCTGGGATTATAGGCATATGCCACCATACCCAGCCCAGTATTTTAGATTATAAATTAAACATTTGCTTCTGAATCTTTTGTCAGTAGAATAAAGCTTGGTGTTTGTGTTTGACACAGGGTCCTGCTATGTGGTTCAGGCTGACCTTGATCTCACTGTGAGCCCAGGCTAGCCTGGACCTCATGGTCACCCTCCTGCCTCAACCTCCCAGGTGCTGCTATCACAGGTGTGTTCCACCACGCTGTGTGAGCATGGATTTCAATGAGAAATTTACTTTAGTTGTTTCCTGATATTCTTTTATTTTATAAGCCCCTGAATCAGAATTTGCTATCTCCTGGAGCGAACCCTATAAATTTCATTTTCGGTATAGGGGACTGAACCCATGCTGTCATACATATTCTAGGCAAGTTGTCTTTTTTGAGATAAGACTCACTGTATTGCCCAGGCTAGGCTGGGCTCCTGGTCTCAAATGATTCTCTTAGCTGAAGCAGTTGGGACTACCAGTGTGCCACTGGGTGGTTTTCCTGAAAAAATTTTAAGGCATAAAATAGTTTTCAAAAAAGAAAAATCACAGTAGGGTCCCACACATTCTAAGCGGCATTGCGGCATTCTGAAGTCTGTTGTTTTGAGAATACTAGTGTTGGTTTATTTTTCACATTTTCATATTTGTTTTTTTACATTTTCATGTTTTGGCATGTTACATTTTAAAACTGTATGAGTGGCTGCCATTTATTGCATTAACTTTGATCACTAGTGACATAATTATGAAAAAGAGTGAACCCTGTACTCTTAGGTCTTGTTCAAGTCTTGTATTTTGTTATCTTGCTTCACAGGCAATGAGGGGTTTTGTTCCTACTTATTTTTTGCCTCACAGGTAACCAAGTTGAGCGATGTTTCAAAGACAAATGTACCTGAGATCTTCTTCTTTATTGTTCGGAAAGTAGCAGCCCCAAACTTTGTGCTTTGGCTTCATCTTATATCTTAGAGATATTTTCATACCAGTACGCATGGGTGCCCACACTGTTAAAGCTAAAGTTGTAGGCCTTTGGCCTTCTAGGAAAGAAGGTAATGAGATGATAAGATAATGAGAAAGTATCCCCTTTTTCTCTGCAGCTGAGAGGCAAACAGATGCAGAATAATCAAAACTGCGGAAGGTCATGGGCGGTGGCTCAGAGGCAGACTGCATGCTTAGCGCTAGATCCCAGCACTGCAGACAAAACAAGCTCCATAGAAGCAAGTGCTTAGAAAGGAATTATGAGCTATGAACTGGGAAAAGGACCCCAAACTTCTGAGATTTGTTGTTCACATCGGTTTTCCTATGTAGCATGTATTGCTATGGTAATAATATTTCATTGTTTTTCCTCTTCTTAAATGTAGGCCTAGTGAAGTTTCTTTGTTAGCCAGAAGGGGGTATTTTTGGTTTGGGTTTTGTTTTTTTGTTCGTTTTTTTTTTTTTTTTTTTTTTTTGTAATGCTTGAGATCAAGTATGCTAAGCAAGCATTGTGCCACTATGTATAGTTTTGTATACAAAGCTCTTTTGTGTGAAGTGGAGCTACAGTTCCATTAGAGGTGTTGAGTACATATTTAGCTTTAAGATGCTATTAAATACAATACCACTGGTTCCACTAAAGAACCAGAGTAGTGCAGCTTTTCCCAAAGCGCCTTACCTATCCCAGAGAGTCACTGTAGGCCAGAAGTGAGGTATAGTTCACCCAAGTCCAATTCACTGCTTTCTGTTTTTTGTTTCTTTGGGGGCGGATTTTGTAGTAAGTAGCTACATGTATTAAAGGTCTTGGTATGGTAGCCGGAACAGGGAGGAGAGTGAAGGAGAAGGGACCCAGGTGCAAAGGGAGAGAAGGAAACAGATTCACTGTTTCAAAGTCTACAACTCTGTTGCTTTTGTAATTCTCATTTAAAAGTATGCATGCTACATTTATCTTTAAAAATTTATCTTTGTCCTTCATGTACAGTATTTTGTTTACCTTGGAAGTAAAACTTTTAATAAGTTCTTACAGTTATCTTATTCAGGAAGTGGTTAAATATACTCCCATTAAATACTTCTGTTTTTTAGTGTTTGCTTTTCTTTCTTTTCTTCCTTTACCTATCTACCTTCCTTCCTTCCCTTCCTTCCTTCCCTCCTTCCTTCCTTCCTTCCTTCCTTCCTTTCTCATGGGTTGAACCCAGGAACTCTACACTGAGCTACTTTCCTAGCCCTTTAAAAAATTAATTTATTTTTCTGGAAATGAGTCTCTAACTTATCTAGAGTTAACCTAACTTAGCAAACTTCAAGTTTTTGTCCTCAGCCTCCCAAAGTGTGAGCTTTGTCACCTTACCTTGGCAAGTACTTCATTTAAATTAATTAGTACCGGCTACCAAATGTCATACATTTTTTTTTTTTTTTTTTTTGACAGATCCGAAAAGAAGGGAGAGGTAAATACAGTCCAGATCAGCTATGTGTTCTCAACAATGTAAAAATGAATTTGAGAAGGTTTGTTGCATATCAAGAAACTGTTGAGAAAAGACTCACTCCTTGAACCATCACACGAGAAACTGGAGCGGGGGGTGTAGCTCAGCAGTAGAGCACTTGCCTGGCCTTCACGAGGCCTGGGATTGATCCCTAGCACGGCAAGAGAAGAATAAAATGAGAAGAGGGGAGACCAGTTCTTCCCTGAAGTTTCTGATGCTCTTGATGCTAAAGGGTTTCCTTTGAGTATTATGTTTCAAAAAGCCATTTTTAATGTCTGTCTTATGAAAATTAATTTGAAGTTTTATAAAAACTTTAAAACCTGTCAAAAGCTCTTGTTTAAGATTGGGATCTATGTGGCATTTCTATTGATGTACTATCAATAGTATACTTTAGTCACTGGAAATGGTAGAAATGAAATGCAATCTCAGATGGTTTTTAACTACTTTGTAAAAAGTAAAGAAACTTGAAATAATCATGTACCTGAATTTTGCAAAAAAGGAAAATCCAGATCATTGTGTAGATAACTTTTAAAAGCCAGTATTTCTTTTATACTAGCTAACTCTTGAAGTGAAATATGAGTATTATAAAATATTTTGGTATAAAGTGGCGTGTATCAATTATGAGCCTTGTGTGAAGAAATGAATGTGTTGGATTTGTATGTTGCTGCTCAGTAGCTTACATTAATGAACTAATGAGTCATTGTGTCATCTGTGAGCAGGTCTAATAGGTTATTGTTTTAACACCGCTGACATTTGATTTCATATAGAATCAAAAGTGGTAGAAAATATTTTTGAATAAATAACTTTAATTGAATCCTTTTTGTCGTATAAATTTTTTTTAAACCACTGCATAGTACTATCCCTAGTAGTTTGCTTGCTAAGGAATATTGCTTCGTATGTATGTGAGACATTAAAAAAGACGTGCAGTGAGAGTTTCCAGTGAGACTGCTCATTGTCCTTGAAGTAACTGGGTGACAGCATGGGCTCAAGGCAGGAATTCTGTTGTGCAGCTCTGTGTTTGAGGACCCCTGGTACCAGCTCCTTCATCCATCCTTTGGCCGGATCAAAAGAGTTTTGGATCTAAGTGGCATTTTTATTGATCTATCAGTAGTATACTTTAGTCACTGGAACCAAAGAATAGAAATAAAATGCAATTTTAGATGGTTTTTAACTACTTCATAAAAAGTAAAAAAACTTGAGATAATCATGTATCTCAAGATCAAAAAATCCCACACAGTTGAACTCAGTTACCCAGATACCCCAGAATAGGATTTGGTTTTCCCTCTACTTTCACAGTTGCTTAAAATGGGCCAGTAGCATTACATCTCATCTGTACCATGACATACAGTACATGCCTGGCTGGTATAGACTGTTGGGAAACCAAGATTGTGTCCCAGTTCTGATGAGTCACTGAGCCTGTGAGACTGTGTAAAAATGAGCAGGTTCTGTACAAGGGTAGGGAATGGAAATGGTGCATCATTACAATCATTTCTTTTATGTTATTATATTCCTGGATCATGAGTTTTTATCATGTGCTTAGTCATCACGGTAGCCATATCATTGACCCAAGCTTTGCATGTGTGCTTTGAGAAGGATTTCTCCATCAAATCGTAATTTCAGTTCTCTCTGCCTCAGATATTTCTAGAAAGTTCTTTTTTTTTTAAATTTTATTTATTTGTGTGTGTGTGTGTGTGTGTGTGTGTGTGTGTGGCCAGCTCAGCCCACCAGGGGGCGGGGCTGGCTGGCATGTGGTGCTGGGGGATTGAACCGCGGTCCCTGTGCTTTGCCAAGCTTGTTCTGAGTTGGTGCTTTAGACCACTGAACCATCTCACCAGCCCCTAGAAAGTTCATTTTTCAGGAAAATAAAATTTCTGATTTTGTTCTGTTCTGTACTTTTTAAAAAAAATACAGTCTATGTATTTTAGGATGGCATTGAAGTCTTATATAATTCAGACTAGCCTCAAGCTCAGCAATTCTCCCATTTCAGCCTTCTGATTATAACCATGTGCTTCCACTCGCATGGTAGCATGCTTACTAACCTATAAACAATATAGCCTAGTGCATAGTAGGCTGTTATTATTTATTAAATGAATCAATGTTAGTGATCTTCTGTTTTACTGAGCAATCCTTTAGGGAATCAAATTGTCCTGCACAAGAGAGGTGAGTTGTTATACTGGAACTATGTAATTAAACTTTATACATTCTAAGGCATGGATATGGTGGTCTGTATTGGAGTGTGTGTGTGTGTGTGTGTGTGTGTGTGTGTGTGTGTGTGTGGTGGTGGGTTTTGCTTTTTTGAGACAGATCTATCTCCCTTTGTGGTGTAGGCTGGCCTTAAGCTCACTAGAAGCCCAGGCTGTCCTCAAACTTGTGGCAGTTCTGCCTGTCTCCCAAGTGCTGGAATGACAGGCGTGCACCACGACACCCACCTGGTTTCTGTATTGTAATCATTTTTTTAAATCATTCAAACAATAGGGTGAATAGAAAAAACATTAAATATACTCTAATTTTAACTATTTACACAGTAACTTAGTGGGTCATTCATGAGACAGTGTAATACAAACTAGTTTTCCTAGACAAAATCTAAAATACATTTATAGTGGGTGTGATTGCACACCAGTTATCCCAGTTACTCTGGAGGTGGAAGTAGGTGGATCAAAAATCCAAGGCCAGCCTGGGCCACTGCAAGACTGTGATCAAAAGGGCTGGAGAGAAGTTTTGAATTGGAGGAGCCCTGTTTCCACAAACAGGATAAGACTGGAGAAGGTCAGCAGGCCCAGAGAGACCTGGAACCTGGCTGGGCTGCCAACCTCAGCACTAGACAATGAACTGATCACAAACTCTAGACTCAGGCACCTCCAAAAAGCCCAGCCCTATAACCACGTGGGACCTGGAGAGACATCCAGACAACCATAACTGGTAAATTAGGAGCAGTTTCAAGAAAGGATTGTTTAAGACTGATTGCCTCTAGAGGGCTGGGGAGATGGCTCAGTGGGATAAACGCTTCCCTGGCAAGCACAAAGACCTGAGTTCAATCCCCGGTTCTGCCAAAAAAAAAAAAGAGAGACTGATTGCCTCCAGAAATCAGGAGTCACAGGACAACTACACTTCGGATCTGGGATCATTCTACCGCAGTGACTGGGTGAGAGATGGCCACAAGAGGCAATCATGGAGGAGGGTGCAGGGTAGACACAGGTTTCCCCGGAGTGGAAACTCCAGGCAGGAAGGACATAAGTATCCCACCCTCTAGTAAGAAGCCGGGCCCATTATGTGTGGTTTTTAGAGGGAACTATCAAAGTGCTGGCCTTAAATCCAGAGGGCTGCTTGGCCCTCCTGCTGCCTGCGTCCAGCACAGAGCTCAGTGGTTGGCTTGTTTTCCCCATGTTCCAGTTTTTTCAGGGGTATGTCTCAGCTTGACCAGTTAACACAGTCTGGAGTGTGTGGACAGAGAGGCCCCTGGAATTGGGGGAACACCTTACAGACCCACAGATTGCAACATTGTGTAGAGAGCAGCAATTTAGGGACACACAGAGGGACACAGTGTGGGGTGGATAGCTGAATGCAGCACTAAGGCAGACACCATTGACTGACATGTGCCACAGGAAAGGCTGGACAGTCACATTTACACACAGGTGTGGAGGAAAAGAACTGATTTGAAGTGACAGATCCCTGTGCTTATCTGGTGGATTCTAGAACTGCAGGCTCTAGCAAGAAGCCACTCATTCAAACACAGAGAGGAGTGTTTTGGTTTTTTTTAATTGAATTTAATTTGTTATGCATTTAGTACAGAGACTACAGGGTCTCACTACACAGATCGGACTTGTTGTGATCCTCCTGTTTTCAGCCTCCCAAGCGCTGGGATTGCAGGCACGCGCCGCCATGCCCAGCCTCTGGAAGCCTCAGTGCATCCTGGGGGCGGGGCTGGCACGGCATGCTGAGGATTGGACCCTGGTCCCTGCAGCTGGCTAAGCAAGCGCTTTAGCCCGCTGAGCTATCTGGCTGGCCCTGAGGAATGTTTTTGACTTTTC
This sequence comes from Octodon degus, assembly GCF_000260255.1. NCBI lineage: Eukaryota > Metazoa > Chordata > Mammalia > Rodentia > Octodontidae > Octodon > Octodon degus. The sequence goes on from NW_004524749.1 coordinate 2,080,399, forward strand.
CTTCTTGGGGAGAGATTATCTTTCATTTTTTCTTTTTGTTTTCTGATCCTTTATCTTTTTTGTACTCATTTTCCCTTTCCCAGACCTGCAATTTTTACTACTCCTATAAGCTTTAGTAAATTTTATTTTATTTTAAATCACTTATTTATTTATTTGGTACAGGGTCTCACTATGTAGCTCCAACCCATAGTGATCCTCCTGTCTCAGCTTCCCCAGTGCTGGGATTACAGGCATGTGCCACTACACCCAGTTTCAGTCGGCATGGCATATGGTACCAGAAATCGAACCTGGGTCCTGTGCTTGCCACACAGGCGCTTAGACTGCCAAGCTATCTCCCTGAGTTATCTCCCCAATTCTTCAGTAAATTTTAGATAGTTAGTTGACTCTAAACTATTGTTGAATTCTTTTCCATTATTACTGGTGGTGTAGTTGTTACATTTAGTAGATATTATGTCAACACTTAGTTTTTCTTTGTGTCTGTTATTGCAGATTTCTTTTTTCTACTCATTGTGGTGCGATGGCTGCTTTTGTTGGTTCTTATGCTATGTCAATATCCGTTTGCCTTTCCTAATTTCTTTGTTGTTGTCAGTGGTTGTTGCTATTAATTGGTTTCTACTATATGCCAGTATCTGGTTTGTCTGTGTATCATCAACGATACTGAGATTTCAGACTAAGCGCCTGCTTAGGCAAGTGTAGGGATAAGAGTTCTGTCCCTGGTACCACATGCTGCACTTGCTTTTCTCCCAAGCGTGCTGAGCCAGCCACTGAGTCTGGGCATGATGGCGCTGCCTGTAGTTGCAGTGTTGGAGAGGCTGAAAACAGGAGGATCACTACAAGTCTTGAGCTGCGTAGTGAGACCCTGTGCCAAAAACATAAATTAAAAAAAAAAAAAACTGAGATTGACTTCTGGAGAACTGGGTGCTGGGCCAATTGTACTGCACACTCCAAAAATTAATGGAGGTGGTCACATCTTGGGTCAGAGGCAGAGGCCTGTAGTTTGCCATACCCAGAGTATATCACTGAAAGGCAGACACTGACTGAAGAGATCTTCATACTAGCAAAAGTCTGTCCACTTTAATCAGCCCTCAGGCCTCAGCGCTAGAGACACATGTACGCACACAAAACTTGAAAAAAGAAGGCAATAAAATGCCAACAAAAATTCAACTCCCTAAAGCTGATCTATGGGGAAAAGTCAAAAGCCAGACAGCTGAGTCATACAAAGTGATTTTTAAAAAGATTTTAAAAATTTACAAATTTAAAACCCAAGCAGGGGGGCCTGGCCCTAGCTCAGTCCTTTAAGTGGCTGCTTCCACAAAGCTGTCAGCCTCAGGTTGCTGGAGTTCGAACCTCACAACTCTCCTGCTGGTCAAAAGTGCCCTGAAGGCATTCGAGGAACCAAAAAAAAAAACCTTATTCCATTTTGGCCAAGCATTGGCCGTGACTCATCCACATGGCTGACACTGACAAAGGTTCTACAATCTGAGGTACAGGATGTCAGAATAAATCCTGAGGGCATTTCACTGACCTTCTCAGACCAAAAAGCTACAACTCTTGTTGCACAGGTCCTGCTTTACCTTGGTCTTAACCATCCAGTAGAAAAGTATGAAGACGAAATATAGGAAGTAAAGCCATGTTGTTGTGTTGAGCTGTGGGGGTCTCAGGTCAATAATTTCTGACATTGCCAGTTAAACAGAAGACCCAATGCTATTATGGGCTACTGGACTCTTTTAGAATATTTTGCTGAGTTTACACACCTATAATATTCAACAACGGAACTTAAAAAAATTGGGATATAACTATGAATGACCATTTTGTATCTGTGTATTCAAAGTGGTTGGGATAGATATATAGTTGCATTCTCTTAATGAATAGAATGATTTGTTCTAATGGTGTTTGTAAGTAGGATCACAAGTCTGCATCTTGTACAGCAATTAACCACTAAGAAGAATATATGCAGTGTATTATTTGTTGAAACTGTACTTTTGATTTGATTTGAAACTGTCTCATTGCTATATGTTTATCAATAAAACTTTGAAAAGAAAAAAAAAAAAAAACCCAAGCAACAACAACAAAAAACCCAGTCACTGGATGAGCTGAAAGATAACATAACTAGCCAGTCTGGTGGCAAACACCTGTCATCCCGCACTCAGGAGGCTGAAGGAGAAGGATCACCACAAGTTTGAGGCCAGCCTGGGCTATAGAATGAGTCCCAGGCCAACCTGATACCTAACAAGATCCTGCCTAAAAAAAAAAGATGAAATAACTAAATAGATAATACAATTAACAAATAATATAGGCTTAAAGAAGATACTAATGAAAGCTTACCTGAGCTAAACAAATTGGTAAAAACATGAATGGCCAGTTTTGCAAAGAATAAGAGTCCGTGTAAAGGTACCAAACAGAAATCCAGGAGATAAAAACTGTTGAAAATATAGGCAGCAGAAGTGCTGCAAATGTGAAGAGGGTGTCCCATTTGGAAGACAGGGTTGATACAGGTGACCATACAATCAGAGATACCTTAAAAATAACAAAAGCTCAGGCTGGCAAGATAACTCAGCAGAATAAGCACCTGCTTTGTTTGGCAAGCACAGGGACTAGGGTTCAATCCCCGGTCCCACATGCCACACAGGCCCCACCCTCAGGATGACAGAGTCTGGGCGTGGTGGCGCATGCCTGTAATCCTAGCACTGGGGAGGCTGAAATCAGGAGGATCACCACAAGTCCGATCCGTGTAGTGAGACCCTGTACTAAATACACAAATGAAAAAAAAAAAAAAGATTTTGGAAAATATATTAACCAACTGGCAGATGATGAAGAAAAGACTAACCTAAGAATAACTGGAATTAGTGAAAATCAGAAGACAGCATGAATGGCATAAAAAAAAAACCTGTATAAAGAAGTTAATACCAAAAGTCTTGTACTTTCCATGTACAAGGAAAGCATATAACATAGGTAAGAAAGACATACGAAAAAAAAAAAGACATATGGAGCCCCTGTCATAGTCAAAAATCCCAGAAGCCTAACAGAAGGACTTAGAAGCAACAAATTCCTTATGAAGTGAAACAGAATTACAAAAGACTTCTCAACACAGTTTTAAAGGTCAGGAGAAGTTGAATGAAGTGGTTGAAACCCCAGGAGAAAACAACTTCCAATCCAGATTAATATATCCTTAAAAAAAAAAAAAGCACATCAACAAATTCGTGACCACCAAACCAACACTTCAAAAAAAATTATTGAGGATATCTTAGAAAGATATGCTGAAGCCAGTGATGCCAAGAATGTAGTGGAATGAGTACATCACATAGGGTGAGCAGGTAAGCAGAAAGGTAGGGAAAGAAAAAAAATCAGCAACAAGAAAATAATGCAATGAAAAAAATAAATCAATAACTTTCAGTAAGAACTGTCAGTATGAACAGTCTCATATCCCCAGTCAGAAGACAAAGAAGTTGTGAATGTGTACTTTAGCAAAACAGAATGGGCCCAAACAAACAACCTAATAATATACCTCAGAGTCCGTGGGTACAAGAATAATCCAAATCTATTGCTAGTATAAAACAGGAAATTACACAGATCAGAGAAGAAATGAGTGAAATTGAAATTAAAAAAAAAAAAAAAGCAGGGCC
>NW_004524749.1:2084121-2091709 GCF_000260255.1 Octodon degus
TATATATATATATATATGCTGGCCAAATAGCTCAGTGGATTAAAGCACCTGCAAGCAGGCACAGGGGCCAGGGGTTCAATCCCCAGGCTTGCTGTGCCGGCCTTACCCCTGGGGTATGCTGAGACAGCAATTGAGACTGGGTGTGGTGATGCACACCTGTAATCCCAGCTCTTGGGAGGCTGTAAACAGGCAGATCACTATGAGTCTGATCTAGTAGTGAGACCTTGAACACTTTGTAGACCCTTCCCCCTACACAAAAAAAAAGATACAAAGAATCAATGAATCAAAGAACTGGTTCTTAGGTGGGCCTGATGGTGCACACCTATAATCCCGGTACTCAGGAGACTGAGGCAGGAGGATTATTGTGAGTTCAAGACCAGCCTGTGCTACAAAGTGAGCTCAAGGCCAGCCTGAGCTGCATAGTAAGACCTTGTCTCAAAAAGACAAAACAAAACAAAGAAATGGTTCTTTGAAAAAATAAGCCAGATGTGGTAGCACATGCCTGTAATCCCAGCACTCAGGAGCCTGAGGAAGGAGGAGTGCCATGAGTTTCAGGCCATCCTGGATAACATAGTAAGCTCAAGAGTAGCCTGAACTACTAGAAAGACCCTATCTCAAAAACCCAAAAGTAAGTAGATTAATTAATTAATTAAACAAAATAGACAATCCCTTAGTCAATCAAAAGAAGGAGAGAGAAAAATCCATATCAGTGCAGTTAGAAATGAAAAAGATAAAATCATAACATACCACTAAAATCCAGATTATTAGTAACTTCTTCAAAGACTTGTATTCCAATAAATTGGAGAATCCAGAAGAAATGGATAGATTTCTAGACAATATAAGTTATTGAAAATGGACCAAAAGATATGAAAACCCCAAACAAATCACAGGCAATGAATTGGAGGCAGTAATAATAAACCTACCAACTAAGAAAAACCAAGTACCTGATGGAATCACCTTGGAATTCCACAAGAATTTAGGAAAGATCTAATGCCAATACACCTCAAACTATTAATAAAATTAAAATGGAAGGAGTACTGCCTTGCTTTACCTTACCTTGCCAAACTAGCAATACCTTGATTCCAAAACCAGACAGGCACGCAAAAAACTGTAGGCCAATCTTTTTAATGACCAAAGGTCCAAGAATCTTCAGTAAGTTATTGGCAAACAGAATGCAACACATGTGACCAAGTAGGTTTCATCTCAGCAATGCAAGGATGGTTCAACACCCACAAATCAATAAATGCAATCACCTAAACAGAAGCAAGAGCAAAAATCACATGGCCAGGTAAGTATGGCACCACAGGTCTGTAATCCCAGCACTAAGAAAGTAGAGACAGGAAGGTTGTCCCAAATTTGAGCATAACCTGGGCTTCACAATGAGTTCAAGGCCAGCCTGAAGTGAGACCCTGTCTCAAAACAAAAGAAAGGAGAGAGAGAGAGAGAGAGAGAGAGAGAGAGAGAGAGAGAGAGAGGCAAGCAAAAAATGCAAAAAGAAACAAAACCCTTCAAATGACCTCAGTAGACACAGAAATAGCTTTTGACAAAATCTGACATTTGTTCATGATCAAAGCCTTGAAGAAAAGAGATGTAGAAGGGGATCTTATCTCAATCTGATAAAAGCCATTTATGACAAAACTACTACCAGCATCATATTCTGTGGGGGAAAAACTGAAAGCTTTTTAGGAACAAAGCTAAGATGTCCCTTACAATCACTCCTGTTCAACACAGTACTCAAAACTTTAGCCAGAGCAGTCAAGTAAAGGTAAGAAATCACCTTTGATACATATGGAAAGGAAATCAAACTATTTTATTCTCAGATGAATTATCATTTACATAGGAGACCAAAAAAATTCCATCAATTAATTGATATAGTCAGTAAGGTAGCAGGATACACAATCAATACACAGATATCAATAGCCTTTGTATACAATAATAATGAACCCACCAAGAAAGAAATTAGGAGAACAATACCATTCACAATAGCTTCAAGAAAAATTAAATATTTAGTAATTAGTCTAACCAAGAAGGTGAAAAACCTCTGCAATGAAATACAGAATTTTCAAAAGGAAATTGAAGAGAGACCCCTGGAAGTGCGGGCACATGGCCTGCAGGTGGCTGTTGGCTGGCAGTGGTTGCGTACTTGTGTCACTGTGAGGTCTGTAGGCACTGGCAAGTTGGCCCAGGATGTAGAGCAGCTATGCCTGGCGATGCATCTGATGCAAGCTCAGGTGGAGTAGAGAGTAGGGGGATGGTAGTCAGGGGTGGTGGGAGAAGGAGGCAACAGATTTATAAATGACGCCCAAGCAGGACCTAAAACCCAAGTTCCAGGAGAGTGAACGAGTACTGTACTTTCACTGGCCTCTTCTTTATGAAGCAAAGTAAGTTAGAGTTGCCATAAAGGACAAACAAGTAAAATACTTTACACACTACAGTGGTTGGAATAAAAATTGGGATGAGTGGCTTCCAGAAAACAGAGTACTGGGGAGATGACTCAGTGAAATAAGCACTTCCCTGGTAAGTGCAAGGGTCTGAGTTCAATCCCCGGTTCCACCAAAAAAAAAAAACCAAAAAACAAACAAACAAACAAAAAAAAAAACCCAGAAAGCAGAGTACTTAAGTAGGTGGGCACCAATCTGCAGGAACAGTGAGAACTTCAAAGGCCAGTGAGAAGCAATATGCAGAGGGAAAGATGAGAGGGGCTGCTCCAGGAAAGAAGACATCTGCTCTGCAACAGAAAAATGTTGAAGTGAAAATGAAAAAGAACGAACAAAAATTCCTGGTAATAGAGATGCGGCAGTACCAGTGAGACACCTCAGCCTCCTCCTCAGAAGAGGACCCAAATAGATCCTACTGATGAAAATGAAGAAACATTTATGAACAGGGTTGAAGTAAAAACCCACGAAGAGTTAAAACCATGACTTGTCTTTTTTTTTTTTTTTTTTTTTTTTTTGCCAAACTGGGGATTGAACTCAGGACCCTGAGCTTGCCAGGCAAGCACTTAATTTACTGAGCTATCTCCCTGGCCCCAACCATGACTTGTTGATGACTGAGGTCTAATTACCAGACAAAAACAGCTTTTCATAGTGATCCTCTTGTCTCAGCCTTCCCAGTGCTGGGATTACAGGTGCACACCACCATGCCCAGTTTTGGGCCGGCAGGGCATGTGGTACCAGGCATTGAACTCAGAACCTTGCACTTGCCAGGCAGGTGCTTACGCTGCTGAGTGATCTCCCCAGCCCAGAAATACCTCTTTTTGTCTTCCTGCCAAGACTGTGGACTCCATTCTAGAAGACTATGCAAATTACAAGAAATCTTGAGGAAACACAGATAAAATAAAGAGTATGCTATTAATGAGGTTGTAGCAGGAATAAAAGACTACTTCAGTGTGATACTGGACACCCAGCTCCTCTACAAGTTTGGGAGAGCACAGTGACTGAGATCCTTGCCGATCACCCTGACCCGCCATGTCCCAGGTGTATGGGGCCTCACATGTACTGAGATTATCATACCAATTCAAGCAATGTTCGTCTGTTCACCTCTGGATGAGAGGAGCCTTGCTTTATTACTGAATTATCTTCATGATTTCCTCAAGTATCTGACGAGGAATTTGTCAACTTTGTTTTGTGCCAGTGATTATGAAGTGGCTCCTCCTGAGTAGCAGTGGAAAGCAGTGTGAGGCGCTTCCACCCATGTTGGATCTCTGGGAACACATTTTTGTTCCTAGTCCTCTTGTACAAATGATGTACTTTGAAGATGTTAGTGTATAACAGAGCTGATGTTTGTTTTGTCCTATTTTAAACGAAAAAGGGGGTGACAGCTCCTTTTTTTCTCTTTCATTTCAAAGTTGCTACCAATATATTCAATGATGGACAACAGAGAGACATGGCGTAGAGTTTTATTGCCTAGCTGACAAAGCTGCTTTTGGATGCCGGTGGTTCTATTCCTTTGACACCATGCACTTTTACGTGTTAATGCTATATGACAAAATGCTCCAATTCCTGAAGCCAAAGTCCAACTCAGTGTATATAATGGAACACAACTCCTCTGTTTGTGCTCATTTTCTTTTTTAACAGTGCTTAAAGAGCCCAACCTTTGAAAGTCCTCTGTGTTGTTCCTTAGACATTGTCTTTGCTCAAATTATTGAAGAATAGTGAATTTGTGGACACAATGCAGGGGAAGTTTTCAGGAAACGTCAGTCCTGTAGCACTTCTTTTTCAGATCTTTAATAAATATTTTCTTTAAATTTCAAAAGAAAATTGAAGAGGACATCAGAAAATGGAAAAATATCCCCTGTTCCTGGTTATGTAGAACCAGTACTGAGGACATAGCCATACTTCCAAAACCAATACAGATTTAATTCAGTCTCAATTGAAATGCCAACATCATTCTTCACAGAACTAGAGAAAACAATCCCAAAATTTGTATGGAACCAGAAGAGATCCAAAGGAGCAAAAGCAATGTTGGGCAGCAAGACAAAAAGAGAAGGCAGCACAATACCAGACTTCAAGTCATAAGGCTGCAATGACAAAAAACAGCATAATACCAGCACGTGTGAATCAATGGGACAGAGTTAAAAATGCAGAAACAACCCCAGACACATTCAACTATCTGGTCTTTGACAAAGAGACCAAAAACATATGCTGAAGGAAAGATATGCTCTTTAATAAATGGTACTGGAGTGAGGGATGGTGGCACACATGCTTCCAAATTGCTGTAATCCCAGGATTTGGGAGGCTGAGGCATGAGAACCACTAAGAGTTCAAAGTCAGCCTGGAATACATGGGAGTTTAAGATGAGGTTGAGCTACTAGTGAGACCCTATCAAAAACAAGCAAACAAAAAAGGCTGGATGCCAACATGTCAAAGATTGACTCTCGACCCATGTCTCTTACTATGTCCTAAATTAAAATCGAAATGGATCAAAGCTCTAAATATTAAAAGAAGGGCTGTCTAGCTCAGCAGATTAAAGTGCCTGCTAGCAGGTGCAGGGGCCAGGGGTTCGATCCCTGGGCCTGTGTGCCGGCCCCACCCCCAGGGCATGCTGAGACAGTGATTGAGACTGGGTGTGATGGTGCACACCTGTAATTCCAGCTCTTGGGTGGCTGTAAACAGGTGGATCACTATGAGTTCAATCTAGTAGTGAGAATCTGAACACCTGTAGACCCTTCCCAAAATTAAAAATAAATAAATAAATATTAAAAGAGAAATACTTAACCTTCTGGAAGGTAAAATAGATGAAACTCTGGAAATGCAGGCATAAGCAAGGGCTTTCTGAACAGAACCCTAGACACACAGGAAATAGCCACAAGAAGCAAAAAATAGGATCATATGAAATTAACAGTAAAAGAAACAACCAGTAAAGAGAAGAGAAAATGTTAGAATGTAAAAAAAAAAAAAAAAAAAAAAAAAAAAAAAAAAAAAAAAAAAAATCAGCTATTCCTCAGAAGCCTAATATCTAGAATGTATAAGGAACTTGCCAGGTATAGTAGCGTGAGCCTGTAATCCCAGTATTTGTGGGAAGGGGAGGGGAAGGAAGAGGAGGGCATGGGAGGGGAGGGGAGGGGAGGGAACAGGGGAGAACTTGCCAGGTGCGGTGGCACACGTCTGTTATCATGGCATTCAGGAAGCTGAGGATCAATGTGAGTTTGAGGTCAGCCTGGGTTATGTAGTGAGTTCAAGGCCAACCTGAATTACATAGTAAGACCCTGTCTCAAAAAGCAAAGCAAAGCCAAACAAAACAACAAAAAATAACTCAAAAAAAAGTAGAATCCTACCCAAATAAAAGACCCAATCAAAAAATGGACAGTTAAATACTTCTCAGAAGAAGCACAAGCGGTCAATAAATATATGAAAAAAACCCCAAACATTTAATATCTCTGACAGAGAAATACAAATTGAAAGAACACTGAGGCTCCACTTTAGTCCACAAAGAATAGCTATCATGAAGAAATCAAATAATAACAAATGTCATGGGCCAGGGAGATGACTCAGTAGAATAAGCACTTGCCTGGTGAGCTCAAGGGCCTGAGTTCAATCCCCGGTTCTGGAAAAAAAAACAAAAACAAAAAACCTGCCTTTACAAATGTTGGCAAGGATGCAGGGGATGAAAGGAACCCTTCTACACTGTGATGGGACTGCAAACTAATACAACTGTCATGAAAGTCACTATGGAGATTCTTTAAAACAACCTAAAAATTCTGTTCAACCTAGCTATTTCTTTTTAGTGTCTTGCTTGAAGAACACCTGAAGACATGTTACAGTGCTATGTGCATTCCTGTGTTCAGTGCAGCACAAGTCTCGGAGGTGGCCTGTCTGTCCATCAACAGGCGAGCAGATGAAGAAGAGGGGGTACTTACCCACAGTGGAGTCCTACTCTACCATGAAGGATTACCTTGCATCATTTGTAGGAAAACAGATGTCCCCTTGAGATCATAAGGTTAAGTGAAATAAATCACATGTGCAGCTTAAATATTGCATGGTTTCTTTTTTCTTTTCTTTTTATTTATTTATTTATTTTCAGTACCAGGAATTGAACTCAGGACCCTGCACTTGCCAAGCAGGTGCTTATTGTACTGGGCTATCTCCCCAGGCCCTGCATGGTTTCTTACATGAGAACCCAAAGTATAAAGAAAGAACAAATGGAAGGATAGATAAGAGGAAATGTGAGATAGGAAATTTTACAAAAGGAGAGAGCACCAAGAGTGAGGGGAAAATGTGGAGGGAGCCTGTACCAAAAAGGATGAGATATGTCATGTCCATGTGCCAGCTCTCCATGATTGATCTAATTATAGAATAAAAATAATACATTAAAAAAAGAGGACTGGGAGCTGTAGCTCAGTAGTAGAGTGCCCCTGATTTCAGTGCTTAGTAACACACACACTCACGCACACACGCACGCGTGCACACACACACACACACACACACACACACAGAACAATACAGTAGAAATACACTCTCTAGTGTTGGCAGTGTGCATTTCTAGTGTTCGCTATGCATTTCAGCTTGTCCATGAACTCACTATATAGCCTGGGCTGGCCCTTTGAATTCTTTCCAATTCTCCTGCCTTCGTCTCCTTAGTGCTAGGATTACAGGCATGTGTCATTCCGCCCAGCAGATTTGTTTTTAAGAAGCTGGAATCTTGATATGTTGCTCAGATTCCCCCAAGCTCCTCAGTTTAAGTAATTCTCCTGCCTCGGCCTCTCAAGTAGCTGAGACCTACAGGTGAGAAGCATCATGAATGGTTGAAGATTTTTATAGGTTTTCAACTGATCCATAAAAACATAAAATGCGTACATGTTAGTGGCTTACCAAGTACCAACTCTGTAAATAGATACTTACATTTATGTCATTTATCATTTCTTTGCTAAAAACTTTCAAAACTCTTTGAGCTTTTGGAAAAGCATAGTTCGTTATTGTCACCTAAACTGACCTTACTGTGCAGTAGCCCCAGAACCATATGTTCTTCTCAACCTGCCGCTTGGTGCCCACTCATCACCCTCACCTTACCTGCCCTGTACCTGGCCTCATAATCACTATACAACTTTCTTTTCTTTTCTTTCTTTCTTTCTTTCTTTCTTTCTTTCTTT
>NW_004524749.1:2091855-2095642 GCF_000260255.1 Octodon degus
TGATCTGCCTGTTTACAGCCTCCCAAGCGCTGGGATTAGAGGCATGCTCCACCACGCCAGTGCCCAGTCTCATTCACCGTCTAAGCGCGCCCCAGGGTGGGGCTGGCACATCAGGCCTGGGGATCAAACTCCCAGCCCCTGCGTCTGCCTAAGCAGATGCTTTAATCCGCTGAGCTATTTGGCCGGCCTCTCAATTTTCAACTTCGAGGAAATCACCTTTTTCAGGTTCGGGATGTATAAGTAGATGGTGGTGTCTGGCTTTCTGGGTAGAAGTCTGTATCACACTGACCTATGGACTAATACTTAAGTTATTATACAACTAGTTACAGTTACAAAATATATGTCATACTTGTTTTCTCTGTGCATAAATGAGATCATTCGTGAACACTTTGTTTCTGTCATGGAAACAAAACATCTTGAAAATTGGCCTTTTCTTTAATAAGCATTCATGAATATAACGCATATCAGAATCATCGTTGGGTCTTAGTGGATGATCTTTTTTCTTAAAGACCAAAACATACTTCATCTCCACTAGCTGCTGTGTGGGAGCTTAGCACAGCTGGGGGCGAACTGTGCTCTTTTAAAGATAAGATCTTGGGCCCGGGATGTAGCTTAGCAGCGAGCGCCTGCCTAGCAAGGCCCAGAGTTCGATTCCCAGTACCAAAAAAGAAAATAGTAAAAATAAAATCAAAAAAAGTCCCTTTGGGAAAAAAAGGAAAAAAAAACTTTTTCTTTTTTTTTTTTTTTAAAAAAAGGTGGGCTCAGGGCTGGTGAGATGGCTCAGTGGTCTAAAGTACCTACTTAGAACAAGCTAAGCTAAGCAAAGCACCGGGACTACAGTTCAATCCCTCAGCACCACATGCCAGCCAGCCCCACCCCCTGGTGGGCTGAGCTGGCCACACACACACACACACAAAATAAATAAATAAATAAATAAATAAATAAATAAAATAAAACATTAAAGAAAAAAGGTAGGCTCTTACTGTGCAACCCAGGCCATGCGCCATCACACCTGGCCATTAGGCTGGCTTGCCTGCTTGCTTGCTTGCTTGCTTCCTTCCTGCCTTTATTCCTTCCTTCCTTCCTTCCTTCCTTTCTTTTTTGTAACTTTTAAAAAACTTATTGCTAAAAAAAATGTATTAGTGGGCTGGTGAGATGGCTCAGTGGTCTAAAGCACCTACTTAGAACAAGCTTAGCAAAGCACAGGGACCGTGGTTCAATCCCCCAGCACCACATGCCAGCCAGCCCCGCCCCCTGGTGGGCTGAGCTGGCCACACACACACACACACACACACATATACACACATAAATAAATAAATAAATAAATAAATAAATAAAATGTATTAGTATACACTTGCAGCACATAATGATTACATTCATCGTGCGCAGTTGGCATGTGCATATAGAACATAGAACATCTCAATTTTTTTTACTTCCCCTTTGTTTTTCTTTTAAGAGGGAATGTGCTTTATTTTCAAAGAGAATCAATTGTGAAGTGTTCTGTCTCTCAAAGAGATACCTTTGGGTCGTACAGAGGCCAGCCCTTCTCTCTGGAGCATCCCTGTTGATGCTGTGATAGGCTTGCTTCCTGCTTTTTTTTGAAACTGCATGAACCAAATCCTGATTGTGTTTAACTCTTTATGTAGAACATGAGAAATTTTAGAATTTTCTTCACATCTAGAAATTCTGTGGTAAAGTTATACTATAGTATTTTAAAACATCTATTTTTGGAAGCACAAGATTCCCCCTTCTTGCCGTGTTATTTTTATGAAATATGGGTTTATGAAATATGGACTTTTTGGAGACTGGGTCTCATTTCCTAGCTGGGGCTGGACTTCACCTTGCGAGTCAGCCTTCTGAGCAGCTGGGACTATAGCCGTGCACCACAAGCCCAGCTCTTGTATATAATTAGTCCATATATGAAGTCTGTCCTCACTTCTGTCTTGCTAATGCTTCCATAATGCATCTAATACATCTGAGCATTAGCAAGAGAGACACAAGGATAGATTTTCAGTCTTTATTTTGATCAGATTATGGTACCACTGGATGGCTACCAAAGAAATTGTCGGTTCCTTTGGATATTTCTGTCCTACAATGAGGAGTGTTGTAGAAGCACAGCAGAGTTGTTGGGTTAGCTGAGGTACACATGGCAGCAGTGACAGGCTCGTGGCTGCACTGATGTCCTGTTCTCCAGGGCAGCTGCTGCTTCCTTCCTCTTCCCTTTTTCCCCTGGTGCTGAGGACCGAACCCAGCGCCTCACACGTGCCCAGCGCCCATGCCAACCCTGAGCTACACCTCCAGCGCTGCTGCAGCTTCTCACGAGCCCAGGCCCATGGCTGCTCTGGATCCACAGGTGCTGCCTGTGTTCAGAACTATGTGCTCCCACCCTCTCATCAGTTTTGTCACCTCTAAACCTTGGTCATGAACTCATTTTTAATAGCTATAATGAATTTGTACTGTTTGTAACCACAACTCTGATAGGTAGAGTGTCCCCTTGGAATGTTTTCTGGATATACTTATGTCTGAGTCTGTTTCACATCACTGTAACAGAGCACCTTGAGCTGGATAATTTATAAAAGAAGGGGATTTATCTTGGTTCTTCATTCTACTCCAAAGTTCAGGGCTGCATCTTGTCCTGGATTTCTTGCAGCCATAGTCGGGAAATGCACAGGCATGCAAGACACTTCTGAAGGGTCCTGCTGCCTTCCACATCTCACTTACACTGTGGATTTGAGCCTCAACATGAGGCTTTTGCTTTGTTTTTGAGACAAGTCTTACTGTTAAGTTGAGGCTGGCCTTGAACTCACTATGTAGCTCAAGCTGACCTTGACTGTGCAGCAGTCCTCCTGCCTCAGCCTCTGGAGGCCACATGAGTTTTTGTATCAGCAAAACATTTCCACACCATAGCCATCTATCCGTTATACATGAACGCATCATTTCTAGCATGGAAACAAAGTAGCCTGAGAATTAGCCTTTTTCTTTGATAGGAATTTGTAGATATAATGCATGCCAGAATCATGGTTAGCTCTTAGGTGAATGTTGGGAGCAGCTGAAGCTGGAAATTGTTCATGTGTGTGAGGGCAGGACAAGGCCACCGTGCCTAAAGCAGTCAAGATACCTCAGTCTTGAGAAAAACATCCTACCTGGACAATTTCAGTCAGCAGTCCCTAGGCAACTTTGTATCTTGTGATACTGACTTTGCCAGGGTATAAATAAATGCCCCTATTGTTGTTGTTCAGATCCTTTGCCCATCAAGCAAACAGGCCTGCACCTGACCTCAGCCTTTGTCTCTCATCTTTATTTTCTAAATCCTCTGGCTGTTTTCTCCCAGGGACAGCTGAGAGACCAACGAGTCCCTACAGGTGAATCTTTTTCTTGAACACCATCTTCTCTAGCTACTCTGATCACTTGGGGCGGATTTTGCTATTTTGGGCCTAGTTTTTGGTTTGTTTTTTGAAATGTAGTACATGCTAGCTTGGAACTGAATGTGTAGCTCAGGCTGACCTCAGGCTTGCAGTTCTCCTGCCTCATACTTCTGAGGTGAGAGCTGTGCATTGTGACTGTTCTCAAGAGCACTTTAAAATATTCTGACAGAGATGGGCATTCCATTGCCATTCAAATCTTGTAGGTGCGTGAATTCAGCACAATAACCCAATATAGTCCAGTAGTCCGTATTAGTAGTGGATTTTCTGTAAGACTAGCAATGTCAGAAGTTGTTGACTTGAGCCTTTTACAGCTCAGCATATTAATATGGCTTTACTTTTTATACCTTGTTTTTATACTTTTC
>NW_004524749.1:2098967-2105021 GCF_000260255.1 Octodon degus
TTTTATTAAAATGACTTTAGATAGTATTTATTGTTTACAAAAAAGCATCAAAATGTTCAGCATCAGTTTTTTTGTGTACTAGGCCTATAAAAGAACTACACAAATAAATTCCTATATGAACTATAATGAAAATGCCACTAGTGTGCTACAAAAATATCTTTACTTCAGTTATCACACCTAAGGCAGTCTGCACACGTGACAACAGTATGTTCTATACACATATATTGCTAACACGGGCAGCACATGTATTTTGCATTCCTGGCCTTTTCATTGGACATATTTGACATTTCAGAGGTCTTGATGTTTTATGAGAAGGTTCTTATTATATTATACAGTGTGTAGTTAAAGGAACATAAAACATCAAAAAATAAAGTATTGAATTTTTTGTTTGTTTCTTTGTATTTTTTAGGGAAGGGTCTACAGGGTGTTCAGGGTTTCACTACTAGATCGGACTCATAGTGATCTGCCTGTTCACAGCCTCCCAAGAGCTGGGATTACAGGCGTACACTACCATGCCCAATCTCAATCACTGTCTCAATGCGCCCCAGGGGCGGGGCCGGCCCTGCAGGCCTGGGGACGAACCGCTGGCCCCTGCACCTGCTTGCAGGCACTTTAATCCACTGAGCTATTTGGCTGGCCCTTGTTTCTTTGTTTTTTTGAGGCAGGGTCTCACTATACAGTTCAAGCAGGCCTTGAGCTCACTTTGTAGCCCATGCTGATCTCTAACTCACAACGATCCTCCTGCCTTAGCCTCCCAAGTGCTGGGATTACAGGCATGTGGCTCTTAAATTCTCAATACATTGTTCATCTAGAATAAACATCAACATTCTCACATCAACTGTGTACTTGCTGACAAAACTTAAAAGATAACATCAGACATAAATTCCTAAAAACAGACCTGAGGGTCAGTGGAACAGAGAAGAACATGCAGACACAACTCCAAGCACACTTCGTCACTTTATCTTTCACAAAGAGGCCAAATATGTTTACTGGAAGAAAGTTAACCTTTTTAATAAGTAGTGTTGGAAAAACTGGCTTCACAAATGCTGAAGACCAAAACTAGATACATACCTATCACCACGCCCTAAATTACACTCAAAATGGATCAAAGATTTAAATATTGAAAAAGAAACACTAAATCTATTAGGAGAGAAAGTAGGTAGAAATATTGCCCACATAGGTACACTACAGAGTTCATTAACAAAACATAGACCACACAGGAAACACTTCAAAGAATCAACAACTGAGATCTCATATTATTAAAATGATTTTAAACAGCAAAAAGAAAAATCATCAGCAGAGTGAAAAGATGACCCACAGAGTGGGAAAAAATTTTAGCCAGTTGTCCCTCAGAAAAAGGGCTTATATTTAGAACATATAAAGAATTGATGGCCCTAGCCTTCTAAGGTCAATTAAGACTCAGGACATATGAGAACATGTACTGTAACATCATGTAACTCAGTAGTGTCCCAAATTTTCTGATCAAGGAGATTATGGGGCCAAAGAGGAAAGTGATCGATGACGTAGAGTGTGCCTAAGGAGAGTCACATGGAGAGAAACATTCTCTCAAGCTTTCACAGAGAGCACACTGGCCAATGGCCGTGACTCATCCACATGGCTGACACTGACAAAGGTTCTACAATTGGAGGTACAGGATCTCAGGATAAATCCTGAGGGGATTTCACTGACCTTATCCGACTCAAAAGCCACAACTCTTGTTGCATAGGTTCTGCTTTACCTTGGTCTTAACCATCCAGCAGAAAAGTATAAAAACAAAATAGAAGAAGTAAAGCCATGTTGTTATGTTGAGTTGTAGGGGACTCAAGTCAACAATTTCTGACACTGCCAGTCAAGTGGAAGACCCAACACTATTATGGGCTACTGGACTCTTTTAGAATATTTTGCTGAGTTTACACACCTATAATATTCAAATAATGGAACTTAACAAAAAAAGGAGATACAGATGAATGTCCATTTTGTATCTGTGTATTCAAAGTGTTTAGGATAGATATATAGTTACATTCTCTTAATGAATAGAGTGATTTGTTCTAATGGTGTTAGGATATCATGTCTGCATCTTGTACAGCAATTAACCACTAGGAAGAATGTATGCAATGTGTTAATTATTGAAACTGTCCTACAAAAAAAATTGAAAAAAAATCAGACTCCCTATTTTCAAAATCTCAACCCAAAAACATGCATCTGAGATGAACACATGTTTCTCAGATGAAGAAATACAAATGGCAAATAAATATATGAAAAAATGCTCAACATCAATGGTCATTTGAGAGATGCAAATTAAAATAATGCTGAGATTCCATCTCACTCCAGAAAGGATGGCTATCATCAAGAAATAAACCAATAATGAACACTGGAGGGGCTGTGAGGAAAAAGGAACCCTTCTCCACTGTTGGTGGGAATGCAGACTGGTATAATGAATGTGGAACTTACTGTGGAGATTAAAAAAAACACCTAGTAATGGAGGTCCCATTTGACCCAGTAATCCCCCCTCTGTGTATCTTCCCAGAAGAACTGAAAACATCAGACCACAGCAATGTATGTGCACATGTACTTACAGCAGCACAATTTTCAATAGCTAGATGTTGGAAACAATCCAAATGTCCAGAAACTGAGGAACAGATTTTAAAAAGTGGGTTTTTTTTCCCACAGCAGAGTACTACTTAGCCATAAATAGGGTAAACTTGAGAATTTTATAGATAAATGGATGTAACTTGAGGCCATACTCATAAGTGAATAAATCAGACTCATATGTGTAAGCATGGTATGTCTCCCTCATGAGAGGTACAGAAATAGTGCATAAAGTCCAAAATGTAATGACATATTATGAAATGATAGGAAATTGCTCAAAGGAAAAAAGGAACCAGAATGCTAGAAAGGGGGAAGGAAGGAAGGGAAAAGTAAAAAAGAAAAAATACAAGCGTGTTATACTACTAGTTTCTCCTAGTTCATTGAGAGAAAAGTTTGGGCTACTATTGTTTGGAGAAATTTTTATTCCCACATCTTCTATTCTGAGTAACTAATATATATATATATATATTTTTTTTCTTTCTTTCTTTCTTTTTCTTTTTTTGCGGTACCAGGGATTGAACGCAGGACCCTGCACTTGCCAGGCAAGTGCTTATTCTACTGAGCTATCTCCTCGGTCCCTGAGTAACTATTTTAAAGACAACAATACACAATGTATTAGCTATTGTTATTCTCCCATTATATTATTATAGATTTTTTGTTCTTTTCCCCATAAAGCAAGTGTTGAATATTTTATTTAATAAAAAATATATTTTATGAGAAAAGAAATAAATTCCTATGCAAACTATAGTAAAAACACCATTAGAACTCTACCAGAAGAGTAAGATTGGCTTTGACTTGTGATACACCCAAGGCAGTCTTCATACATGACAACTGCATGTTCCATGCTTATGTCTCACATGACAGCACATGTGCTTAGCTTTCTTTCCTATGTGGCAATCTTGTCACCTCTCATCTCTTCCTGTTTTGTCAGGAACGTCCTAGTATGTTGTAAAACATTCACTTAGCAAGGAAATAAGATATCAATAAAATAAAATACCAAATGCTTAAACTTCAAGTCAGCATTTTCAAACAAGTTGTGTACTTGCTTAAAAAATCTAAGAGATAGCATCAGAAATATATTCCTTTATGAACTACAATGAAAATAGCAGTGAAACTCTACCCCCAAAATAAATTTTGCTTTAACTGTCACATGCAAGGCAGTCTTCACACATCTTACCTGTAGGTTCCATACACAAGCATCACCTACACTGATAACATGTATGTTTTGTTTTCCTGTCCTTTCTTGTATAGCCCAGTTGACATCATTTTGGCTCCTGTTGTCATAGTAGATCTGTGGGTTGCCATACCTGCTTGCTCATCTGTCAACTCACCAGTGTAGTCCACAATTATTTTGGCTAATTCCCTGGGCAGAAACATTTTGTTTTTCCTTTGCTATAACATATCTCTTATGAGCTCAAGTCCCAATTCTCGAAGAAAATTTCTCCATGGTAGTTTACACTAGTTATTTTCTTTCTTTCTTTCTTTCTTTCTTTCTTTCTTTTCTTTCTTTCTTTCTTCTTTATTTCTTCTTTCTTTCTTTCTTTCTTTCTTTCTTTCTTTCTTTCTTTCTGTGTGTTTAGTACAGGGTCTACAGGATCTCACTACACAGATCAGACTCATAGTGATCCTCCTGTTTTTAGCCTCCCAAGCACTGGGATTACAGGCATGTGCCACCATGTCTAGTCTCAATCTCTGGCTCAGCCTGCCCCAGGGGCAGGGCAGGCACAGCATGCCGGGGATCAAGCCCAGGTCCCTGTGTCTGCCTAAGCAGGCACTTTAATCCGCTGAGCTATCTGGCCAGCTCTACACTTGTTATTTTCTTTGTAAACTATCAAACTATTTGTGCCACAATTTGTCCTACAATCAAGTAAAACCATCAGTAAATGTTTTGTAAATGCTTTGTGTTTTGAGTGACATTATAATTGCTGCATAACAACATCTACTCTGCCTTTGGTTTTTTCATAGAAAGTTTTTACCTCAGTCTTCTGTTTTGTGATGATTTACCTATTAATATTTCCATTATGGTGCATTATTTACATCAACAGTAACACTTGGATTTTTTCCCCATATGAAGCTAATATTATACTCTTCTGAAATCCAAAAATTATTCTATACAATTGTTTTGAAATTGAAACATTTCATTAATAATTTCTGCTTTTGTACCTGTATACAATTTGTGTGCTGGTCAACTTGTGCTGTTAGCAAATGTAACATCAATTGGAAACCAGTAAACCAATTGTCAAATGTCACATTCCAATTATTTTGGGAGATTGGAGCAGCAATTTTGTTCACAAAATCATTTGGTTTATTACTATATGAATAAGGACCAATGGCTGAGTTCCAGGATAAACATCTGAATTGAAAGTAAGTTTCTGCATCTACAAGATCAAAAGTTTTATGCCACATTTTGGTCCATCCCTCTTCCATGAATCTTTTACATTCCTTCAATTACCATGAGAAATCCTTGCTAAGTACCTATGAATGTTTTCAGTTTAGTTCATGAATTGTCATAATAAATACATTTTTCCCTATGGCTGTTGGTGTGTTTGGAATGTTTTACTTGTACCTCAACCTTTGTGGATTTCATAGCATCTGGTTGCATTTTATCTGTTACAACTTCCAAATTGAACGACAGTGCTGGAATTAGGTTTAAAACCTTTCACCTCTGCTAAGGCACTTACTGTATTTCCAGACCTCATTCTAACATTGGATAATTCCATCTAGTTATGTATTTTTAAACATTTCAACTAGCAAGCTACGTATTCCCATTTCTGCTTTGCTCAATATCTGAATCAAGGAGGTCTGCAGTCCCCGTGTCTGTATCAGTTGATGCTTGCTCCATTTCACTGTTACAGGTTCACATGGCTCACAGGACCGATGTCAAAGTCATCATCATCATCCATCCATCCACACAATTCTCTTGCTATGAAAACATATATTTTAGCATCATAGATCATCTTCACCATCCATGCATGAATAACATGATGACTCACTTTTCCTCTCCTCCAAAACTTTCAAATTCAGCTCTTCATGTGCAAATTGGTTTACCTCTACTAGAAAAATGAAAATAAATCTTTTTTTTTTTTTAAAGTTTGGAGTAGTGTGGGTGTATTATATCCTCTGTGATACACGGGTAAACAGACACAAAACAAAGCTATACAGAGCATACGGTGGATAAAAATCCTCTTTTGTCACTTTTGCACACATGTACACACCTTGCCGTTCATCATACCAAGTGGGCAAACTCACAGATTGTTCCTTGTAGCCCTCAGCAAAAGTCACTAAGACACACAGCTTGCTACTATTACACTAAAGTAACAATTTATACACAGGTGTCATGGCACATGCCTATAACACCAGCACTTGGGAGGCAGAGGCAAGAGGATCCTTGCAAGTGTGAGACCAGCCGAGGCTACAAAGTGGGCTCAAGGCCAACCTAAACTGCATATCAAGACCCTGATTCAG
>NW_004524749.1:2105121-2113112 GCF_000260255.1 Octodon degus
TCAGAAGTTGTTGACTTGAGCCTTTTACAGCTCAGCATATTAATATGGCTTTACTTTTTATACCTTGTTTTTATACTTTTCTACTGGATGGTTAAAACCAAGATAAAGCAAGACCTACAGAACAAGAAATGTAACTTTTGTATCTGATAAGGTCAGTCAAATCCCCTCAGGATTTACCCTGAGACCCTGTACAGAACCTTGTAGATCTTTTGTCAGTGTGAACCATATGGATGAGTCACGGCCATTGCTTGACCTATTTGCTCTCTGTGAAAGCCTGTGAGAATGCCCATCTCTGACAAAACTAAACAAAAAAGGGGGATATAAATGAAGGACCATTTTTTTAGTGAAAAAAGAATATATATCTATATATACAAAATAGTTAGGATAGATATACAGCTACTTTCTCTTAGTTCAATGAGAAGAAAGACTTGTACTAATAGTGTTTAGACGACATCATTGTACTATGAATAACTACTACGAATACAACAATATGCAATGTATTAATTATTGTAACTGTCCTATTAACCTGATATGGAACTGTCTCATTGCTATTTCTTTATCAACAAAATTAATTTTAAAAAATACAATAAAATATTCTGAGTCTTCCAGTGGTTTGGAGAGTTGAGTCTCCTGACTCGGTAGGCACAGTCCCAAGCTTGTATAAAAATAAAGCCTCAGAATAGTGCTTTCTACCATGAGGAGGAATATAGGATCAGCAAGGGACAGAGTTTCAACTTGTTCTGTTTCATTTCTACAAAAAGTAAAATCCTGCAGCAAATACAGGAAACTGAAGCAAGAGAGTCGCAAGTTCAATAGTATACAGTGAGTCTACCTAAAAACAAAATAAAACATCTCAAGAGTCTCAGCTGCTTATTTCTTGTGGAGCCTGGCTCCCACCCCTCCTATTCTAAGTCACTAAGCATCCTTGTCCCCAGTGGCTGCTTTCACCTCTGTAAGACCCTGGCTCAATGTTCAGTGCTGGTGAAAAATGTATAGAGTATAGTGATATGCAATTATCTATTAGCAGATTTCTCCATTCAGCTTGTGTTTTTGTGAAACAACCATTGCCCCTATTTTCTTTTTTCCACATTGGAGTGAGAATAATCTTTTATCCTTTTAATCAACAGTCTATATACTCATGATGTACAACAAGGTATTTTAAAATATATGTACATTGTGGAATGGCTGGTTTAAGCTATTCCATGCCTATTTCTAGAGAGAATGCTGGAAACAGAGTTTCTCTCTTGGCAGTTATCAAGTACACTGTATGTTGTTTGTAACTCTAGTTGCTACATTATATAATAGGTATCTTGAACAAGCTGATCATCTTGAAAACTGCATCTTTGAGGCTGAAGCGGGAGGATCACTGTGAGTTCAAGGTGAACCTGGGCTACATAGTGAGTTCAAGGCCAGCCTAAATGACATAGTGAAACCTGTCTTGGAAAGACAGACAGAGAGAGAGAGAGAGAGAGAGAGAGAGAGAGAGAGAGAGAGAGAGAGAGAGAGAGAAAGTCATGCTTTTATACTCTAATTCTTTAATGGTTTCCATTGCCTACAATATGAAGTTTCAAATCCTCCCAAGAGCATGACCACATGTCAGATTTGCTTGAGATGGTCAAGATTTATACCTGTTAGTCCTGCACATGTGTGACATGTGCAAACATGTCAAATTAGGATTTATACCCATGTTATGCTCTGTGAAGCAGATTTTTACATATGAGCATCACAGAGAGTATAGCACACCCACTCCATTCTAGGATTTGTTTAAAAGAAGAAAGGATGGCACCTAAAAACCAGACTTGCATATTTTGGAGGAGGTCAAAAGTGAATCATCAGATTATTCATGCATAGATGATGCTGACCCATTTTGGTAAAATGCATGCTTTCATAAGACAAGAATTGTGTGGATGGATGGATGATGATGATATGACTTTGACACTGGCCATGTGAGCCAAAGTTCCTTTGACAGTAAAATGGAGCAAGCATGGACTGATACAGACACAGGGAATGCAGGCCTCCTTGACTCAGATGATGAGCAAAGCAGCAACAGGAGTGCGCATGTTACTAGTGGAAATGTTGCAAAATGTTTATGCAACCAAACGGAAATGTCTCAGTTACTCTTCTCCCGGTGGATCAAAATACCTGACAGCCAAAATGAACAAAGGAAAGGTTTATTTAGCTCACAGTTACTGGAGGTTTCAATCCACACAAAGCTGGCTCCAAGGCAGACTGACACATGGCAAGGGGCAGCAGTTCATGGAAGCAGCAAAAGAGCAAGAGCAAAAGGGAGGAGTAACAGCAACAATGGCAACAGAGAGCAAGTCTGTCTCCCTTAAATTGCGTTCAGGCTATCTGCCCCAGGCTGGGTGTAGTATTCACACCTGGAATCCCAGCAGTACTCACACGCATAATCCCAGTGGATCATGAGTTGATCACAAACTCTAGAAGTCCACTCTGTGACTGCATGAGGCTTTGTGGGGACAACTCAACACCAACCATAACAGAATGATCCAATGTTAGAACTAGCTCTGAAAGTATAGTAAGAGTCTTTTCAGGGGTGAAAGGGTTTTTTTTTTTTTTTTTTTTTTGCGGGGGGGGGGTACCAGGAATTCAACTCAGGACCTTGTGCTTGCCAGGAAAGTGCTGTACTGCTGAGCTACTCTGGATATAGAAGGTATTAAACAGAATGTCAGCACTGCCAATCAGAGTGCTGTGATTAAAACAAGATGCTGTGACATACACAAAGGCTGAGACACAAATAAAACATGCTGTGTGCACCAGTAGCCATATTCAAAAATGTATTTGTTGTGCCACTTCACTAGCTGAACTGAAAGCATTCATAGGTCTGTGGCACTTAGCAGGGATTTCTCATTGTAATCACAGGAATATAAAAGTCTTATGGAAGAGCAGTGGGTCAAAAGATGGCATAAAAATATAATCCCTTGTTGATGTGAAGACTCATTATACCCTCAACTGAGACATTTATCCTGGAACTCAGCCATCAGGTCCTTATTCATATTATAATAAACTGAATTGTGGTGTGAACAGACTTGTCACTCCCATCTCCCAAACTAATTGGGATGTGACATTTGGCAACTGATTTACCAGTTACCGATTAATGTTACATTTGCTAACAGAGCACATATTGATCAGCACAGGAACTGTAACACAAAACAAAATTAAATTCCAAATGAAATATTGCAAATTCAAAACAGACTTACACAGTATAATCTTTGCATTTCAGAAAGATTTACAGGGGGCTGGTGAGATGGCTCAGTGGTCTAAAGCACCTACTTAGAACAGTGTGTGTGTGTGTGTGTGTAAAGCACCTACTTAGAACAGAAAGATTTACAGTAGCTTCATATATGGCAAATAAAAGCAAACTGGAAGGAAAAAAAAAAAAAACTAGACTATGGTCATTTTACAAAATAAAAAAAAACAAAACAAAACAAAAAAAAACTGGAGGCTAGTCAGGCATGGTGGCATATGCCTATAATCCCAGCACTGGGCTGGTTGAGGCTGGAGGATTCCCTACATAGTGAGTTCAATGTCAGCTTGAACCGTATAGTGAGATCCTGTCTCAGAACAAAACAAGACAATAGAACTGGCACTGCTGATATCTATTTTTCTTTCTTTTGTATTTTAGGGAAGGGTCTACAGGTCCTTGTGCTTGCCAGGCAGGCCCTTAGACTGTTGAGCTATCTGCCCAGCCCAGGGCCTTAACAATTTAGCAGTTTGTACTCAGGCTGGAACCTATTGTGGAGACTGTCTTGGCTATGACAATTGAAGCAAAACTTATTTTTGCTGCAGAGTTCTATTAATATTTTCATTGTAGTTTATGTTATTTATTTATTTATTTATTTATTTATTTATTTATGGAACCAGTGATTGAACTCAGGCCCTTGCACTTTGCCAGGCAAGCTCTTAGTCTACTGAGCTATCTCCCCGGCCCCAATTTCTTATGTTATTTCTTAGGTTTTGCAAACAAGTAAACAGCCGATGTGAAAATATTGATGTCTAGTGTAAGCACTCACTACAATTTAATATTTTATTTCATTGACATATTCAATCTATGGTTTTAGTCTTGCCTTTCAGTCACTGGCTTGGATTTAGGCTTTACTCTTAGTCTTAGTCATTTTAGGGGTCTTAGTGGGTGAGACAGGAGGGTCTATCCCTAGTGAGGTAATCTGTTTCCCTAAGCACATCTTCAAAGGATGATACTAATTACAGCAAATCTCAAACTTTCATTCATCCCTTAGGGAAGTATGTAAATCTGGCCATTGTGACTTTAATCTTGAGATCTTATCTTCTCTAGCCACAATTCTGATGTCTCTACCTTTCCCTGAGCCTAGGCCCTTTCTGGTTGTATATTTATTCTATCTAATTTCACTGCCTATAATAATATGATTAGCTTACATTGTTAAAACCCCTGCCCCTGGCTAGGGGTAGAGGAAAGATTAGAGACAAACCAGAGGAGAAGCAGGCATGATGAATGGAGCAGATAAAATCCAGGCTCTTGTGTCCGACCGCAGTGAGTGGCAAGGGCGCATCTGCCAGCAAGTGAAAAGCAGCTACAAGTATTGACGACCACGGGAAATCCTGCTCAGGGCAAGTCTGTGCCCATAAAAATAAGACACAATCAGAAGAGTGGTGCCAGGAAAGCAGAAACATGCGTTAGTGCAAAGCTCAAAGCAGCCTGGGATAAATCAGGCTTTTGGGATTGAAAGAATATGCACCTTAGCCCAGGTTCCAATTGACAGAAATGGTTGACAAGGCGCTGTGTTGTCTCAGAGGCTTTTGACAAGCCTGCTTGTCCCAGAACTCACTCTGATCCTAATTACATGCAAGGTATGTAGTAGTATTCATGAACCCTTAATAATGTTTGGGTAGCCTGAGGTGCCTAAAGGTCAGGGTAGGAGATACAATGCCTAGAGCATCAGAGATTACCTGTTTTTGTTGTTGTTGTTATTCTTTACCTCAGACAATGGCCTTGGGTACTGTTTAAAATTGACTGAGTGGAAGGGGTTTCCTCAGCTCCATTGTTTGTGCTTGCAGTAGGTGGACCAGTCTGGAGATTACCAGGTCACTTGGTAGATAGATGTGTTGGTTCTAATCAATGTAGTGTTGAAATCCAAGATTCCACAGCAAGTGGTAATGGATTAGACATGGAGAAACAGTAGGACAGGGGAAAGTGCCAAAGAAGATTCAGTTTTTGCGGCTTACACAATAAGCTGGATAGTGTTGCATTCCCCAAAATGGGAAGTACTGGGAGGGCCTCAGGCTGGCAGGAAGCAAATGGACTTACTTTTCAGACATTGCTCTATGTGATTAAAACAATGTGTAGTGCCTTAATTTAAATGACAAAAGCCAGAAGGGAGAGGGAACAAGAGATAAGGGAAGCTAATCAGTTGATAGCTGCAGGAAAAAATAATGTTTATATTGAAACTTGCTCCTGGATTGGTAGGTTCTTCTTGCCCCTGGAGATCGTAGGATCTTTTTGTCCTGAACAGAGACTTGGTCAAAACAAGTGCAAATGGTAGCTAAATTTTATTCATGGTAGCACCATAGCCAGAGTTTGCAAGGGAAATGACTTAATATAGAAAACAGCATTTATAAGATTATTTTATAATATTTACCCCGAGTCAAACGCAAAAGAGTACACAAAGTCTCTCCACATACTAGAAATGCAAGTAATCCAGCTCAGGGCCTGAATCCCATGGTAATGTCCTGCACAAGTCCAGCTACAGACCTACAGCCCATAGCAATGTCCTCTACACGTGTACCTGGACGCCTAGAGCCTACAACATTGTCTCACAAAAGTCTGTATCAAGGATCTGCCCTGGGAAGGCCCAAAGGTCAGCGGTGGAAGCTAGAAAGCCTGCATTTGTGGGATGAAGGACCTGCGCCAGCACTGGAGCCAGCAAGTGATACTCAAGGTAAGGACTGGGGCTCCCCGCAAGGGAACCACAGCCCTCTCAGCAACAGTAACATCCTGAGCACCTCTGAGGACAACAGCCAAGTGTCCTATCAGGAAAGCCAGTGTGACAAGCTCCTCCGGGAGAGCCGACAGCACACCTCTTCCTCTCCAGTTCTCCTTTCTATGTTATTGGCAGCACTCCTCAGGTGGGCCCTCCAGACTCAGCACTCCATGGATTCAGTTCAGCTGGGCGTTACAAGCTGACCAGCAGTTCTCAGTCCACCACAGGTAGAAAGAGAAACAGACTGCAGAGCAAATGTGGGCCTGGGGTAAAGGCAGGAAAAGAAGTGCTGTTCGCCCTGCAGTGTCAGGGAGGGCATCTGTGCAGACAGGAGCCAGGGGCCAAAATCTCAGTGTGGAATGTCCTTTTGTTATCACCAACTCCTCAGGCTGACATCTGTCTAGGCCATCCTGCAGAAAGCCTGCTCCAAAAAATAAAATAAAATAAAAAAGAAAGCCTGCTCCAAGAAGCCCACTTGCAAGGTCCTGGGAAAATCTCTGGGCCTGTGTCCTGGGATTTTGTAATTCACTTACTATCCCAGGCAACTATGCTGTGCCCTAATCTCTGGGGCCACCACATCTGTTTATGTATGAACTTTAGGGACCTTTAACCCCCAAACAATGCAGAAGCAGCACGGGCTTCTTATGGACAGCCCTCCTATCCTGAAGCTTTCTTCACTCTGTGATCCTTCCTTCCTGTCTATGGCCAGCAAGGGTGGAGTGCTTTCCTTCCCCACAGTTTATAAAAACGCTCATAGCTCCAGTCCAGAAGACAGTTTCCAGGCCAGGGAGATTGCTCAGTAGAATAAGTGCTTGCCTGGCAAGCACAAGGGCCTGAGTTCAATCCCCAGTTCTGCCAAAAGAAGAAGAAGAAGAGGAAGAAGAGAAAGAAGAAGAGGAAGAAGAAGTTTCACTTGATGGGTGTTTCACTGGGATCAGGAACCTTTTTTTATCAGCTTCTGCCACCTCAGAGTCATTTTCTTTCAGTTTCCCAGTAAATGAGTAGAGTGGACCAATTTAAAGATCTCACTTAACATTTGAGGGTAACACTCCAAGGTGGCAATTATTTCCCCCCACATTTAAATGGACCAAATTAACATGGAAGAGGGCCTGCAAAAGGTAGTCTCAGTCTGCACCCAAGAAGAGGAGACAGAAGTTGCCAACATGCAGCCATTGGTCCATACGCTCATGTATCAGTTGTCAGAATGGAGTCAAATAGTTCTTCCCAACTGGGTTTGTTGGTGCATACCTAGAACCCTAGCACCCTGGGAGGTTGAGGCAGGGGATAGAAAGTTTGAGCTTAGCCTGACCAATCTAGCAAAACCCTGTCTAAAGAAAAATGGTGTGTGTGTGTGTGTGTGTGTGTGTGTGTGTTCATGCTACAAATGTAGCTCAGCTGCGAAGGTCTCGGGTTCCATCAGCAGTACTGTAAAACAAAGCACCTCTTCCTACTTGTGCTGCTGGTAAGGGGAGCGGAGTTGTTATCAGGTAGTTCCTTGTGAAAGTGGCTCACTAAATACATGCTACCAAGGTTCTGGGTTGCTCACCTCTCCTCTTGGAGTTAGATTCCAGGTTCTTCTCATCTTGAACAAAGAAATGAACAAAATGAGCAAAAAGCAGTGCCAAAGATTATTGAAAAAGTACAAATGAAGAGTAAGTGAGAAACTGGCTCTGCAGTGATTTGGGCTGAGTAAAAGAGGAAAAAGCAAAATACAAGTATAACCTGAAGGAAGCAGGGTAGGCTACCATGAGGAAAGCCATTGTAGCAAATTCTTCTTCGCATCTGTATCCTTTTATACTGTCCAAATCAAGGGAAGCCTTGAAAATGTACACATTGGTGCAGAGAGGCAGTGTGGTACCTCACTCTTCAAGCAGATGTCAGGTCCACTTCATCCTACTGAAAACCTGCTCAATGAGTTGGGAGTGGCGGTGCACACCTACAGTTCTGGGACTCAGGAGGCTGAGGCACAGGAGTTGCCATGAGTTCTCAAGACCAGCCTGAATTACATAGTGT
>NW_004524749.1:2122608-2128087 GCF_000260255.1 Octodon degus
TATAATTAAACACCACAACATTTGAGAGAAAAACATAAACAAATGGTTAAAAATATACCATGTTCATATATTGTAAGATGGCATTTCTACCAAAATTGATCTTTAATTGGTGTGTTTGCTTTGTCTTGTTTTTGTAGTGTTTTTGCTCAACCTCAAGGCCTTGCATATGCAAAGCAAACACCTACCCTGAACCAGAAACAGAGCCCCATAAATTAATGTATTCAATCAATTAAAATCCTAGCAGGCTTTTTAGTGGAACTGGGTCAACCTTCAAATTTGTGTAGAAAAATCAAAGGGCATAAAATGTTCAGGACAATTTTTAAAAATTTTTTTTCTCCCCCACAACTCCCACTCCCTCTCCCCAATTTGAAAGAGAAAACCAAAATTGAAGGATTCACAGTGTTAGATTTTATTTATTTATTCTTGCAAAGAATCAACTTTATTTGCCAGTGCAAGTTAGCTTCTCTCACCCTTACCAGTGCCTTGGCCGCTGAGGACTAGGGCTAAGGTCTTGCAGAAAGCAGTGACAAACTTGTTGATAAAGTACAGATCAGCCATAGAAGAGATGAAGCAGTGGCCACACATCCCCAGTGGATGACTCTGGATGTAAGGAAATCCTACAGGATGTCGAGGAGAACCTCACAGAAGAGATTTACTTGGTGTCCTTTTCCAGTGACAGAGGTGATGGAGAGGCTGGAGTGAGGCAGGTGTCCTGGGTGGTGGGGCCCTGTATGAGGTCTCTGGCTGCTGTACATCTGCATTCCAGTGAGGAGTAGCGGGCACAAGGAGAGAGCACTGAGGAGTATCCCACCCCACACTGCCAATGGTCTAATCAGTGGCTCTGACCAAGAAAAGGGAAACTAAGTCAGTGCTGCTGGCAATGTGCAAGTGACACATTGCCTGATCTTAAACTTGCTCTAGAGTAACTGAGTCGGTACAGTAGAAGCATAAGGAAAGACATAGATTGAAGAAAGAAAAATGGGTCCAGAAACGAACCCATAATTGAGCAATTGATTTTCCATCAAGACACAATCTAGCTCAATAGATAAATAATAGTCCTTTCAATAAATGGTACCAAAATAACATATCTATATGGAAAAGATATGTATGCAAGAGTGAAGGCTTAATATACTCATATTTATGTGTGTGGTACAGGAGACTGAACCCAATGACTTGCACATACATGCCCAGCATGCACTGCCCCAGTCAGCTACACCCTCAGCTCCTAATATTAACATTAAATGTAATAACTTTTACCAATTCATCAAACACATTCTTAAGTGCAGCTGACTTTTTCTGTGAGTGCATAGTGAGGAAGAGGACAATGACTATTACTTCAGCTTCGTGCCACTGTCGGGCTTTGCAGAGTCATCAGCATTTTACCCACTATTGTTTTGATACCCACAACACCAAGGAGGAAAACAAGGCAAGTAACAATTTAATGTGCATGCGAAATAGTCTGACATGTGTGGACTCCTTAATAGGAGCCATGGGACACATTTTTGAGAACCACTAGAGAGGTAAAAAGAGAAGAGGAGGCAGATTACGAGAAGTCCTGAAGAAATCTAGTATTTAGTGGTTTGGGGGAAGGATGAACCTGAAAAAAAAAAAAAAAAAAAGAAACAACAACACAGAGGAGTATTCTGAGTAGTAGGAGAAAGCCATCAGTGCAGCCAGGGAAGCAGGGGATCCTTTGAGAGCAACACTGTGTCCTGGGCTTGGATCTGGAATGTCACCAAGGGCACGTATGTTCAAGGTCTCCAGCCTGTGGCACTGCTGGGAAGCAGAGAAACCTTTAGGAGTGGAGCCTAGTGGCCAGAAAGTGGATCATTGCGCCCTTGGATGAGGCTCTCAGGACTGCAGGTCCTTTCTCTCTCTCTCTCTCTCTCTCTCTCTCTCTCTCTCTCTCTCTCTCCATTCCTGGCCACCACTGGGTGAGAGCTTTGTTCTAGCACATTCCCATCATGAGCTGCTATCTCACCACAAGTAATTGAGCCAATTGACCATGAACTGATGCCTCTTGTATTGGTCAGGGTTTTACTTAGAGGAACAGATATAATATAGGGAACAGATATTAACATAAGACATACAATGTATAAGGAATTACAAGATTGGCTCGCGACAGTCAACTGCAAAGTCAGATGAGGGAGCGTGCAGAGGGCATCTGCACACACCAGACTGAAGAATTCAGTCCCAAGGTCTGAAGCTCACTGCTGTGTTCCATGTAAGTGTCTATTCATCAGCTAATGGGTCTACGACGGAAGACTGAAGACTCTGCAATGGACACTGAAGAGTCTGTGACAGAAGGTGAAGGATTCAAGCTGGAGGTGGAAGAGTCTGTGCTGCAAGCCAGGCAATGAAGTCCAAGCTGAACACAAAGACTGAAGTTCCTCCGACCAAGTGGAACATCGACTACTTCCTCAGCCCTTATATATGGATGGTCTCTTTATGCTGAGTCATTTTGGGGGCTGAACCAAATGTGCCCCAGGGTGGGATCCCCACCAGCGGGAAGTGTGCCACGGAGTTATCCGGCCAAATTGACACAATATATCAACCACTACAATCCACCTCTTGTCAATTTGGCATATTTTTAAACCAGTCTCCAAATATAGAGGTATGCATATAATTACACCTAACATTGTTATAACTATCCTGCGTACAAACAGAAATGCGCTAATACCCTTACCCAAATAGAAGGTAAGTTTTCTTTGCTTATGCTTTAACATTAACACAAGCTTGATAATCTTAAAATCTTGCACTAAATTTATCTATATTGCATTGTAACAGAACCATATATGGGGGTGAAGTAGTATAATTATAATCCCCTTTTTCATAGCAGATCACAGGGTTGTAGCTGGTACTTAGAGCTACCTTTTTTTACTACCCATTTTGTATTTCCTTGGCCCTTAGCAGGTCTGGGTTCTTTGGAGTGACCCGCACCTTCATCCCTGAAGGCTCTGGACCATTTATCATCATGCCTGTATTAGAGTGTTGCAATTTTCCATTGACTTTAATAACAGGGCAGTACTAAGAGGTGTTGTAAGGGATCTCCTGTACTCTATGTATATATATTTTTTTCTCCATTGTGGAGTAGTAATTCCTTTAAAGTCTATTCAGTCAGCTATTTGGTCACCCTGATAGAAAACTGACTATTGCAGTGTGGAATGCAGGCTAAAGTCAAGAGGACAGATTAAAAATACCCATTGGTTCAGTGACTTGGGTGTCAAAAGCTGTTTCTTCTGACCAACCAGGTCAGAAGCCAGATTGGAGGGAGTTGGAGCAAAAGAGGTGAGGAGACAAATGGTGAAGACAAACCAGTCTTCAGGGAAAGTCAGCAGTGAAAAAACAAACAAGCAGGAGCAGGAAGGAGTCACTGTGTTAGTTTGCTCTTAGGGAATCCAGGAGTGAACTGGATATGGGGGAGGGAGCAAATGGAAATTCTGAGATGACTTCTGGCTTTGTACCTGTGGGTGGCCTGTTTTTTGAGAGGGGAAACAAGGGACATGTTCGATGGTACTTTATGCTGAGGAAGCATTTGACTATGGAAATTTAATTTCCCTCTTAAAGGAAGTTTTTGGGTTTTTCTCTTTTTCCCAAACCTCAGAGGCTGCTTGCTGCTTTTGTTGCACGATAAAAACAAGAAGCTTTTTGTTTTTTTCTTTGGGATAGAATCTCGACATGTTTTTAGGCTGGACTTGAACTCATGTAGCCAAGGCTGGCCTCAAACTTGCAGCAATCCTTTTGCCTTGCCCTTGAAACAAATTCATGAATCGTTTACTTCAACAGCATTCATTCAAAACTACTTATTTCTTCTTATTTCATTTAGATAAGTGTAATTATATTTACGTTAAATAAAGTTAGGAAATTAGTTATTATAAATGAGAATAAGGAAGTCCTTTTCCTAGTTTCACATTCACTGAATGGAAGTAATTTGACCCAATAGCTTCTTAATCCAAGACGAATTTGTTTCTTTTCATAAACATTGCTGAAAATGTTAAAATTTCAGGGCAACTGAGTTCTCATAATTAGGATTCCTAAATAAGATTAGGGAGGATAAAAATACATTTATGTAAACACTGGAAACTACTTACTTGCAATTTCTCACTGTGCATTAAAAAAAAAGATTCAAGTTAATTCTGCTTACTGAAAGAAGAAAATGTTCAATTAGGTGGACCAAAATTGTTCTCATTAAAAAAATAAATCTCTCCCATTGGACAAAAATTGAAAATCTTCCACTATATGAAGACATAATATTTTGGAGGTCGGATAATTAAACTAATATATATTCTTAATCCGAAGAAGGAATAAAATGAAAATACATTAACTAAGACCTGGAAATCTCCACGTGGTGTGCTCGTTTACACATTGAGGGCTACCACATTTTAATTATATTTAATGGAGCAAGTCAAAAAAATAATTTTACAAGCTTGTTTCAAATAATTATCTTCACATTTTTTTCTATTTCAAATTTGATATATAAAGATGGAAATTAACTTTCAAATCATTGGTCTTTAAAATATTACACCATGTAATGAAGTAGAGAATACCACATTGTGCCAATATTTTCATAAAAATTTGTGCATGAACTGTTGTTTCGTTTTGCAAGGCACTGTGTAGCTGTGTGGTTCAGACTTTTCAGACTGGCCTTGAACTCACTGTGTAGCCCCAGATGGCTTTGAACACATGGCAATCCTCCTGCCTCAGTGTCTCACGTACTTTTCACTCGTTGCTGGGACAAATAACTTGACACTCAAAACAATGGAAGGAAAGGTCTATTTAACTCACAGTTACTGGAGGTTTCAGTCCACACTCCGCTGGCTCCAAGGCAGAAAAACAACGAAGAGCAGAGGAAACAAGAGCTGCTGCAGCTCTCTTCCTTCTCTGCTGACTGTGAAGACAGGAGCTGCTGCAAGCAAGTGGTGGCAGCTTCTGAGAAGTTCCAAACTCCTCCAGTAGGAGGCAATGCGTAGATCAGGTTCCTCCCGGGAAGAGCCCCTCCCACAAAGTACCAAAAATATTTGAAGCTATATTGAAGATATAGAAACAGTTCGCCTTTGGTCTTTGCCTTTCACCTTGAATCACCACATCAGCCAGTCCCCACAAACTCACAAGATGACATTTTCCATTACTCTGTTGAAATGAGTTGTCTAGGCACAGTGGCACATGCCTGGCTCCCAACCACACATTTGAAATCCTCCCAGTAGTTGGGAGGATGAGGCAGGAGGATCACAAGGTCAAAGCCAGCTCACTGAGTGAGACTTTGTCTAAAAATAAATCAGTGGGGCTGGGACTGTAGCTCAGTCATAGGACACTTTCTCAGCTTGTGTGAGGCCCTGAGCTTGATGGCCAGCACCACAAAATCAAAGTAACAATTTCTTCTACGCCCTTTCCTTCTGGGGATATGACCCACAGGTGCTATACCCCTGGGCTACTCTCTCTCTCTCTCTCTCTCTCTCTCTCTCTCTCTCTCTCTCTCTCT
>NW_004524749.1:2128187-2129120 GCF_000260255.1 Octodon degus
AATTCAGGAGTCTGAGGCATGAGGATTACAACTTTGAGGCCAGCCTTGCAAGATTCTGTCTCAAAAATAAAAAAGATCTGGGAACATAATTCAGTGGTAGAGTCATTCCCTAGCATGCATAAGGCCTTGAGTTAAAGCCCCAGGTATATATTTTTAACAAGTCTCAACAGGTATGGTGGTGTAGGCCTGTAACCCCACAACTCAGTAGGCTGAGACGGAGAATCCCTGTGAGTATGAGGCCAGCCTGGGCTACATATTGAGTTTAAGGCTATCCCGTTTCCAAAAAGCAGAAACAAACAAAAGGTCTCCACACACCTACAGTCTATATTATACTTAAAGATGAAATGTAATTATTTCTGCAGCCAAAAACAAGAGAAGATTTTCCATTCAGTACCATAGTAGAGATCATAACAGTGCAATGAAGCAAAAAGGTATATTATTGGTGGAAAAGTAAGATTCTTTATTTATAGTTTTTTTGTTTGTTTTTTGGCAGAACCAGGGATTGAACTCAGGCCCTTGCACTTGCCAAGGAAGTGCTTATTCCACTGAGCCATCTCCCCGGCTCCAATCTTTATTTATAGTTGACACTATTATTATGGGTGTGGAAAACCCTAGAAAACATTTTAACCACCACCTCCCCCCACCTAAGACTATTTTTGTTATTAAAGTGCACAAACATAGATGTGTCAGCCCAGTGTTTGTTCTTTGCAATATTTGTATTGATGAGAGACCAATGTTATTATTTTCATTATATTATGTAATGAGGGACCAGCAAGATAGCTTAGTGACCAAAGCACCTGCTTAGGCAAGCTTAGGCAAGCACAGGGACTGTGGTTCCATCCCCCATGCCACCTGCTGCACCAGCTCCACCCCCGGGGCAAGCTGAGCCAGCCATAGAGTTCAGGTGTGGTGGTGCATGCCTGTAATTCCAGC
>NW_004524749.1:2129398-2136567 GCF_000260255.1 Octodon degus
CAGTTTCCTCAATGCTATTGTCTTCTGCATTTGTACTGGGTAGACTTGGGGCCTGAGACTGCATTTTGTTCCTTCTCTTTGTCATTTTGTATACCTGTCTTCTGACCTTTGGCGTAGAGCTTAGATAGTTATTACCTTAACACCAGGTCCGGATCTACGAAGTTCAGATTCCTCCAGGTGGATGTTGTTTGCTTCTGGCTGTGTGCTCCATTTCTTTCTGCTACAGCTGTTAGAGTTGAACCCTTTGTGTCTCTCTGGCAAGATGTTCTGCTCCTGAATCAGCTGGGTGGGTCTTGCCTCAAGCCTCTTTGCAGGGAGATCTGCTGAAGGGTTCCACGCTGGGCCTGCACTCTGGGTGGAATGAGGATCCAGTGGGCCCCAGGCGGTCTCATTTACACACCGGACCTGCGCTCTTTGTTTATTCAGGATCCGGTGGCCCGAGTCCTCTCACTCACATGCCAGGCCTGGGCTCTGGGTCTATTCAGGATCCCGCGGGCCCCGGGTCGTCTCACTCACTCGCTGGGCCTGCACTCTGGGTCTATTCAGGATCTGTGGGCCCAGGTCGTCTCATCCTTTTTTTAATTCTCTCTGTCTGTCTCTCTCTGTGTGTCTCTCATCTCTCATTTCTTTCTCTTTTGAATGAGTCTCTTTATTTTTTTATTCATTTTTATGTATTTAGTACAGGGTCTCACTACGTGGATCGAACTCGTAGTGATTCTCCTGTTTTCAGCCTTCCAAGCGCTGAGATAACAGGCGTGTGCCACCACACCCAGTCTCAATTGCTGTCTCAGTGCGCCCAGGGATTGAACCCCAGCTGCTGCGTTCTGCCTAGGCAGGCGCTTTAGTCCACTGAATTCTCTGGCTGGCCCCATTGAAAGACTCTTACTGTTTTGCTTAGTGAAATTTTGTATAATTTTAAATATTTTTTTTCTTTCACCATTTTGTATTCTCTTTAAAAAACAAAAATAAAACAAAACCCAACCTCTCCATGCTTCACCCTCCCCAGCTGCTGACTTTCTGATTTTTCATATTCTACGTATGTCATAGAAGTGGAATCAGATGATCTTTGTCCCCTTGAGACTGGTTCATTTTACCAGCTGGAATGCCCTCAGGGTTTGGCAATGCTGTGGCTTGTATTAGAATCGCCTTCCTTTTCGAGGCTAACGTTCCATTGCTTGTACATCTTTCATCAGATTCAGCCATTTATTCACTGATAAAATTTGGGTGGCTTCTGCCTTTTGAAAATTGTGATGCTACTGTGAGCATTGGTGTACAGGCAAGCGCTTATTCTACTGAGCTATCTCCCTGGCCCTCAACATTGGCATACAAATACATGTTTGAGACCACACTTTCAGTTCTTTGTGTAGATACCCAGAAGTGGCTGCACTGGTCCCATGGAAGTCTACATTTAGTTTGTTGAGGAAGTGCCATACTGCCTTCAACAGCGACCGCTGGACCTTTGCATACCATCTTACATTCTCACCAACAGTGCACGAGAGTTCCAGCTTCTCCACATCTTTATCAACACTTGTTGCTTTGTCCTTTTTAAAACTATTCAAAAGTCTTAAAACTTTTAATAAAAAAAATGATTATTTTCCCAAACGAAGGAAAAGTAATGAAAAAAGAGGCATTGCTTTACATGGTTTGTTTGTTTTTTGGCCAATCTTTTGGCATCCATCTCTGTAGGTGGCTGGCTTCCTGCATCAGCTGCTGCTGTCCACTTGCCGTGTTTGCTAGCGTCACGTGGCCTCTGGAGCGTCCCATCATGCCCTTGCAGACTTTTTCACCTCCTCACTGCTCTCTCTGCTTCCCTTCTGCCTCAATGATCTCTACCCTGGTCAGAATGTCCTTAAAAAGCAAAGCGGATCACACCACTCCGCCGCTTAGATCCTCTTCCAGGATCCTGCTCTCATTATGGTCGCTGCTGGTTTAAAAATACGGCTGCAGGGCCAGCCAGATAGCTCAGCGGATTAAAGCGCCTGCTTAGGCAGACGCAGGGGCCCTCAGGGACCAGGGGATTGATCCCAGGCCCGAAGTGCCGGCCCCGCCCCTGAGGCACGCTGAGATTTTCTCTTATTTCTGTTTCTGTTTCTCTTTCCCTCTGGTGCTAGGTGTAGAACCCAGGCATCAGGCGCTAGGCCAGGGCTCAGCACCAAGCTCCACACCCCGTCCCCCTTCAGGAGCCCACACACTGCTGCACCTGGACTGTCACCTGCAGAACACTTTGCAAAGCCCTGCATATGGACCTAATCAGGGAGTACTGTCTTTAGCTCTTCCCTCCAGAGCTCTACCAGGTTTTCTACAGGACCTGACCTTAGCCTGAGGAGAGGGAGATACAGAACGACAGCCACTATTAACCGCAGGGCCACTGTGCTCTTTTGCAGTGGGCCACACTCACCCTGTAGAGTGTGCTTCTTCTACTTTGAATTGGACCAAACTTGCTTTGTGAGCATGTTTCTTTTCTTGTCTTTAATAATATAAAACTTCTCCACCTTTTACATTTGTCTTAGCAAATTCTTTGTTCAGGACAGAAAGAACCTAGAAAATACCTCAGAAGGAGACCCGAGAACCTCAGAACCTGGTACCACAACTATCTGCATATCAGACTGGTCTTATTTTTCTGTCAGATGACCTTTAGGGTACTCCTGATGAGGCCATTAGCACAGACTGGGAGAGAAAAGGGAGCGTGACATGAATGGGAATCATGGCCGCTTGGTGTAACCTAAGCCTCCAAAGCCTCCGCTGGCCCCATCATGTGTGTGCCACTTCCATTCGATGATGGCGTGCTGCTGTGGGTGCCCAACTTCATGGCTCAGTGGGCCACATAATGCGCAACTCATGGTGGGAAGTTCAGATCATGTGGTGACTTGGTAGCTCATGATTAAGTATTCAGTCTCTACCAAAGTCTGACAACACGCCGAGAGTTATTTCTCAAAAGGAGCATAGTGTCTGTGGGTAATGGCAGGGCGTGGCCCCAAAGTTCTCAGGGGCTCTGCTACAGTTCACCTAAGAGGCTTGCCAAAAGGTCCAGAAAGGACACGCTAAGCTTTGTTGCATCTGCTGGCTCTTATAGTTTGGTAGCAGAGCAGCCTGCGCAGCACCCTGACTTTTGGGCCCCTCTGTTGGACTGTCACAGCCAAAGGAAGAAAGTGTTACCTCCAGAACCCAGAGAGGCCTGCTAGGCATTACACATCTTCTTGGCTCATAGGAAGAGCCAGATGCTGCAGCTTACTCTACACCTTAGGAGGAAGATCTCAACATCTCTTATGACATTGGGCCTTTAGAAATTTTGCAGAAGTAGGAGGCCCATATTTTGTAGTCATATTTCTTTCCTGTCCTCCGACATGCAATCCATGCACATCTACCCTCTCTATGGCAAGTCTGGAGTAGTTGCTGTGTCATGCTCACTAGGTATAATCACTCCAATGTCATCAGTATAATGGACCAGATGAAAGGTGAGCAAGTTCTCTGTGAGCTAAATTATGATAGGAGAGAGCTAGAGAGTTCATGTACCCCTGAGGTAGGACAATGAAGCTGAACTGCTGGCCTTAACAGCTGAAAACAAACAACTCTTCTGAGTCTCATTGACAGAAAGGAGGAAAAAGGCATTGCCAGCTCAATAGCTGCAAACTAGACACCCGAGAGTGTGTTAAGCAACGAAACCGTAGCTGGTGTAGCAGCTGCAACTGGAGTCATCACCTGGTTAAGCTTATGATAATCCACTGATAATCATTCTCCAGGATTCATCTGTCTTTGGTACAGGCCAGATAGGCATACTGAATGGGGCTGTGTGGGAATTACCACTCTACATCCTTAAAGTCCTTGCTGGTGGCACTAATCTCTGCAGTCCTTCCAGGAATGTGTTACTGCTTGTGGTTTACCATTTTCCTGTTTTGGGCCAATGCTAGGGACTTCTGCTTGGCTTCTTCTACCATAGTAATCCTCACTCTCAAGGTACAGGAACCAATGTAGAATTCTGCTAAGTTTTGAGTCTGGTTTATTATTATTATTATTATTATTATTATTATTATTATTAAGTTTATTGGTACATTTTAGTTATACACAATGATCACATTCATTATAGGGATTTCCCCCATCCCACTACCCTCCCTTTAAACTTTTCCCTTCCTTATTTACAAAACCTTTTTTTTTAAGACAAGGTTTCGGTCTGTAGTTTAGACTGGCATTGGACTATGTAGACCAGGTTGGCCTTGAACTCCTGGCCATCCTCCTGCCTTTGCCTTCCTGAAGTCTAGGATTATAGGAGTGTTCCACCACACCCAGCAGGTATATCCATTTCAATTATGAGTACTGTAACTGAGAAAAGAAGTTGTGTCTGGTTCCCAACCTGGCCCACTCTGGAACAGACCTGGGCTAAAACTCCATTAATTACCTGAGCTTTATAAACTCCTACATCCACAATGAATTTTTTGGCAGTCCTGTAACAGTTCTTGTTGACAGCCAGTGCCCAGTAATTCCTGAAAGATTTGATTATTTCCTTGTTTCTGGTTCACTGTTAGCCTGGTAAATGACCATAGGTCTCTTTGAGGAAGACTGGGAGAACTAACAGTATAATTTCTGGTCCTTCCTTGAGGGGACCAGGATTTCCGTGATTCAAAGGACTAAAGTCTAAGGATTCATTAAGGGGCGATGAATCTCAGATTAGACTTTTGCTCACTTGACCTAGAACTTTTTCTGTTATATAGATGAAGTAAGAATCTAGTAACTTCCTAGCTTGAAGTGTGGGATCCCAGTACCACCTCTCAGGACCCGTATGGAGAAGCTCTTGTAGGTTTCCTTGAGATTTAGATGCCAAGAAGAGCTAGATATCATGGCTCTCCTCACTATACCCGGTTCTGTGTCCTCTAGGGTGTAGCACTTCTATCTCGCTTTTTCCTCTTTTACTTATTCCACACTTTCTCTGCAGAGCCACTTTCTCCTTCACTCTTCATTTTTGCTTTTTCAAATCAACTCTGCCACTGCTTAAAAAAAAAAAAAAAAAAAAGACGTAGTAGAGATCTTATCTGTTTCACTTCTAGGAAGACCACCATGAACGAGCCAACATCAAGTCCTGCATGAATAGGACTATTCTCACTTCTACATTGATTCTAACATTTATGCTAACCATGTCCCCCTTGCTTTTGGCAGTTGAGTACCCAAAGCTGGCCCCTGACAGGCCGGCCTGGCATGGTGTCTAATACTTCCAGTACTTTTAGGTGTCCCATTTCTGCGCCCACAGTTCCCATGGTAAGGCCTGACCTACACAGCAGAGTAGTCACAGAACTCCTCAGGAGTACAGGATCCCCTCTACAAAGTTAGTTCCAACTATATTGTTAAAAGTTTGTCTTTTGTGAGCACCAGCCAAATTGCTCAGTGGATTAAAGTGCCCACAAGCAGGGGCCGGGGTTCTATCCTGGGGGCCTGCTATGCTGACCCCGGCCCCATCCCTGGGGCCCACTGAGATGGCAATTGAGACTGGGCATGGTGGTGCACCTGTAATCCCAGCTCTTGGGAGGCTGTTAAACAGGTGGATCACAACTCCGATGTAGTAATGAGACCCTGAACACTCTGTAGACCCTTCCCTAAAATACAAAACAAAACAAAACAAAACAAAACTCCAAAACAAAAACAAAAACAAAAACAAAATACCCAAAAAAGTTTGTCTTTTGGACCCTCCCAGTGTGGGTGAGTAGCTCTTAAATGATAATTCCATTCTACAAGTTCTCTAAGTCTTTAGATTCTTTCCTCTATATTGAGCCAAGACAGATCATTTTCAGCTTGCTCAATCTGGTCCATATTGAGCAACCAGCCAAACAAACTGCTAAGAGCATTTTCTGACTCCCTGAACTGCCACATTAAAGTCAGAATCTCTGCTTAGTGAGCCCCTATCAGTAAATTTAGTCTGATCCAACTTTATGCTGCTTTCATTAACCCAGACCTTTAATATTTACTCCTATGTGTGTTCCTCCATTTCTGTCTAAATTAGAAAATCTAGACAATTCTTTGGAAAGTGCCATATTTTCTCATGGGTCACATTACGTACTTCACCTTTAAGGGCTTGCTGGGATTTGAGTCCAGTTACAGTCCTAGAAACAAGACAGGGAGTCAGTGGGTCCTAAGGAGGGTCAGCCTCAGGAAGGCCTTATAGTTTCCTCAGAGAATGCGCCATTTACTCCCTGGACTGGCAGAGAGACCAACTGCACTGAAGGAGGAAAGCTGCTACTGCCTGAGCTGCGGAAGCCTCTCCATGGGCAAGGAACACCCCTCAGGATTTAGGGCCTCAGTAGTTCTCATCAGGATCTCCCCTTACAAACCCATTCCAACATACTGGATCCTAGTCTTTCCAACAATCCCATTTTAACAGTAGACATCTGGGGAGGCTGAGGCTTTAATTGCCTTGTTACTGTACAGGCTGAGCTGCTGCATAGGATTTTCAGCACTCAGCCCTCCACCTACAGGGCATGAGCTTCTTTCAGGACACATAGAAAAGCACTTAGGTCATTTATGTATACCATAAGCTGTTAGGTTGAATCCATGGGTCTACCCTTTCCTTGTACCACTTTGTCCAGTGACATTCAGGGCAACCAACCAACATATCCCTGGCCCCCAGAAATGCTTAAAAATATCACACACATGATTAGCTAGCTTTTTGCTTCTTGTAAGTATAGTAGTACCAGGGTACTTGGCACAAATGCATTCTGGGAGGCATAACAAGTACCCCAAACAAGTCGTCTTGGCTGGCAAGGGCAGTAAGTCCCAAAGCTATGGACACCAACAAGTTCTAGCTTGCACACTGAATACTAAACAAATGAGTACCAGAACAAATTTTTTTGTGCGTCAAAATTCATCCAGTACTAAATTCAACGAGTTTCAAAGCAGTTGGGCACCCTATGACTATAGCTGATTAGGAGTGTCCCATGCAGGCATTCTTTGTATCTTTGGCGCCAGATCACTCCATAGATTATCAGAACTTTCCTTACTACTAGAAAGTAAGTCCTTAGCATCTTCACATCTAATTAGATTAGTAATCCTACTCTCAAAACTCTGGAACCAACCATTTTTTTCCTCTGGACCATTCTCAGGACCAAAATCTGTACTGGGTTCTACAGAAAAGCAAAAGAGGATATAGAAGTGTGTGTGTGCGTGTGTGTGTGTGTGTGTGTGTGTGT
>NW_004524749.1:2136667-2145417 GCF_000260255.1 Octodon degus
AATCTTCTCACTTCTCAGCTTCCTAAGTAACTGGAATAATGCGCACATGCCACTGAGCTTGGCCATTTTCTATGTTGTTTAAAGTTGTGTTTAGTGAAATAGGTAATTCCCAGTAGTTGGGAGGCTGAGGCAGGAGGATTACTGTGAATTGAAGGTCAGCCTACTGTGAATTGAAGGTCAGCCTGGGTTACTCAGTAAGTTCAAGACCAGCCTGAACTGCACAGCAAGGCCTTGTCTCAAAATAGTAGCAAGAAACTGGTAATGCATGTGTGTGGTAAATAGTTTAAACAACACCAAAGAAATTCTTTTGTGTGTCTCTGGGAATTGAACCTCCTCTCTCATTAGGCAAGTGCTCTCTACTGCTGAGCTACATTGTCAACACCCACTCCCCACCCACCTTTTCTTTGTCTTTTGTGACAGGGACTTACTAGGCTGGCCTTGAAGTCACTATGTAGCTCAGGCTATTCTCAAACTTGTGGCAACCCTCCTGGCTCAGCTTCCCGAGGGCTGGGATTATAGGCATGTGCAGCCAAACCCAACCATTCATGTGTGCGTGCACCCACGTGTGTGCGCATTCACACACACACACACACACACACACACACTTTTTTTTTGCCAGCATCAAATTCATTGTTTAGCCCTTGTAAGTCCACCTACAGTTAATGATCATTTATACAGATTAACAGCCTTGCCTTTTCAAATTCTGAAAGGCTTTTTCTACCCCTTCTGTCTGTTGTCTGTGCTCCTTTAAAGAGCTTTGATGTAGGAGTTTTTACAGCCTTTCAAACAAGGGACCGCAGAAAACAAAATTGGATACTGCTGGGAACAGATAGTATTGAAACAAGTGAAGGAATCGGCGTGTCTGTGCTACATTTTTTCAGGGTTGCATCTTTAAAGCACTTTTCCTTCTCTATTCTCTCTTCTGTGTGTGTGTGTGTGTGTGTGTGTGTGTGTGTGTGTGTGTGTGTGTGCCTCTCTGTACATCAGGGTAGTGGGGGAGGAGGAAAGAAAAAGTCATGTTAATTTCCGGTGTGGTGGATTGCCCACTGGTGGTCCAAGCATGGTGCTGGGTATGGCAGGCCCACTTGAGGATCCTTGCCCGCAGTATAAAAGGCAGAACTAGAGAAGCTGTTGAAAGGCTCTGGGGA
Source organism: Octodon degus (assembly GCF_000260255.1). Taxonomy (NCBI): domain Eukaryota; kingdom Metazoa; phylum Chordata; class Mammalia; order Rodentia; family Octodontidae; genus Octodon; species Octodon degus. The sequence continues at coordinate 2,137,816 of NW_004524749.1, forward strand.
GCTGCCCATTCTCTTGGACTGTTCTGCTCAGGGTCCCTGTCATGCTGGCTTTTCAGGTGAACTTGACTGATCTTGTCGGAGGAGAAGCTCAGGAGCTCATTGTCACTGAGAAGGGCTCTGGTTCACCTTATGGGAGCTCTGGTCCTCACCTTGAACATTGCTTCCTGGCTCCAGAGGGAAAGATGATGCACTGCTCAGCCTCCTGGAGAAGCTAGTCACGTTGGCTTTCCTGATGGGAACTCAGCTTTGCTGGTCCTCAGAGGAGCTCAGGAACCCACTGTTGCTGAGGAGGGCTGTGGTACCTTTGGGGGAGCTCTGGTGCTTACCTTGAGTGTTGCTTCCTGGCTCCAGTGCAGATCCCTCAGCCTGCTGGCACAGACCTCCCCGATTCCACCACCGACCTTTGGGCCTTCCCAGCACAGATCTGTGAAGTAGGCCTGCCTGAGAATTGTCAAGGGCTCTAGGCCTCCAGCTGGACTTGTGGGAGGCACTGTTTTGGGCTCAAGGTCTTTAGCGGGGCTCCTGCAGGACGTTCTATGGGATTCAGGCCCTCAGCAAGATTCTTTGATCTTAAGTGTGTGAACAGATTTCCTGTACTCTTTGCATGTGATTCTTTGGATGACTATTAGGAATAATCTTATAAAATATGTGGCCTGTTTTGTATTGTTCCCCTTGCAAAACCCCAAACTATGACATCTGGTAAGATCGGGGGAAAATTCAGCAATCACACATACACACACACGCATACTTACTCCTAAAGTACATTTATTTATTTATGTATCTAAGTGAACATGTGTTCAAGGAAAAATAAATACGTATATATTTACGCATTTACATTCTGAGTGTGTAAGAGTTCTAAGCATGGCCACCCAGTGGAGTGGTGCCTCTCAATGGGCAGGGCATTTATCTTAGATTTCTTGCCTTCAAATGGAAAATAATTCTTATTTCCATTTATCACAATAATTTCCTTCTTCACAATAAAAATTGCTTATTTTGGGGGCCTGCCCCTTAGCTCAGTTAAGTGGCTGCTTCGACAAAGCAGTCAGGCTCAGGTTGCTGTGGTTCGATCCCCACAACTCCAGCCAGCCAAACCTGCCCTGAAGGCATTTGGAGCCAAAAAAAAAAAAAAATGCTTATTTTAGTTAGCACATATTTTTATGTAATAGAAATTAATTGCACAATGCATTCAATTATATTTAGATATATTTAAGATTAGAACAGAGCAGTCTGAACTATAAAGAAACAGTGGGAAAATACGCTGTCACAAAAATCATTACCAATTACATGGGAAGCAAATGTAAGACAGAAATCTTTCATCCAAAAAAAAATCAAAATTATTGGTGTATCCTGAGATTCAAAAAGCTAACTTCATGCTGATTTTGTTTTTGTTTTGCTTTGAGATAAGGTTTTGCTGTGTAGTTCAGGTTAGACTTGAACTCACTACGTACCCCAGCCTGGCCTTGAAGTGGTGGCAATTGTGCTTTAGCCTCCTGAGTATAGGTTTACAGATGTGCACCAGCACACCCAGCTTCATACTAATTTTTTGAAACCTACTTCATGAGTATGTGGCTAGAAATCCTTTCTGAACCACATGTGAAATTGCAGGCAAAAAGTCAATTGATAAGTTCTTGCCAATTGATAATTTCTAACAGAAATGAGATAAATTAAGATACTGAAAAATCAGGACAGCTGGGCATGGTGATGTCCACCTGTAATTTCAGCACTTCAGGAGGCTGAGGCAGGGGGATCGATGCAAGTTTGAAGCCATCCTGGGCTACACAGTAAATTCAACACTAGCCTAAACTACTCAAACAAAGTCAGAGCAATACTCTCCAGTTTGAAAAATTTAAATTCAGGAGAAACTGTAATAAGGACAGGACTGCTGTTATCCAAACTGTGGCTCCGTCTCTGCGTCTGTGGTGAGGGTGGCAGAGCACCACCGTTTTGATGGCGTGGATAGGCTCTGGGGATTCATTCATTAGGGAAGAATGAAGCTTCTATGGAATGATCTGCTTTTAAGAGGTAAAGTAGCTTGTGCTTCTATAAGAACGCTCTGTAGCATGGTGTTTATATAGCAAAAGATTGTAAACTACCTGACTGTACATGCACAGCCGTGCGGCTACATCAGCACAGCATGCTGTCACTGTGGACTTCTGCAGAGACACAGTAGAAAAAGAAAAAAGAGGCAGCAGATCTAATACACTAACTCTGAGAGCTTGCTGAGATTGCTCGGTGCTGAAGACTGAACCCAGGCCTCCCACACACTAAGCGCGTACTCTACTGCTATGCTGTACTTGTAGCCTAAGATAGTTGGATGGGAAGAAAGTTACAGAACAACCCAGAGTGGCGGTGAGGTGCAGACCTGTGGTCGCAGTATGCTGGGGGCTGAAGCAGGAGGATCATAGATTTTAGCCCAGCCTGGGCAACTTTTTCTTTTCTTTCTTTCTTTCTTTCTTTCTTTCTTTTCTTTTCTTTCTTTCTTTCTTTCTTTCTTTCTTTCTTTCTTTCTTTCTTTCTTTCTTTCTTTCTTTCTTTCTTTCTTTCTTTTTAGACAGGGTCTTAATATATAGTTTAGGCTGGCCTTGAGCTCACCATGTAGCCCAGGCTGCCCTCGAACTCATGATGATCTTTTTGCCTGAGACTTCTGAGTGCTGTGATTACAGGTGTGTACCACTATCACCAGTTGCAATTTAGCAAGATCCTGTTTCAAAATAAAGGAGCCTGGGAGATGGCTCAGTAGAATAAGCACTTCCCTGGCAAGCACAAAGGTCTGAGTTCAATCCCTGGTTCCACAAAAATAAAATAAAATAAAATATTTTAAATGATTAGGGATGTAGCATGTTGCTCCTGATGACACTAATCCTGGATTCAGCCCCTGGTATTTAAAAAATGTTACAGAAGAAAATGCACATCTAATATTTGTAAAAGATATTATATGTTTTTGTAAAGATACATACATAGACACACATACATATATTTATTTATTTGTATGGATGCATGTATATGTGTATGCATGTGTGTTCCTTTGTGTTTCTGTGGTAAAATACATATTAGATAAAAGTTGCCATTTTAATCTTTCTTTTCCAGTGCTGGGTATCAAGGCCGGGGTCTTGAGCACGCCAGACAAGCACTCTACCACTGAGTTGCACTCCCAGCCTATTTCCTAAATGGGTATGAAGTAATTCAATGACTGCATGGTCCAGAAATTCTATTGCCAAATATATTCTCCAAAGACCTGAAAGCAGATCCTCAAATAGAAGCATATGCACAAGTATTCACAGCAGCAGCTCTATTCCCAATAGCTTAAAGGCAGCCACAACTCAGGTGCCATTAAGAAATGAATGGAAGGGTGGGCCAGATAGCTCAGTGGAGCCTGCTTAGGCAGATGCAGGGGCCAGGGTTTGATCCCCTGCGTGCCATGCCGGCCCTGCCCCTGGAGTGCACCGAGATGGCAGTTGAGACTGGGCGTGGTGGCGTGTGCATGTAATCCCAGCATTTGGGAGGCTGAAAACAGGAGAATCGCTAGGAGTCCGATCTATGTAGTGAGACCCTATAGACCATACTAAATACAGAGAGAGAGAGAGAGAGAGAGAGAGAGAGAGAGAGAGAGAGAGAACTTGGCCTCAATAGCATTGGCTAGAAAATGTACCAAATGTACCCACACACTGATGGACCAATGAGTTGTGAATTACCCTCTGACTGATGCCTTTCTGAACCCCATTGTTCGTATTAGTAGACTGAGTGAATGGCAAAGACAGCTATGTAGTTAAGTAGCCAGTTGTTTCTTGGAAGTTATTTTGCCCAAGAGACTGAGCACAATTTTTGGTCTTCCTAGGACTGGCAAGATATGTGGCTTGATGGGGTCAAAAAATGATGTAGGCAGGCTGCCACCTGTGAGAAATCATGCTTCACAACAGCACGCATACGCCACGGTATCAGAGGCTCTACATCTTATAACTTAGCTGTTTTCAGTCTTCAATCCCAGATGCTGATTAGTCGTTGAACATTAATTCTGGTCATGTGTTTTCAGGTTCAGTTTTAGAACTTTGAATGAGGTCAATAATCATGTGTTTCTGGGGTCATGGTCCTCAATAACTGCTGAGAGTAAGTAAGTGTGACCACAAGGACATCCCTCTCATGGTGCCTCAAATATTCTCTACCCCCAGTGGGCAGTGACTTTCACCATGTCTTTTTTTCTTCATTTTTATGTATTTGGTACAGGGTCTCACTATGCAGCTTGGACTCCTAGTGATCTTCCTATTTTTAGCCTCCCCAGCACTAGGATTATAGGTGTATGCCACCGTGCCCAGACTTGGCTCAGCACAGCCCGGGTGTGGGGCTGGTGAGGCATGAGCGACTGGGGATCAAACACTGGTCCTTGCTCTTCCAAAGCAGGTGCTTAGTGTCTTGTTTTGTTTTTGAGACCAGTTCTCACTATATAGCCCAGGCTGGCCCTGAACTTTCCCTCCCCCATCTCAGCCTCCAAGTGCTAGGATTATAGGGACGTGCCATGACACCCGGTCCTCATAAAGTTTTATCTTAGCTGTACAAGTTGGCGTCTCTTTCTTTCTTTCTTTCTTTCTTTCTTTCTTTCTTTCTTTCTTTCTTTCTTTCTTTCTTTCTTTCTTTCTTTCTTTCTTTCTTTCTTGTACCAGAGATACCAGGAATTGAACTCAGGACCTTGCACTTGCCAGGCAGGCGCTTATGCTGCCGAGCTATCTCCCTGGCCCTGTACAGGTTAGTTTCAAAACAGATAAGGGGCTATCAATTTGAAACTGTTCCACAAACATGATGTGCCAATGTTTATTTGTGACAACCTGGGCGGCTTCTATTTCTGGCCCAAGGTGTGGTCTCCAGAGTCCTACACTCTGCTCTCTGACTCAGCTTTCTTTCCTGCATAGTGGGCTCTGTCCATTTGCCTTCAGGCTGAAGATACTTAGTTGGGTATTTTTCACGTGAGCCAAACAAATGCAGAGATTGATAGCCCTTCCCTGGTTATTTTGACCACATTTTTCCAAGCTTACTGTGACATTGTGCCATAACTCTGTAACTTGTGTTACTCAGATTTTGCTGGAATGAAATTCCTATGAGGCTGGTTACATGATAGCAACAGGGAAGAAAATCCCAGCATGCTTTGGCACTTCACCTTTGAAGAGGACGTTATTACCCTGGTATGGTGGCACCTGCCTGCAATCCCAGCTCTCTGGGGGAGGAGGGCTGAGGCAGGAGGAAGGTAAATTCCTCTCTTAGCAAGGCAGTTTCATGAGACCATGTCTCTCACTCCCAAAAAGGAAAGGCCCCTGTGGGCTGGCCTTATAAATATTAAGAAGTGAAATTTGCCTTTTGCTTGTCTATGAGATCATCAAAGTGTGACTCACAAGTGGTTCAAAACACCTTAGATTTTCTCTGTGGCCCTTCTTTGGTGGAGGATGGCTGTCGAGTATCCTGGAGGGGGATCGTGTGGAAATGAATGAAGTCCAGGACACTGAAGAGGGGAGGCAGTGGACTGAGGAAAGAAAGAAGAGCTGTAGAAGTGATTGTATTAGAAAAAATTTATTTATTCATTTTTCTGAGTGAACTTGGAACCTTGTGTTTGCCAGGCAGGCGCTAATGCTGCTGAGCTATCTCCCTGGACCTAGGAAACCTTTAAATCAGAAATTCTGGGGTGTATATATGAGATATGATCTTGTTATGTAGTTCAGGATGGCCTTGAACTGACTGTGTATCTCAGGCTGGCCTGAAATTAATGGCAACCCTCATGCCTCAGCCTCCAAAGTGCTGGGATTATGTGCATCTGCTAACATGTCCAGTTTATGAGGACTATTTTGTTTGGTGTTTTGTTTGTTTGGTATTTTGGGTATAAGAAATCTAAACAATTCAAAGGGGTATAAAACAAAAGTCTCTCCCTCCCCCCTTTTTAGGGTAGAGTTCTACCTCTCTAAGTTTCTCTTCTCTCTTTCTCTCACTTTCTCCTTTCTATTCTGAGGACTGAACATGGGGCCTTTATGCTAAGCTACATCCTCAGCCTTTCTTCCAGTTTTTTGTTTTTTGTTTTTTCTAAATCTAAGTTGATAAAGTGCCCAAGCTAGGCATCTATTATTTTTCCCTTGTTGCTGGGACAAAATACCTGACACCCCAAATTAAGGAAGGAAAGGTTTACGTGGCTCAGCCTGTGGAGGTTTCAGTCCATAATCGGGTGGCTCCAAGGCAGAGTAGCAGGTGGGCGAGGGCAGCAATTCAAGGTGGCAGAAAACAGTAAAGCAGCAAGAGCAAAAAGGAAGAAGCAGCAGCAGTGGCAGAGAGCAAGACTCTCGCCCTTCCTTAGATGCATTCACTCTATCCGCCCCAGGGCAGGTGTGGCACTCACACCCATAATCCCAGCAGCACTCACACCCATAATCCCAGCAGCACTCACACCCATAATCCCAGCAGCACTCACACCCATAATCCCAGCATTGGCTCATGAATGAATCATAAATTCTAGAAACCTGCCCTGTGATTGCATGAGGCTTTATGAGGACATCTAGACCCAAACCATGACAGTAGGCTCAAGCACACAATCCTTCTGCCTTCGTTCCCCAGAGTGTTGGGATTACAGGCATATGCCACGAGCTTTTCTGCTGTCACTTTCTTGAATTCCCTTCTAGAGATATTCTGTGTTTATGTAGTTATACCTACGAACACACACAGCACGAAGAATGTTATAACACTGTAGGTCACTTTGTGCTATTTTATTTTCCATAGCAATATATTCAATTAGCAAGGAATTACTGAGCATGTGATATATGCTGGATCCTGTTTATTTATTTACATATTTATTTATTTTAATGTATTTGGCTGTTGCAGGGTCTCACCATGCAGCTCAGACTCATGGTGATCCTCCTGCTTCAGCTTCCCCTGCACTGGGATTACAGGCATGCGCCACCACACCAGGACTCTGGCTGGCTCAGCCCGCCCTTGGGGCAGGGCTGGCACAGCATGTGCTGTTGGGGGACAGAACCGAGGTCCCTGTGCTTGCCTAAGCTTGCCAAAGCAGGTGCTTTAGTCCACGGAGCTATCTTGCTGGCCCCTGGATCCTGTTTTACGTACTGAGAATAAAGCAAAGAACAAGGCAAGTCCTATTTATTTCCTATTGCTGTGTAACATGTTACTACAAAGTAACTTTCCTGCATAACTATCATATTGAGAGCTCTTTATTGTTCATCCAGGAGCATACTGCACCTTCTCTTGCCTTTTGAATTATATTCTTTGTTATTTCCTATATGCTACTGTCTGGAGGTATTAAAATATTTCAAGTTTGTATAACTAGAAAATCTTACTTTTAGTTTTCAAAGGTATGTTTACTAAGTATAAAATTCAAAGAGGACAGATATTTTTTTTCTTTCAGTCCTTTAATTAATCTAGTTTCCTACACACTTGGTCCTTTTTTTTTTTTTTTCTTTCTAACATGGAATAACATGCTATTTAATTTTGTTCCTCTATAGCTAATATTTTTTATGCATATACTTTAATGATTTTTTTCTTTACAATAAGTTTTGGACAATTTCATTTTTGTGTATCTTGGTATGATTTTATTTAAATTTCTTGTGCAAAAAGGTTCAT
>NW_004524749.1:2154770-2159983 GCF_000260255.1 Octodon degus
TTTTTTTTTTTAAATGAATTTAGGACAGAATCTACAGGGTCTACAGGTTGTCCAGGGTCTCACTACATAGATCGGACTCATAGTGATCCTCCTGTCTTCAGCCTCCCAGGTGCTGGGATTACAGGTGCACACCACCACGCCCAGTCTCCATCACTGTCTCAGTACACCCCAGGGGCGGGGCCGGCAGTGCATGCTGGGGATCAAGCCCTGGCCACTGCACTCTGCTAAAGCAGGTGCTTTAGTCTGCTGAGCTATTCGGCCAGCCCTATAAGGTTTATTATTAGAGGAATTGGCTCACTTTCTTATGAAGGCTGACAGGTACCACAACCTATTGTCTGCAGACTGGAAACTCAGGAAAGATGCTTGTAAATTCCTGTGAACGAAAGGGCTGGCGTTATAAATCCCAATCAAGGGCAGAAGACTAATATCCAGGTTCCAGCAGTCAGCGAAAGGCCACACTTCCCTTCCTCAGCCTGTTTTGATCTATTCAGGCCTTCAGTAAACTGGCTGATGGGATTGGGCCACATCCACCCACACTGGGGAGGACAGTCAGTTTTACTCAGTCACTGATTCCAATGCTAATCTCATTCAGAAACACCCTGCCAGACACAAGCAGAATAATGTTTAATCTGAGCACCCTGTGTCCTGGCCAACTTGACACAGAGTTAACTCTCTCTCTCTCTCTCTCTCTCTCTCTCTCTCTCTCTCACACACACACACACACACACACACCCCTAAAGACCTCAGAGTACTATGCAGCCTGAACACTTGCTTCTAGAACAATAGGAATAGAAGAAATTTCAATTGTCTTGAACAAGAGGAAAGATTCCACATTACTTACTATTTTGAAATCTCAATGAAAAAGATGTTCATACATGTAATTCTCTTTATAAAGAAGGAAAGTAATAGTACAGCAACATATATGTGAAGGAAAACCGAAAGGCCTTTTTTTTTTTTTTTTTTTTCTGTCTTTTTGAGAAAGGGTCTCATTATGCAGTTGAAGTGGCCTTGCAGTCACTTTGTAGCCCAGGCTGGCCTCAAACTCACAATGATCCTCCTGCCTCAGCCTCCTGAGTTCTGGGATTACAGGATTGTGCCACCATGCCTGGATGGAAAGTTTTTAAAACTAGGCATAAGTCCAATATTGTTAATACCTGATACAAGATTGTCAAAAACTGGGATAGTGTTACAAGTCCCAGCACTCGGGAGGCTGAGGTAAGAGGATCATCATGAGTTTGAGGACAGTCCAGGCTACATGGTGAGTTCAAAACCACCTGAATTATAGAGTGAGACCCTGTCTAAAACAAACTGTCAAAGTTTTACAAAATGGGATGTGTTGATTACTTAAGGGCTGAATGTCAGTTTTCAAACTCAGTTACTTATTAAAACAAATGACTACACTGAAACCTGAAAAACCAAAAGGAAAACCAAAAAACCTAGAACATGTTTTGTATCCTAAACATTGAACATATAATTACCATAATTCATGGTTGTTATTAATTCCAGAGTACAGTGATTTAATCACATACTGTCAAAGATTTTGTTACAATAACACTTATTACTGATACTAATATCATGTGGTAGTTTGTGTGTGTAATTCTACTTTACTCAAGTTAATAAGTCAAATACAAATTGGTGATTCTTGGGAAATTTTTTTCCTATTTCTCTACTGATATTTTATTCTACTGAACTTTGGTGTTTCAGTAAACTTGCAAGTTAAGGCTACCAATTCATAGCTAGATGTGATGGTGCGTGCCTGTAATCCCAGCACTTGGGAGGCTGAGGTAGGAGGATCACCTCAAGTTCAAGGCCAGGCTGGAGCTATGTAGTGAATTCAAAACTACCTTGACCTATACAAGGGTGACCCAATCTCCAGTAGAAAAGAAAAGAAAAGAAAAGAAACCAGCAATTCAACATTTTCCCCCACACAAACAAGAATGCTGCGAACAAATAGAACACAAGTTTGTGGAAGAGAGAACTGAGTTGTGATTGCTATGATCTTTGACTCATCAATTTAATGTAGATTGTTTTGAAAATATATTAGTTGTGTGTTCTTTTGTTCTAAACAGCAGGATGAAAAAATTGAGTAAATAGATTATTGGAATTAGTGTAGTCCCTTTGGATGTCGTAGTAGATTACATTGAGGCAGAGCTTTTGCAGTTTGTTGTGGAAGATGAGTACTTTGTGTATACGGGAATATACATTTTCCTTTGGGCTATTTCTGAGGAAGCTTCCAGAAGATACTACAATTCTATACCATGACACACTCAACACTCAATGGCACTGCCTTATCTTTTTGTCCACAAAGCACATCCCTGCCTCAGGGCCTTTGGACTTGCTACTTCCTCAGTCTAACAGATCATCCCTCAGATGGTCGTGGCCCATTCCCTCACTTGAGTCCCTGCTCAAATATCATCTCGTCAGAGCAGCCTTCTTGGGTCAGCTCATCTAAAAATAGTCCCTGCTGCTATCCCTTCGACCTGCTTTTTTCTTCCATAGCATTTGCCACCCTCTGACTTTATCTGCTTGCTTTGCCTATTACCTATTAGATTACAAGGTACATGGAGGTAGGGACCTTATCAGTATTGTTCACTGCTGTGCCTTCAGAGCCTGGCATATAATAATTGCTCAAGACATATTTGCTGAATTAATTGAATGAACTGCAATTTCAGTTTAAATATTTACCTCATTTATGCCTCCCCCATACAGACCATAAATTCTTGGAAGGCAGCCAAAGGCCTCGGTTGATTATTTACCTCTACTTAAAGCAATTAGTTCAGCTGTGCATGGGCAACAGTCATACTACCAAGATTTGCTGAATGCCTTGAACAATTTCTTTTATAGGCAGGACTAATCAGTCAGCATTCTCTGTGGTCCAGTGAGAAAGTGACCAGCCCACATTTCAGTATACAAAGTACTTTCATCTACATTGATTCATTTGGGGGTGGGGAGATTGCAGGGTGATGCTGGGATGGAACCCAGCGCCTCCTTTGGGCTAGGAAAGGACTCTACCACTAACCCACAGGCCCAGCCCTCACTTGTTTTGCCGTTGCTTACTTTGTAGTTCTTAATATTTGTGTGAAGAAGTGAGATTTCAAATATAACAAATCCTAATTTCTGGAATGTACTATTATAAACTCTGAATACTTTTATTGTCTTAGATATCAATGACATTTAATGCGTTTCTTCAGAAACATGTTAAGAGCCTGAATATAAGCCAGGTATGGTGGCACACGCCTGTACCCATCATCCCAGTACTGGGGAGGCTGAGGCGGGAGGATTGGAATGAATCTGAGGCCAGTTTGGGTTACATAGTGAGTTCAAAGCCAGCTAGCATCATACAGTGAGACCCTGTCTTTAAAAAAAAAGAGAGATACAATATATACTTGGATTTTAGCATGTTTGTATGGAGTAAATGGAGTGAATTTTTTGAAGAATGTTTACTTTTATTTATTTACTTTATTTTTTGGTAGTGTCTCACTATACAGTTCAGACTAGTAGTCATCCTCCTGTTTTCAGCCTCTCCAGCAGCTGGGATTATAGGCATGCAGGCCCGTGTGGCACGTGGTACCGGGGATGGAACCCCAGTCCTTGTGCTTGCCTAAGCGTGCTCTTAGTCTGTTGAGCTATCTTGCCGGCCCTTGGAAGAATGTTTAACGAAGGCTTCACAATCAGTATTGCTGGACAGCAGGACCTTGATAATGTTTTCTTGGGCTTTTGATTTTGTTTGAAAAAAAAACTTTTCCCTCATACTTGGACTTGGGCCTCTTGCAATGCTAGGCAGTCATTCTACCATAAGCTGCACTCTCAGTCCCTCAAAAAAATTTTTTTTCTGCACTGGGCTGGGCATGCTGGTGCTTAATCCCAGCACTCAGGAGGCTGAGGCAAGAGGTTTGTTGAGTTTGAGACCAGCCTGTGCTAGAGAGCTCAAGGCCAACCTGAATTGCAGAGGGAGACTTGTCTCAAAAAGACAAATATATATATATATATATATATATATATATATATATGGTGTTTTTGTGTTGTGGATTGAATACAAGGCCTTTCCACTAAGCTGCACCCCCAGCCTTTCTTGTATTTTGAGGTAGTGTTTCTCTAAATTGTCCAGATTGGGCTTGGAGTCTCCATCCCTCTGCCTCAGCCTTTCAGAGTGCTGGGATTAAAGTTCGTTTTTTTCCTTTAAACTTTAACAACTGTGAACTCATCCCGTGAAACCTACTTCTATAAAACGGTTTGTGTGAATAGTATTTAAAAAAAAATCCATTACTCATTTTCCTGCATATGTACTGCTTAGTATGTAGCAAATTTGCTTTTGAGAAAACCCTTAATACTAATTTCTAGTGTAAGAACATTAACAAGTAAATAAAATGAACCAAAATCCTAAAAGGTTTGTGTGTTTTTAATTTATGGTCATGTAATTCTTTTAAAGAGGAAAAAGCATACAGAAATGCTTCATCCTTTGATAAATAGTTGTTCATCCTTTGCCAAAAATACTTTCCAGGATATTGAGCTCCTGTGACAGAAGGCCAAAATCAGGTGTCAGGGAGTTGTTCTGGAATTCGCACCCACCTTAAAGGGCGCACGTGGAATGTGCTGTTGCTCTTCTTTTTCTTTCATTTTAAATACTGAAAATTCTTTTTTCCTTTCCTCTCACCCCGATTTGAAAAATTATGCAAGAAAAGCACCCAGTGATATGTCTCTACTGATAGTAACAATCGGTCTTCATTTCAGATTTAAAATGTGGGTCTTTCTCGGTGAAGAAACTGACCTGAGCAGGGTTTCTGAAGGCTGCTGGTGCACCTCCGGCGTCCGTGGTTTCTTTATACAGCGTGTGCCTGAGCATGTGGACATGTGTGTGAAGTGGATTCTGAGGGTGCAAGTCAGTGGCTCGGAGTTACCGACTCCCCCACCGGAAGGCAGCCGCGCGTCCAGCCGTGCCAGGGGGCGTCAGTACCTGTCGCCGGGGGCGGCCAAGGGACCCTCGCCCGGGCCTGTGGCTCACGCAGCCGGGTCGGGCCAGCAGGGGGGGCGCAACGCATCCCGCGGGAGGCGGGGTCCCCGGCACGGCCTGGCCGGGAGCAGGGCGCGTTCTCACCCCTCTGGCGCGGCGTCGCCACCCCACCCCAAAATGAGTTGGAAGACACCAGCTTGGGCCAGCGGTGCGGCGAGCCCAGGAGCGGCCGGGTGGGGGCAGGGACCGAGCAGGGGCGGGC
>NW_004524749.1:2161038-2170441 GCF_000260255.1 Octodon degus
CCGCCTCGGGACCCCCGGCCACCCCGGCCCCGTCCGCGGCCCCGGCCCCGCGACCCTCGGCCCCCGTCCCTGCCGCTGAGCCCGCTGACCCGGCCTCGGGCAGCAGCAACAAGCGGAAGCGCGACAACAAGGCCAGCACCTACGGACTCAACTACAGCCTGCTGCAGCCCAGTGGAGCGCGGGCCGCTGGGGGTGGCCGGGCAGACGGTGGCGGGGGCGTGTACAGCGGGACCCCGTGGAAGCGGAGGAACTACAACCAGGGAGTCGTGGGGTGAGTGCGTGCCGGGGCTGCGGCCTGGGGTTGGGTGATCCCCCGCCTGGCTGCTGCTTGGAGGAGGATCGATCATTGATCATTGCCACTCCCCAGTCCTCATCCACCTGCACTTTTGCCCGTCCTCCTCAGCCATGCAAACCCGCCCTTCACCTACCTTAGTCATTCACACCTTCCCCTGCTTCTTAACCATCCACACCTTCGCCAGACCCCCTTTATCCATCCACTCATTCTTCCCATCCCCCTTACCCCACCCTCCCCCGACGCCCTCTACATCGTCATTCCTACCATCGCCCCGCCGTGAGATTCTTTAGCACAGACATATCATTCATTACCCGAGAAAGGTAACATTATTGCGTTAATGCCTTTTGACGGTTCAGGACCTGGAGGTGCTTTCCTTGCCAAGAATAGAAACATCCAGAATGCCCCTCCCCCTTCCTCAATCCCAGACAGGAATCATAGCAGCCCTGAAAGGCATTGGGTGCTTTTGACCTTTTGGCTAGTCTTTTAATTTTTATGTTGAAAATTTTTGTGTATTAGCCATGGCCTGCCTGCAGGAAGGGAGAACTGGGTGGCAGCTAAGTTTAGGCTGGTGGAGGCTGTGAGCTCTTCTTCTGAGGCCCCGATAGAACTTTCCAGGAGTTCATGGTCCGAGCCCTGGCCTCTCACTGTAAAGTCATGCTGGCAGAGGCAGCCACTACTTTTCATTCTCGGGGTAACTTTATGCTAATGAGTGAATGTTGCAGCACTAGTGACTTTCTGTTTAAAGTTCAGGTCTTACAAAATGGAATCTTACCTGACCCCTAGTAAATTATGTACACAAGCCAGGAATGTGCCCAGCTAGATTTCCCTTCTGGAAGAGCCTCTGTTGCTGGAATAGATTACTGAGACATTTTTCTTTTGTAAAATAAATCTTTTTGGACCGTGTGTGTGTGTGTGTGTGTGTGTGTGTGTGTGTCTGTGTCTGTGTCAGCGTGTGTGTGTGTCTGTGTCAGCGTGTGTCTGTGTCTGTGTAGCTAGAGTATGGAAAACTGGCTTTCAAATTGCTTTTCAGTTTTTTTTAGGGCCTGCTTTACATTGAGGGTTGGAGTGCACAAATGAATCCACCAGTTAGTAATCTTGTGTGAACCTCTTCTTAGTTTTACCCATTCAAATCTGCCCTTTTTGGCAAGGAGACAGTTCTGTGTACCTTTTTGAAGGTATGGGTAAAATGAGTTGGTGGGTTCCATCTGCTTCTAGTGGGCTGGTGTCTGCTCTGTGCTACTATTACAACTCCCACCTTTTATGGAAAATGGAGTCATGTGTCTTAGAATTAGGCTGAGGTATATGTCAGAGCTGCCTTCCCTTTCCAGAGGGGAGCCCTTCAGGGTTGAGTCCTCTGTTGCTAAGCTTCAAGGGCGCTCTCCATGGTCATCACGTTTTATTAAAGGTTTGTGGTTCCATCCTGTTAACATTTCCAAGTCGAAGGATAAACCTGTGGTTTAGGGAGAAACAAATTAATACTGAAGGGTTCTGGTAGTTTCGTTTCACAGGAATAAGCTGCAGTTAAGTAATCACTGTCAGCTAAAGTCTTGAAGTTCCCTAATTGCATTTCACTGAAGCTTCTTTGCATATGTTTCTAGAAAAGATACATTATAAATCCAAAATGTTGGCCTCTTTTTGGTAGAAATTGTTCCCTCTTCAACTTGCTGTTTAATATAGAGGATACTGTAAATGGTTCACATGTGAACTTATATAGAAGCAAACTGTCCTTGTTTCTGTTTCAAATAATATATTGCCCTCAAAGGGATTAGGAGAGGAATTTTCATTTCCCAGAGGGATTACTGTTTAAAAACTGATTGTAAACCTGTTTTCAAACAGCTTATCACTTCATCAGACTTTCCATAGTTTTTTTAACCTGTTCCTTTTGAGCCTTTGTGGTTTATTTCTTCACTTTTAAGGAAGTTTTAGTATCTGTTATTAGAAAAATTTGATTTCAGAGTATATGTCAATATTATACTCTTCTGAGATTAAATATAGTAAAACTGTTACCAGCATTTCCTTTATGAAGGATACTTTGCTAGTAGTTGAGAAATTGTTATGATTACTGGCCTCTGAATTGGCTATGCATACAGGAAGATGAAACAAAAAATATATATATATACGTATATATATATGAAAAGTGGATTAGAATTCTGGAATAGCTGTGTATACTTTCTTGCAGCTCTTTTATGTCTTGGTCTTACCAGCTAAACTAGTTGACTTGTTTCCTGAGCACTCCTTTAAGAAACAGTTCAAATCCTAACTTTTTCCATTATTCAGGTTCTTAATTTTTTTTATCCTCTTCTGAACTCCTACAGTGTTCGTTTTATGCTCTTAGTAGAGCAAATTAATATTAGCTCTTCTTTTGTACATGTGTTCTGCTATCCACTGGAGGGTGGAAAGTTCTTTAATGTGAAGTAAGATGTTTAGAATTTGTTCTAAGGTCTTCATAGTCTTCTTTCAAAATGAACTTCCCCCAGGATTACCAGCTCAGCACTTGTCCCTATGTAATCACAGGCCCAGGGAGTTCATTTACTTTCCATTTTCTGTTTTGTTTTAGTGCATCACTTCTTCTCACCCTTTTTCTTGGGCTTCATTCCCCTCTAAGGCTGTCTGTGTTGTAGGATTTGATTTCCTGCTTCTGCTTGTCCATGCAAACAGGCCATAAGCCCTTTTTAAAGATTTGATTGTTGATCACCATGAAGAAAGAAGGGATGGTAAAGCGTTGGTAGTACAGGGAAGTTAGAGCTACTCAGAGTCCTTAGTCTTGAGCTCTGGGGTCCAGAAGCTTCTTGTGCAAGGTGCTTGGCGCTTGTGAGTTCATGAGAATAGGTTGTGCTAGCTACAATGCAAGATCTGTAGGCAGTTTGTCAAGGCATGGGTGACTTGCTTACAGTGATGTTTTGGAGGAATTTGGTCAGGGGACTTTAAGAAGACTCCATTGGGAAACCTCGGTGTTTGTTTTGGTGATACCGGGGATCCAACCCAGGACCTTGCATATGCTAGGTAAACCCTCTGCCATTGAGCTGCATTACCAGTCCCAATGGAAAGTAAACTTCCCAAGAAGTTTGTCATATTTTTTTCCTTTTCTTTCATTTTTTCTTCCCTACTCCCTTTTTCCTTTTGTTTTTCCATCGTACTGGTAATTGGATCCAAGCATGTGTCCCCAGTCTTTTAGTTTTTAAGAAAGGGCCTTACTAAGTCATTGAACTTGTGATCCTCCTGTCTCTGTCTCTCTGAATGTTGGCATTATAGGTGTAGGTTACAGGTAGGTCCCTACACGCAGCTAAGGGAATAGTTTCTTGAACTAGGATGGTGGGGCTGAAGTGAAGAAAATAGGAGTATGAGAGGTATTACAGGATAAAAGTGGAGAGGATCCCAACTCTTTCAAGGGGATTTAACTTGAGTGATTGGAGAAATGGTTGTGTTTCTGAAAATAAGGGCTAGGAGGACTGATGGCTTGGGGCAGAAGCTAGCATGATGATTAGGGGGAAATATCTAGCCGGGAGCTGAGATTTTGGGGGCTGAGAGGCCGTGTTCTTCACTGCAGTGGCAGAGTATTATCTTATTCTGCCATAAGCTAGGCTCAGGGCTCACTGTATCACAGTAAACTCAAGGCACTGGTGACTTTTTCAGCCCTGGCATTATGGGTAATTTGCACATAAGGTCATCAGTGAGATTGGTGTTCTTGCTGGGTTCCAAAGCAATCAGGTAGTTGAACACAGATTGAATAAGAAATAATTTAGACACTTTATTCCTTTCTCTCGGTGCTAATTTTAATTTCTGTGCATTTGCAAATGCAGCCCATAGGTTTGTGTTTTTTGGTTTTTTTTTTTTAAGCAAACTACTAGGACCTTCATGAATTTTATAGATTTGGGTACTGAAATTTTTTTAAGAAGACAATTTTTTTGTTTGTTTGTTTTTTGAGGTATGGTTTCACTATGCAGTTCCGGTTGGCCTTGAGCTCACTTTGTAGCCCAGTTTTGAATTCTCAATGATTCTCCTGCTTCAGCCTCCTGAGTGCTGGGATTACAGGCGTGTGCCACCACACCTGGCTATAAATACATTATAAAGGCCAGTCAGGAACACAAAGCAAGATCCTGTCTCAGAAATAGACAAAGAGGTAGGTTCTGTAGAAACAATATAATTGGTCTTCAAGTATTTATTCAAATCTGTCATACTGTTTTCAACTAAGTAATACTCATGTCATGACTTCTGTCTTCTAGTAGCTGTGACCAGGGAACATGGTCACCTTCAGTCTTTGGCATATCAGTACATGGATTTTGTTAAGTTTTCACTTGTTGAAAAGGGAACAGTGTCTGGGGCTCTTTGGAGTTTACCCTGTGTTCATACAGAAGATCAGGACAAGATGAGAAATGGACACTAGAAAGGTCTAAGGCAGGGAGTATGTGTGTTTGTTAGAAAGTTTTCATCGTAATATGCTTGAGGACCCTATATCTTAACTCCTTTCATGAAAGTGCTGCTAACAAATCCTACTTTTAAGGGGCTGAAGGTCTGCGGGAAGAAACTTGAAGGATTCCCATGCTGTTATTGGACTGTTGTTGTGTATCGCTGTCTCACTTGTTGGTTCTCAGATAACTGGTATAATGCAGGAATAGTGTAGACAGTGGCAGTGAATGGGTAGGCCAAATGCCTGCTGAAACTGAGAAAAATTAAAGGCACTTTTTCTGTGGGAAGCAGAAAGTCAGGCTGATGTTTGATTCCACACAGCTTTCTATTCTCTGTTCTTTTGACTCTGTTAGAGTAACATTTACTGGAGGAAAGTATTTCAGGATCACACCCACCACACTGGAAGACTATTAATCATGCATGCATGCACACGCACACCCATGCGCACGGTATTCTTGATGGGGCTATAGGCCAGAGAAGATGTAGTTTTGAAGAATTAGGGGCACTTGCCAGCAGCTGGTCTTTATTCTTTGCTACAGAGCTGACTAGACAGCTGAAAGCATCTTGAGGACTTTATGGCTGCTAGTAGAATGTTTATTCCACCGTAGAATTTTGGTACAGACTCAGCTGCTGCAGAGCGCCATAAAAGCTTTAACTTTGCTGTACTGTTTTTAAGACTACACATAATTTTTTAAAAGTGATTATATATTGAAGTTGAGGATGGCCTTGAGCTAGACTTCATTAATTTGCATTCACACAGCAGATGATAAGTGTTGTTCCATCTGATAAGTCACTTAATATAAAGAAGTTTTGTATGCTGCAAACTTTGGGGCACATGGAAATTTGAGTTAAAGATTTTAGAAGAATATTGAATGTGCAGCCATTTAGGTTGTACATTGGTTCTTATTAACTTGAACAACTTTAAGTTTGAAAAAAAAAATACCATGTGCCTATGTAGTCTCTGATAACCAAACCGAAGAATTCTCACTCTTGTCATATCTCAGTGATGACGAACCTTTTAGAGCTTTCGCTGATACCAACAGCCCTCTGGGGCACATGCGACAAGGCTTGCTCCACTGTTACACCTTCTTGTGAAATAATTGTATAAATTTGGTGCAGAAAATTTTGGCTTCAAGTTAGTTGATATAATAAAACTGCTCCATCAGATGAAAGCCTTTATTACTGTGCTTTAAATTGTATGCCAAACCTTTTCGATTTGTTATAATTAACCTCTTTATACATAACTCCTTATAATTTTTTTATTCTTCATTTTGATACGATCTAGAGATTCATGAAAAGTTACAAAAACTAGTACAGCGATTTCATTTTTCTTTATCGAGTTTCACCTGTTGGTGATAATGTCTCATATCAAAAGCAAGAAATTGACATTGTTACAGTCCACAGCCTTTCTTAGATTTCACCAGTTTTGCATGCGTGTGTGTTTGTTTGTGTACTGCGTTTGGTTCATGTAATCACCACCACAGTCAAGATGGAGAGCTAGATTGGATTTGTTGCTCACTGTGGATACCTAGGTTTTCCAGGCAAGGAAAAACAGCAAAACAAGATACAGAACAAACAACAATAGAAAGATACAGATCTAGTCGCTCACCTCAAAGATCTTTTATACTGTTACTGAATAGTTACACTCAATCTTTCTCATCACTAATTCCTAGAAAACATTAATCTATTCTCCAGATCTGTAATTTTGCCAGAGTGTGGCACTTTGGCTATTTTCTCCTCACTGTAATTCCTCTGAGAGACAGCTCCAAATTGTTGGAGACAGCATTAGCTCATTACTTTTCATTGTTCAGTGGTATTCCATCATCTGCATCAACCATACTTTGTTTAAACATTCTGCTGAGGGACATTCCAGAAGGGTGGTTTCCAGCTTTTTGCTATTATAAATAAAGCTGCTGTAAACATTCGTGTACACATTTTTATATGAACATACGTTTTCATTTTGGGGGGCTAGCTGCCCAAAAGTGCCATATGGTAAGTACATGTTTAGTGTTTAAAGAGACTGCTAAACTATTTTCTAGCAGAGTGGCTGTATCATGTTACATTCTTACCAATAGTGTGTGAGGAATCCAGACTCTGCAGCCTCGCCAGCATTTGGAGTTGTCACTGTTTTAGTTGAGCTCTTCTTGTATGTGTAATGATGGCTTATTGTGTATTCATCATACTCATGAATGGCTTCACCTGGTTGTGTGTGTGGTCCTAGGGGTTGAGGACCCAGGGTTTTACTTGTTCTTGCAAGCACTGTCCCATGGAGCTCCATCCCCAGTGCTCCTCTTAATGTTAATCTGTTTTAAGTTTAAAAATTTATTGGCAAGAGTAAGAACTTTTGTGGTTAGAAATCTGTAAGGTAAACTGACTGAACTGGGCATGGTAGTGCAGGCCTGAAATCCTTCACTTGGGTAGGCTGAGGCAGAAGGATCCATATGAGTTTGAGGCCAGCCTGGGCTACAGAGTGAGTTCAAGACCAGCCTGAACTACATAGTGAGACCTTATTTCAAAACAAAACAAACAACTCCCCCCCAAAACAAAGCAAAACAAAAACACCCAAAACTGATTTACCAGCTCTCGATTGACTGGGGATATAGAATGCTTGCCTGGTATATACAAAGCCCTGAGGCCTCAATTTACACATTTTACTTTGGCTTTACTCTTAGTAGTATCTTTTCAACTTCGAAGTAGTACATTTAGGTTCCTTGGTTCTGGTGAGCCTACTACTTGGTCCTCCTGACTATCTGGAACTATAGGTGTGCCTCTGCTAGGTTGTGTTCCTTTTATATGTTGAACATAAAATATTTTAGTTGCAGTCTCTAAAAACATATTAAAATATAATTGCTGAGCTGGTTTCAAAATTTGAGAATCCCGGGCCAGGGAGATGGCTCAGTAGAATAAGTGTTTGCACAAGGGCTTGAGTTCAATCCTTGGTTCCACCAAAATAAATAAATAAATAAATGAAAATTTGAGAATCCTAGCATTTCATATTGGTAGCACTTCATTTTCTGTTGGCTCAGCTGTAAAATGCAAGTAAACCCTAGGTTAGTTGTGGTTCGGTGGTGGTGAAGGATTTTGCCTTGTTCTTATAGCTGAATAATACTTTCAAACTGTGTCGATAGAAAGAGCACTTTATATTCAGCTGTACCCCAGAACAGACTCACCTGGAGTCCAGGGACTGAGTCTCAACTGGTCCTGAGTAGCCGTTGCTTGATTCTGTCAAAGTAACACAGTTACTAGCCCATTGTAAGCATCTGTCAAAGCAAGAATAAAAACCTATTAAAATTATGACTTTAGAGTTTTAAAAGTTAATTTCCTGTAATTTGGAATTAATAAGGTTTTAGTGGTAAGGTTTGAAATTTCAGTTTTTATTCCTTTAAAGTATTTGCCTTTATAAAGTGTTAATACCATTGTCCTTTGAGAATACTTACTCATGCTCATACTTTTTTTTTTGGTGGGAGTACCAGGAATTGAACTCAGGGCCTCCATTTGCCAGGCAATCCCTGTGCCACTAAGCTAAATCTCTGATCCCCTTCTTAACTCACTTTAAAATCAACGTATATTCTATATTAATAATAAATGCTAAAAAATCCAGAAAATGCAGGTCACCAAAGGACGAAACATAATCTGGACATTAGTACTAGGATATAACTACTGTCAACATTTTAGTATAAATATTTTTTAGACTTTTGAGTGTGTACATCCTTTTTCCCTTACAGCACTATAGACACTTAACTGTGGATATAATTTTTTTTTTGTGTGTGTGGTGCTAGATATTAAACCTAGGGCTCTGAACATGCTAAGCAAGTGCTCTACCACAAAGCTACCTCCCCAGCCAGGAGTTCTTCACAGGGAAGGAGGCCCAGCGTGAGAAAGGAGATACAGCTAACTGGCTTCGGTAATAAGTTGCTTTCAAAGGAAGAAAAGCAGTTTGGGTTACAGGAAGCCAGAGGGGCTTGGGGCTGTGTGTGTGCGCGTGTGTGTGTGTGTGTGTAGCTTTTGGTCAGTGACTGGTAATGTCAAGGTAGCCCTTTGACAGAAGGCATACCTGTACCTGGCCTTTGCTTTCAGTTTGTGGTGACTTGCAGGAAACCGTGACAGACCTATGACCTGTGTTTAGGGGACAAAGTTCACACACTCTTAATTTAGTAATCACAGTGTGGTTGTTTTTCCTTTGAAATTAAGCTTGGATTGTATTTCTTCTTCCATGATAATATTAACTCTAGATTGACTCATTCCTGCCTTTAGGCTGAGGTAACTCATATAGCCTCAAAGGACAGTCTTGTACCTGGAGTACATTGGTAAGTGCTTCCTTTCCCCCAATCGAATATTTATTTTTAAGGTTATTATTTACTTGGAAAAGCTGTGTGGCAAGCATGGTAGCAGCTGTGGAAAGGAAGGGCACCATGGCCTCTGTAAAGCTAGAAATCTGAGAAGATGCTCAGAACCAAACCTTTAGGTCACAGTTTGGCTTCAGCTTACTTAGGAGTTTGTGGTAACCACTTCTGGAGAGGTCAGTAGACAAGAGCTTCCTGAGACCTGGGTAAGGTGAGCAAAACCATGAACTGTGGTCTAGCCTATTCTAGAGAAGCTCTTCCTATACTTTTTCTTTCTCCCCAAGATGGTCTGGTCTGGTGTGGTCTTGTGTGATCTGCTCTGCTCTGCTCTGCTCTGCTCTGCTCTGCTCTGCTCTGC
>NW_004524749.1:2170541-2187975 GCF_000260255.1 Octodon degus
GGTTCTCACTGTGTAGTTAGGCTGGCCTTGAACCTTCAGTGATCCTCCTACCTCTGCCTCTCAAGTGCTAAGATTATAGATGTGCACTGTCATATCCAAGAGGTTCTATATTTTAAACTTCTTTTGTATTTTTGGTTAATGAAATTCTACTTTAATAGTTTGCTGCTGTTTTTTCTTTTGAGGCCGGGTCTTGCTCCATAAGTCTGGTCTTGAACTTACAGTGTCATCTTACCTCAGCCTCCATAGTGCTGGGATTATAGGCTTGTACACCATGTTGACTTTTTTTTTTTTTTTAAAGAGTTTCAGGTTTATGAAAAAAGCAAGCAGAAAGTATGGTTTTCATATGCCTACTACCCCACTTTCCCCTATTATTAATGTCTTAAGGTGGTGTAGTACTTTGTATCCACTACATAATGTACAAAATAGTTTCAATGCCCTTAAACTGCCCAGTTAATTCCTCCCTCTCTAGTCCTAACTCCTGGCAACCACAGACTCTTGTAACAGTCTCCAGTTTTGCCTTTTTTGAAAGGTCATATATTTGAGGTTGTATAATGTGTAGTCCTTTCAGATTGGTGTCTTTCATTTAGCAGTAGGTGTCTGTTTTCCTGGCTTAACAGCTCATTTCTGTACAGTGCTCAGTAATACACCATTGTTTGACTGTACCAGTTTGCCTGTTCACTAACCTGCTTAAGTTGGTTGCGGCCAAACTTTTTGCAGTTACACATGAAACTGGTATTACATCTGTGTCCAGCTTTTGTGCAGCCATGTGTTTAACTCCTTTGGATACAGATCAAGGAGTACGATTGCTGGATTGTATGTTAAGAATCTGCCAATTTTTGTAAGAAACTGCCAAAGCGTCTTCCAAAGTGGCTGTAGCCTTTTGCATTCTTACCAGTAGAAAAAGACCTTCTATCATTTGGTGTTGTCAATGTTTTGGCTTTTTCCTATTCTAGTACTCATGCTGTGTGCTGTTGTGATTTGTAACTCTGTGGTGATTTAAGGTAGTGAGCATATGCTACAGTTTGAATGTCCTGCGAGTTCATGTGTTGGAAAGTGTCTTTGGCGCAATAGTTTTGAGAGAGACCTTCGAGGAGTAATCAGGTCAAGAGGGCTCGGCCACCATGGATGGCCTAATGTTATATTATTTTGAGAGCCTGGACAAGCAGGCTGTACAAGCAGGTTTGGCTGCCCCATGCTCTTCCTAAGTGGTGGTGCCTTCTGTCATGCTTTGAAGGAGCAAGAAGGCTTTCGGCAGATGAAGTCTGTTTTTTCTCCCCCCCCCCCCATGATACCAGGAATTGAACTGAGGACCTTGTGCTTGCCATGCAAGCACTTATTCCACTGAGCCATCACGGGCCCCACATGAAGGCTCTTGATCTTGAACTTTGTGGCTTCCAGAACTGTGAAGCAAATAAATTTCTCTTGTTTATAAATTACTCAGACTGTGATATTCTGTTAAGAGTCACACAAAATATGGACTAAGGTATGTGCTTATGTGCTAAGTTATGTTGTTATGTGCTTTTTGTTTTGTGTACACATTTTATTTGGCAAGGTATCTATTCTAATGTCTTGCTCATAGTTGTTTTTTTTGCTTTTAGTTTTTGAATTTAAATAATTTGTTGTGTATTTTGGATACCCTCCTTTTATCATTTAGGTATTCTATAAATATTTTCTCACAGTCTATGGGTCACTTAAACAGTTCGCATCAAACCCAGTGTCACCCAGGCTTTTTTTCTCATGTTATCTTTTAGGAGACTTCAATTTTTGTTTTGTAACCTTTAATCCTGATATGTCAACTTCATTGATTAAGAAACACCTAACAAATTAGTAAAATATGACCCTGGGTGTGTCTCAGTGGGTCCTGCAGGCGTGTTCTTGGTCACTGCGCATGGCCCCTCAGCCTTTCCTCTCTGGCACTGTCCTGGCCACCATGAACTGAGCAGCTTTGTTCTTCTGTGCCAATCCCCCATGATGTCTCTTCCTTGGAGTCAGCTGACTGTAGACTGTAACCCTGAGCCAGTTAAACCTTTTAAGTTGTGGGTGTTAAAATAAAAAAAAAAAAAAAAAATTAATAATTTTTTTTTTTTTTTTGTGGGTGGTGAGTATTTGAGACAAGATCTTCCTGTGTTGTTTAGCCAGATCTTGAACTTGTGGGTTTCACTAATCTTCTGGCTTCAACCTCTAGAGTAGCTAGGATTGTAGGCCTGTACTCCCATGTCTGGCACTCTTAGTAGTGGTGTAGTGTTGCATTTAACATGTAGGCATATGATATATTTTAAGTTGATTTTTGTGAGTGATACAAGATCTGTGACTGGATTAATGTTTTAAAATTGTGAACCCCTTGGTCTAGCATCATTTTGCCTAAAAGATTGTTCTTTCACCACTGAACTGCTTTTGTTCCTTGCCAAAGATCAGTTTAGCTATTGTGTATAGGTTTGTTTCTGGGGGTGTTTTGTTCTTTTGATCTATCTGCCTGTTCTTTCTCCAATTTCACACTGTCATGATTACTTTACTCTTACATTATTAAGTTTTTTTTCTTTTGGATTTTAGGGAAGGGCCTACTGGTTGTTCCAGTTTATTGATACCCACTAGATCTTTTTTAGTTGAATTTGTTGATGCTGGAAAGAAGTGTCATCTTTTTTTTTCCCATGGTACTGGAGATTGAACTCAGGCCCCTGTGCTTGCCAGGCAAGCCACTTATTCTACTGAGCTATCTCCCCAGCCCCAGAAGTAGCATCTTGACAACATGGAATCTTCTGTCTGTATATGTGGATTGTCTTTAAATCATTTTTTTTAAATGTCTACCATTTTTTAAAAATTTTATTTATTTGTTTATTTGTGTGTGTGTGTGTGTGTGTGTGTGGCCAGCTCAGCCCACTAGCGGGCGGGGCTGGCTGGCATGTGCTGGAGGATTGAACAACGGTCCCTGTGCTTTTCCTAAGCTTGTTCTAAGTAGGTGCTTTAGACCACTGAGCCATCTCACCAGCCCCCATTTTTTTTTTTTTTTTTAAGTTTAGAGTTTTCTTCTTATAGATCCTGTACATGTTAGATGTATACCTATTTCAGAATGGGGCTTTTTGTGTTTCATTTATTTAATCTTTTATTTATTTCGTACAGGGTCTTGCTATACAGTTTGGACTCGTAGTGATCCTCCTGTCTCAGCTGCCCCAGTGCTGGGCTTATAGGTGTGTGTCACCACACCCAGTTTCAGTGGCTGCATGGAGTGCCTGTGGCTCTGGGGCTGGCATGGCATGAGGTACCAGGGATCAAACCAGGTCCTTGTGTTTGCCAGGCAGGCGCCTAGACTGCTGAGCTATCTCTCCAGCCCTGTTTTTGTATAAAAGGCATTACACTTTAAATTGTAGTTTGTTACTGATATATATAAAAAAACTGACTTAATGCCATGAATTAATCAGTTCCAGAAGTTATTTCCTACGGAAACATTTGATCAGTAGTTTTATTTCTTTCCCAATCTACGTACTTTTTCTTTTCTTGTTGGGTTGTGTTAGCCAGGACTTCTAGTATGATGTTGAATAAGAGTGATAGAAGTGGACATCTCATTCCTGATCTTGATGGTAGAAAACATCTAAATCCTCACCATCAAGAATGATGTCAATTATAGATGTTTTTGTAGATGTTCTACATCAAGTAGAACTTCCCCTCTGTTTCTCCTTTGCTCAAAGTTTTTGTCATGAAGGGCTATTGGGATTTATAAAAAGTATTTTTAGTGTGTGTTAATAATAATATAGGATTTTTCATCTTTAGTTAATATAATGGATTATGTTACTTTCTATGTGGTTATGGTTTTTAATTATTTTGTACATTGTTGGATTCAGTTTGCTAGTATTAGGAGTTTCATATTCATGTTCATGAAAGACATTGGTCTATAGTTCTCCTTTCTTGTCATATCTGATTTCTTTCCCTATCTAGTTCGTGGTTAGGGTGATGTTGACCTCACAGAATGAATTAGGAAGTATTTGGTCTACTTCTGTTTTCTTAGAGATTGTAGAGAATTGGTATACATTCTCATTTAAAAGGTTGGTGGAATTCACTAGTGAGTCTATCTACATCTGGTGCTTTCAGCTTTGTAAGTTATTGATTATTGCTTCAGTTTCCTTGATAGATGATAACAGTCTGTTGAGATTATGCTTTTCTCCTCTAAGTTTTGATACACTGTATCATTTAACACTACACAGAAGACTGTATTGTTGCTAGGCTGTGTGGCTGGCTGCGTGACCTACCACGATACATGCATGACTGCCCATTGATTAATTTATTAGTAAGAAGACTGACGAAGTGACTAGTGGTACAAGCTGCCCAGTGGGGCAGTCATGCATGTACCACCAGTGGTTCAGGTCAGCTAAGAGATTGGTTCATTAGGTTATTAAATTTGTGGGCCTAAAGTCCTTCATAATTTATTTTGTTGTCATTGTAGTACTAAACTCAAGAAGTGCTAGACTACATTTGGCTTTTTTTTTTTTTTTTTTCTGGAACCAGGGATTGAACTGAGGCCCTTGCGCTTGCCAGGGAAGCACTTATTCCACTGAGCCATCTCCCTGGCCCCTTACATTTGCCCTTTTAATTAATTTATTTTTTAATATTGAGACAAAGTCTTGCTGAATTGCCCAGCCTACCTCAGTCTTCTGAATACCTAAGGTGACAGGTGTTTGACATTGTGCCTGACTGCTAGCATTTATTTTATTTATTTTTGAGATAGGGTCTTGCTATGTAGTTCGGGTTGGCCTTGAACTCACTAGTAGTCAATCTGACATGGAATTCATAATGATCTCCCTGGTCAGTCTCCCAAGTGCTGAGATTACATTTGTGCACCACCATGCCTGGCCTGTTGGCCTTTAATTTACATAGTATAAGTAGTGATTCCCATTTTGTTTATATTAGTAGTTTGCTTTTTAAAATAAATATGGCTGATTTGTCAACTATTGATGTTTTCAAAGATCCATGTTTTGGTTTTGTTGGTTTTTCTGTATTTTCTCTTTTCAATTTTATTGATTTCTCCTCTATTTTTAATTATTTTTCCCACTTACTTTGGATTTAATTTGTTCATCTTTTCCTAATTTTCTAAAGTGGAAATTTAGCTGTTTATTTTGAGATCTTTCTAGTGTTCCTATCCAGTGCCCTAATTTTTTTCCTAAGCACTGATTTCTTGGATCTCAAAAATTTTAATAAGCTGAATTTTCATTTTCATTTAGTTAGAAATATTTCTTGAGACATCTTTGACTCATCTTTTATTTCAAAGTGTGTTGTTTAATCTTCAAGTATGTATTAAAGAATTTTCCAGTTGTCATTGTTACTTATTTCTACTTAATTCTGTTATGGCCAAAGAGCAAACATTTCATTCCTTTTTCTTTGTTTTTGAAACAAAGTTTTGTTATGTGGTCCAGGCTGGCCTTGAACTCAGTGGTTCTCCTGCCTCAGCTTCCTGAGTACTGGGAGTATAAGTATGTCCCACCATACCCAGACTTTTTGTTAATTTTTTTATTTTAAAAAAATAGTTAAGGTATGTTTTCTGACAGGCAGTGTGACCTACTTTTTTTTTTTTTTTAAAAGAAATCCTGATAATAGAGGTTCTCACATCTTTATTGTATACAACTTCAGAATACTAAGTGGTTAAAACCAATTAGAGTGAAGTGTCTATTGGTAGATGAATCAGTAAAATGTGTAGATACATACCATAGAATATCATTAAGCCTTAAAATAGATGGAAGTTCTAGCACATGCTACTTCATAGATGAAACTTAAATCATTATGCCACGAAAAAAGCCAAGCCCAAATGGACAAATATTGCACAGTCTATAGAAGGTCTTACTACTTAAATAATGAAACTCACAGAGGCAGAAATTAGAATGGTTAGTAAGTAGCAAAGGCTGTGGGGAAGGAACAGAGTACAGAGTTTCTTTTTTGGGAGAAGATTAAAATATTCTGGAGGTAGTAATTATGCCTCTTCATTATCCTGGTACTCAAAAAGGCTGGAGGCAGAAGGATTGAAAGTTTAAGTTCAGCCTGGGCTAAATTTAATGACTGAGATCCTCCCTAAAAACAAATAAAAAGGGTTGTAATTGTAGCTCAGAGTAAAGGCCTTGGGTTCAATCTCCAGTTTAGAAAAAAAAAAAAAAAAAAAGCATACACAGAATTCTGGTTATGCATAGTGGTAATAAGTGCATATACTCAATTCCGTAGAACTGTATAATTCCAAATGTTTCTGTATTTCATTTGGAACTTAAGTGACCAGTTTAATTTTCATTTGTTACTGGTCTATTAGAGCATACTACATTCAGTTAGGATTTTTAATAGTGTGATGAGTGGGATTTTTTAATGTAAATCAGCACAGAACTGTGATACTGACAGAAGATGTGCAAGGCTTCATGTATGCACCATTCTACTTACTCACTTGACTGATTTGTATCTGCAATGGGGGACGATGGTGTTGGAGATCAGAGGATCTAATTTAGAGGCCATATGACTCCCTTTCTTTTCTTAAAAATTGATAACTTAGGCTGGGGGGTATAATTCGGTGGTACAGTGCTTGGTTAGATTGTGTGAGGCCCTAAGTTCTATCCTCAGCACCTCAAGAAAATAAAATTGTAACTTGAGCCTCAGAAGTAGATGACTATTACCAAGTTACGCAGTTGGTATAGTGACTCTGCATAGCCTTGGTCTCTTTGGATTCCATTGCACCTCCTACTAGAATGAGGTCCTGTCAGCATAAGCCTGTGATAACAAATAAAACCAGGATTGGAGCTGTAATTCCAGGACTCTGGGAGGCTAGACATGGGGATCATAAGTTTGAGTCCAATCTCTAGGCAGTTTAGTGAGACTGCCAAAAAGAAAAAAGGCTGAGGATATAGCTCAGTGAGCAGGCCCCCAGTTCATTTGCTAGTACCAAAGAAACAGAACAAACAAATAAAAATGAAGGTTGATGTTTCACTTTGTCTCCTTTCCACATTTCCCACAGTCCTTGTAGATAATGGTGCTCTGTTCAGTAGCCTTGATAAGAGTAACTCCCAACTCAGTTACTTTGAAGTAGGTTCTCAGTCTGTGAGGAAGGTAAGAAGAATCTCTGATGATCATAACCCTTTCCTTGGAGACAGTAGTTGAATAGGTCTGTAGAGGGGGGTGGGTCTTATACCACCACAGCTTTGAAAAACAGCCATCTTTGATGGGGATGGAGGAAAGGTGAAAGGGATGAGAAAAGAATTAAGAAGTATTGTGTACCTGTACCAGCTTGCCACAGCAGACACAAGCATCATGTGCTGCAAACATATATTAATAAAAATAAAGACTTAAAAAAGCAAAGAAGTAAAAAAAAATGCATCATATGCATGTAGCACATGTTGAGAATTGCTACTCAAAGGAGCTATTAACATTGGGGTTTCTAAACTTGGCGGGGGCTCAAGCAACAGGATTTCGCGGGGGGGAGGGGAGGGTGAGCTGGGCTGGGAACAGCTGAGGGATGTGCCTGCCCTGCAGCAGTGTGCTTCCTTGCTCACTGCTCTGTGTTGATTCAGTGCAGACCAAGTAAAATCAGCAACCATGAAGTAGTTGTGTGGACAGCAGACGTTGTTTAATGAAGTGAAGTTTGGTTTGGACCTTTTTGGGTTAAAAGTAAAATGTTTAGTGTGTGTGTGTGTGTGTGTGTGTGTGTGTGTGTGTGTGATGCATTAAAACTTTGGGGATTTTGGTGCAGTTTGTTTTTAAGCCAGACAGAATATCTCTGTTGGTGGAAAGGCATGACATGTGTGTGTATGTGTGTGTGTGGCTGTATATTGAAATGAAAAAACAATGTGCTTTGAAAACCCTGTGTCATTCTGATCCACACTATGGACTTGAATTCTCTTTATGGAATATTAGACAAATTACTTATAATTTAAGATCCAGGTATGTGTAAAATTTATAAAAGTAAACCATTAATTTTCCTTGTTGGACAGGTGAGATAGCTCAGTGGTCTAAAGCGCCTGCTTAGGCAAGTGCCAGGGACTGCGGTTCCATCCCTAGCACCGCTCCCGGGGTGGGCTGAGCCAGCCACAAAAAAAAAAAAAAAACTAACATATTTTTTTTCCACACTGTTTTTGCATTTCATTATACAGACACACACAGACACACACACACACAGACACACACACACACACACACAGACACACACACACACATTTTTTTCCTTGTGAAAATTTAAAACACGGGAGAGGCAGATGTCTTTTGTAGCAGTCATGCTGATGATCATAACCTTTTTGGTAGGTGAGTAGGTCTGTAGCAGGTGGTGGGAGCCCCTGGGAGGTAGTAATTGTTGCAGGTTCTGAGCATCATTCAGACCATTTCCTACCAATGAGATTTGCCAGAGAAAAGAAAAACTATTTTGGAGGTTTTAAAAAAAAAAAATTAATAGTGTTATATATTTTATTTTTGCACTTTTTTTTTTCCACATAACATATCGTGAAATTTTTAATGTACAATTCCCCTAAGTTCTGTGTAGACTCTGGCTGTATGACAGTACTGTGTCCCGCATCTGAGTGGGTATGTTCTAAGACCCCAGGGGATGCCCCAACTTGTAGCTAGTGTACTGTATCCTGTTTGTTCCAATATATGCATGTTTATGGTAAAGACTAATTTATAAATTAGACAGTAAAAAGTTAACAGTAACCAACCTCGGTCCAGTTCTGTTTGCTGGTCTGTGTAGCCGCGCCTTGCTTGCACCCATTGTCTTGATGTTGCGTGTCCCCAAGGCTTTTCAGTCCCAGTGCTTCTGTAATATGTTGCCATCCTTTGGAACAGGATTTTTCTTTTCTTTTCTTTTGAACATGCTTTAAGTTCATGTTGTATGCCCAAAAGTTTTATGCCATTTCCATCTGAATCAAGCAGTTAAAACGCACAGATTTTCCTTTACAATTCCACAGGCAGGGATTTGTTGTTACTATAAGTCTTAGTATCTTAAGCATATGACCCCCCCCCCCTTTTATGACAGGGTCTGTATGCAATTTAGGCTGGCCTTGAACTTACTTTGTAGCCCAGGCTGGACTCGAACTCTCAGCCTGGGTTACTCCTGAGTGCTGCTGGGATTACAAGCATATACCACCATGCCTGACTATGACTTTTTTCTTTTAAGTATTTACTTATTTAGTTAATACAGGGTGTCACTACACAGCTTGGACTCATAGTGATCCT
Organism: Octodon degus; assembly: GCF_000260255.1. NCBI lineage: Eukaryota > Metazoa > Chordata > Mammalia > Rodentia > Octodontidae > Octodon > Octodon degus. The sequence goes on from NW_004524749.1 coordinate 2,179,719, forward strand.
TCTGTCTGAGCCTCTCCAGGGCTGGGATTATAGGCGTGTACTACCATGCCCGGTTCTGGAGTTGGCACACAAGGTCCTTGATCTTGCCAGGCAGGAGCTGAGACTGCTGAGCTATCTCCCTAGTCCCTATGACTTTTTTCTTAAGTCAAGGGCTTTGACCTTTTCGCTTAAAATAAGCATATTACCGCCTCATTCTGGCATATTCAGATTGCCAGCATCACTGCTTTTGTACCCTGGGTCCATTACAAAGTAAAATAAGGTTACTTAGCTGCAAATACTGGGACAGTCAGTTGATAACCAAGATGACTTGTAAGTGACTAACGGGGCATAGGTGGTAGTATATACAGCGAGGATGCTGTGGACAAAGTACGCTTGTTGTCACTTTGGCTGATAGCACACTCATCACTCTTCTCAGAGGGGTGTATAGTCTAATAGTTGTGAATTATTTTTCTTTTGGGAATTTCCCCTTAGTATTTTCAAACTGCAGCTGGTATGGGTAGCTGAATCCACTGAAAGCAGAACTATGAACAAATGGATAGCAGTGCCATGCTGTTGTTGGCCGTTTGCTACTGATAATGAAGCACTGGTATTTCCCCATGTTCACTGTCCAGTGGTGCATCTTTGTGCATATGTGCTGTGCTTACAGGAAGTGGGAGCAGACAGTTCAGTGTTCACCAAGTCCTGTTGGATTGGCCCCCAGCCAGGCAGTAGAGGTGAGGTGGGCGCTTGCAAGAATTTGCTAACTTTGTAGATCTTGTGAAGACTTGGGTCAGAATGCAGAGCAACAAGCATGTGTCTTTTTTACTCTTATAAATTTGAAGATTTGGGGATTGAGCCATGCAGACCCTAATTGTTTGCAGACCCAGTGATTAAAGGTCTGAATTAGGTTAGTGATATAAAAGGAATTAGAAGATCACAGTATTCACTGACAGAGGATCTACAATCTGAGGCACAGGATCTCAGGATAAATCCTGAGGGGATTTGACTGACCTTATCAGACCCAAAAGCTACAATTCATGTTACATAGGTCCGGCTTTGTCTTGGTCTTAACCATCCAGCAGAAAAGTATAAAAACGAAGTATAAGAAGTAAAGTCATGTTATGTTGAGTTGTAGGGAACTCAGGTCAACAACTTCTGACATTGCCAGTCATGCGGAAGACCCACTACTATTATGGACTACTGGACTATTTTGGAGCATTTTGCTGAGTTCACACACCTATGATACTTAAATGATGGAGCTAAACAAAAAAACGGGGATAGAGATGAATGTCCATTTTGTATCTGTGTATTCAAAATGGTTAGGATAGATATATAGCTACATTCTCTTAATTCAAGGAAAAGGGATTTGTTCTAATAGTGTTTGTAAATAGAATATCGTTTCTGCATCTTGCACAACAAACAACCACTAGGAAGGCATTATGTAATGTGTTAATTATTGGAACTGACCTACCAATTTGGTTTGAAACTGTCTCATTGCTATTTATTTCTCAGTAAAATTATGGGAAAAAAGAAGATCATGGTATTTAGAATAATTGTGTCAAAACATCAAGAATAAACTTTAGGACCGGCCTGATAGCTCAGTGGACTAAGGCGCCTGCTTAGGCAGAGTGCAGCAGCCAGGGTTTGATCCTGGTGTGCCTTGTCGGCCCCATCCCCAGGGTGACTGAGACTGGGATTGAGACTGGGCATGGAGTGCATGCCTGTAATCCCAGTGCTTGGGAGGCTGAAACCAGGAGAATCACTGAGTCTGATCTACATAGTGAGACCCTGTAGACCCTATCCTAAATTAAAAAAAAAAAAGAACAAACTTTATTTGATATGTTTAAACTTACTTTCAGGCTTGCCTTGTCTATTAGAAATTTTAGATTTTAATGCTTAATATTTTTTTTCTTGTGTACTTGTTCAACTTGACTATAAAATAACACCAAAAATGATAAGAATTTCAAAGAATTTCTTTGTTATAAAGCATCAACTATTTATTATCTCCATAAACTTTCAGCATAAAAGTAAATTAGAAAGTAAATTTCAGGGTTTTTAAAAGAGGAGAATTAGGGATTGAACCCAAGGTTACATCTCCAGAGCACTTGTTTGTTTGCTTGTTTTTGGAGACAAGGTCTTGCTGTATAGTGCAGGCTGGTCTTAAACTGTGGCAGTCTTTCTGCCCCAGCCTCCAAAGTGCTGTGATTGTAGTCATGTGCCACCATGCCCACCTTCCAAACCTTTTTTTTTTTTTCCCCAGACTTTTTAAAATTTTATTTTATTTTTGAGACAGAGTCTTACTGGGTAGCCCAGGCTGGCCTAGAGCTCACATTGATCTTCTTACCTCAGCCTCCTGAGTGCTGGGATTAGAAGCAAAATAAAATTTTGAGTCAGGGTCTTCCTAAATTACTTTATCTGGCTTTGGATTTGTGATCCTACTGTCTCAGCCTCCTGAGTACTTGGGATTACAAATTTATACCACCATGCCTGATTTAATTTTCAAGTTATTAGGAAGAATATTACTTGAATATCTTCTACCTCAAACTGATGGATGGGATTTTAAAAAAGGTAATTTTCATCAACATGAAAGGTATTAATTACTCTTGCTTCTCTTCTTTACATTTTGCATAGCCCTTTCCTGTGTATGTATATAGCCCACATATGCAGCTTTTATATGTATGTGTGAATGTATTTTCCTGTACTAATGAATATGCCAGGCTTTACTTAAGCATTCCTCTACTTTTGGACAGCTAAATTGCTTTTTCTTGGTCTATTGTAAATAAAGCTCTGGAAAGATACTTATACAAAGTGTTGTTTACTTTCAGCTGGTGTCTCCATCTGTGTTGCTCAAAATAAGATTTCTGGGTTTCTTATTGTATGTTGCAGAGCGATTGTGAGTGTTAGCGGTGAACAGGGAAACCTGACTCTTCAGGCTCCCCGGGCCTCTCTTCTCCCACATGGCTTAGGTTTTCAACATTTTACTTATTTGTGTCTAAGCATAGCTGTTGTGAGATTTTTGCCTTCTAGGTGTGCCGGGGTGTGCGTGTGTGTGTGCGTGTGTGTGTGTGTGTGTGAGTTGCACTGTTAATTCTGCTTTGGGACCTCACCAGTGTTGTAGTGTGGTTTTGCTCATTATACTTTTATCACTTTCTTATCTGAAAGTTAAGTAGTAGTGTAGTTGTAATCGCTAAATTAGAAAATTTTTTCCTTAGCCAAAAGATCTCTTGCACAAGAACTAGTGAAGGGTGGGAGTAGCTCAGTGGTAGAGTAGTTGCCTAGTATGTACAAGATCTTGAGTTCTATTCCTAGCAGGGGGGTGGGGGGTGGAGGAAAAGAGGGGGGAAAATATGAATGAATATAATTTTAAATTGTCATTTAAAAACAAGTGAGGTTCTTAGCTTCAGAAATGAGCCGCGTATCTTTCAGTGGAGAAGAATCTGCTATAAAATGAAACAAAGCTCCCTAAGTAAGGGTGAATGTAAAGGCATGTATTATATACTCCTTGGTGAGGAAATTAATCATGAAAAACCTCTTTTGAGCTTGCATGGGGGCCGGGGAAATGGCTCAGTAGAATAAGCGCTTCCCTGGCAAGCACAAGGCCTGAGTTCAATCCCCAGTTCTGCAAAAAAAAAAAAAAAAAAAAAAAAAATGGTGCTCTTGCATGGATTCTTAATGAGCCAGGGAAGCAGCAGTGCCCAAGAGAGTGGTGAGATGGGCAGGTACCGATTCCTGGGTTCCGTGCTGACTCGTGGAGAAGCCAGTGCCACTGTATGTGTAGACTGCTCTTGTAATAAAGTTCTCAAAGCCATAATTAAGTGGTGACCCTTGTCTTCTAAGTACCCCACAGACCCCTATATAGTGGCCCACAGGGCTCGGGAGATAGCTTAGAAGTATAAGTGCCTGCCTGGCAAGCACAAAGTCCTGAGTTTGATCCCTAGTATGGGGGGAGGAGGGGAAGAGGAGCCTTTAAACTCTGCATGGTGGTGCATGCCTGTAATCCCAGCACTCGGAAGGCTGAGACAGGAAGACGTTACAAATTTGAAACCAGCCTGTGCTACAAAGTGAGCGCAAAGACAGCCTGAACTGCATAGTAAGATCCTGACTCAAAAAGACAAAAACGAAACAACAAAGTGACCCACACATCTTTTCACTATCTAAGAGAGGAAGTACTTTTATTAAACTTTGTTAAATTTTGTGTTGTTTGGGGTTTTTATTAAGTTGTGCACTCCCAATGAACAAGTCTTTCCAGTCTGCTTATTCTCTGTTGTATTGGTGGAAGCTAAGACGCCCTGGCTGGTGGTTTTGATAGTGTCCTGCCATTTAAAAAAGAACACTGAGATTATAATTCACCCGTTCACCTTGTGTAGTTCCAGTGATTTTTAATGCAGCCCTAGGCTTGTGTAACCATCACTACAGTAAGTTTTGGAACATTCTTTCCAAAGAGAAAATTGTTAGCACGTACTGCCCATGCCTCACCCATCCCCCTCAAGCCAGTGCCAGCCTGCTTACACTCGTCATAGGTTTGGCTGTTCTGGGCATTTTATGTTGGTGCAGCCATCTGATACGTGGCCTTCTGCGTCTGCCTTCTGCCGCTGCATGTTTGGAGCCACGCAGCACGTACCAGCACTTCATCCCGTATGAGCCCAAGGAATGCTCTGTTCTCTATATGCTCCATTTTGCTTATCTGTTTCTCGGCTGAAGCACATTTAGGTAGTTTGCAGATTGTGACTGCTGCATATAATGTCCTGTGAGCACGACTGTTCAGGCTTCTGTGCGAGCGTGGTCTCAGCTGTGGGAGTGTTTGTGCTTTGGGTTGTTAGTGCCATTTTGAGCCCAGTGTGCTTGCACGTTCCCTGTTTACGACAACATAGTGTCTTGGCTTTAGAAAAAGACCTAGCCCGTGGCATGCTCCGAGTGTGTGCGGAGAGGCAGACGCAGGTGGAGAGGCCAGCTCTGGGGCATCTTCACCCGGTATAGTGAAGCTGGAAATTCCCAGCATTTGCGGGGTGGGGGGGGACATAGGGTCCTGCTGTGTCACCCACACTGACTTTGAATTTGTGATCTTTCTGTCTTAGTCTCTCACATACCTGGGACTATAGGTGTGTGCCCGAGCCTGGCATATGTGTACCTTCTTGAAGAATAGCCAGAGCTGATTCTGCCACGGGGGAATCATTTTGACCCCTATGAGCAGCATCTGAAGAGTCCATTTTCCCATCCTCACCAGTGTTTATTTTCTTTTTGAAGTGATGATGATATCGTATTGTGGTTTTGATTTTTATTTCTCTAATGACTAATGCTGAGTATCTTTTCATGCACTTTTGACCACCTTTGGTGAAATATCTAATCAGACCATTTGATCCCCTGTGAATTGAGTTTTCATTGTTGTTAAGTCATAGGTTCTTTTTTAATATATAGTCTGAATATTAAACCCCTACCATCTATATGATTTAGAAATATTTTGTCATTCTGTGGGTTATATTTTCACTCTTTGGCAGGGTCTTTTAATGTACAAAATTTTCAATTTTAATTAAGTCTGGTTTTCCGTTTCTTTCCTTTTTGTTTCCTTTTCGAGACAGGGTCTCATTGTGTAGTCCATGTTGGCTTTGAACTCATGTAGCCCAGGCTGGCCTCTCCTGATGATTCTCCTGCCGTGGCCTCCTGAGTACTGGGATTACAAGCATGTACATCCACGAGCCTTTTTTTAATTTAATTTTGAGACAGGGTCTTGGTGAGTCACAAAGTTGCCAGGGCAGCTTTATTTTTTCTTTTGTTACCTGTACTTTTGGCATGCTGTTGAAGAAATCATTGCCAAATATACTGTAAAGTTTTCTCCCCCCAGAGTGTTACAGTTTTATTTCTTTAATTTAGGTCTTTGATCCATTTTGAGTTAATTATTATGTATGGTAGAAAATAAGGGTTACTTTCACTCTTCTTTATGTGAATATTGTTTTCCCAGCACTATTTGTTGAAAAGATTCTTGGTACTCTCATTTTTATTGTGTTATTAAGAATTTATGCACATATAAACTTTTATACTTAAAATTATAAAAAGAAAACAAATTCATAAATTAGACACAATGCTGAATGTGGATGTGCATACCTGTAGTTCAGCTCTTGCAGCACTTTGGAAGCTGAGGCAGGAGGGTTGTCGAGGCTGAGTAGTGAATTCAAGGCCAGCCTGAACTGCACAGTGAGGCCCTGTCTCAAAAAGAAAGGAAAAAACAAAAAGGGCTGAGGATATAGATCAGCAGCATAAGCCCCTGACTGGCAGGTGCAGGGTCCTGAGTTTGACAGTGCCTTCCCCCCCAAAAAAAAGGTATAGATAAAATTCTTCTGTGTCTATAGATTGGTTTGAGGTCTGAGAAGTGTTGCTTTATTTCCCTTGCATTGGCCATAGGTTGATGCTGATGTCCTAGGCTAGCAGGGGCTTTGTTTCTCCCCTCTGCTTTTCCTTAGTAGCTGTCTGCAGGCCATCTCACTGTCAGCTGCTCTTACGATGGAGGTGAGGATTCCTTAGCTGTAGCAAGTTACGTGGTCCTCCCCACCCCGGGTTTCATTGGAATGTCAGCTTCTCTCATCAGTGATTTTTTTTTTTCCCCAGTACCGGGGATTGAACTCAGGACCCTGCACTTGCCAGGCAGTCACTTACTCTACTGAGCTATCTCCCCAGCCCCTCATCAGTGATTTTTATGGCTCATATCTTACTGCTTTCTTCACTGAATAAATATAATCAAAGTAAAACCTTGGGCTGGAGAGATGGCTCAGTGGTCTAAAGCACCTACTTAGAACAAGCTTAGCAAAGCATCAGGGACCGCGGTTCAATCCCCCGGCACCACATGCCAGCCAGCCCCGCCCCCTGGTGGGCTGTGCTGGCCACACACGCACACCACACACTCTCTCTCTCTCTCTCTCTCAAATAAAAAAAAAAAAAAAAAAAAGTAAAACCTTGTATTCTTAGTCCTAGAGGTGGTCTGTCTCTGTGGGTTGGTCCGTCCTGCATGTTTCATATATGTGGAATCATGTAACATGGGATCTTGTGTCCAGCTTCTGTTCCTTAGCATGATGTTTTCAAGGTTTGTGCATGTTTTACAGCATATGTCAATACTTCATTCCTTTTTATGTCTGTTATATGAATTTACCACATTTTGTGAAAGACCGTTCTGGTTAGCTATGTTTTAAAAAGTTTCCATAGGGCTGGGAAGATAGCTCGGTGGTCTAAGCACCTGTTGGCAAGTGCAAGGACTGGGGATTGAACCCCAGTACTGCATGCCATACCAGCCCTGGAACCCCAATCCTGCCGTATGGGCCACAGAAACCGGGTGTGGTGGCACACACCTGTAATCCCAGCACTGAGGAGGCTGAGACAGGAGGATCACTATGAGTCCAAGCTGCCTAGCGAGACCCTGTACCAAATAAATAAATAAATAAATAAATAAATGATTTTAAAAGAGTTGTCATAAAACACATGACATAAAGTTTGCCATCTTAACCATTTTGTAAATGTACAGATTGGTGGCCTTAAGTACATTCACATTGTTGTCGCTACCATCCATCTCCAGGAGTTTGTATTTTCTTCAGTTTAAACTCTGTGTCCATTAAATACAAGCTCCCTATTTCCCTTTAGCCCAGCCCCTGACAGCCACTACTGACCATTCTGTTCCTGATAGAGATGTGACTACAGTGTAATCAGACCGTATTTTCCTTTTGTGGCTAGCTTATTCTGCTTAGCATAATGTCCTCAAGGATAATACATGTTATTGTGTATGTAGCATAATGTCCTCAAGGATAATACATGTTATTGTGCATGTCAGAATTTCTTTTTTAAGCTGAGTAATATTCCTTTATGTGGGTATTGTTCATGAAGACTGAATTTGTAAATTGCAGTGCTCTATCACTGGCCAGGTGTAGTGGCGCACACTGGTAAACCCAGCATTCAGTAAACTGAGGCAGGATTGCTGTGTGTTTGAGGCCAGCCGGGGCTGCACAGTGAGTTCAAGGCCAGGCTGAACTTTAGCAAGACCCTGTCTCCAAAAGAACGACAAACGAATGCTCCACCAGTGAGTTACATCCCCAGCACTTTCACACATGTACTAATAGACTAATAAATATATATGGGGCTGTATGAAAAGAAAATTATGGTGTTACGTCCACGTACCAACGTCCTACTAGGACTGTAATCATTATGTATTGCAGATGTGAACCAACACAGTAAAAAGGTTTCAAAGAATGTTTTTACAATTCAGTTTGAGGGGCCGGGGAGATGGCTCAGTGGAATAAGC
>NW_004524749.1:2188075-2198320 GCF_000260255.1 Octodon degus
CAAAAAAAAAAAAAAAGTTTGAAAAAGGAATCTAAAACTTTTGTGTAAGTGATGACAACATCATTCAGAAAAGCAACACAGTAAAATTTCTGTCTAGTAGTGAGACCCTGAACATCCTGTAGACCCCTAAAAAAAAAAAAAAAAAAAAAAAAAAAATCAGTTTGAAACAGGGTCTGGCAGAATTGCTCATCTTGGCCTTGCATTGTGATTTGTTTCCCTAACTTCCTGAGTAGTAGCTGGGGTACAGGTGTGCACCCCTGCTGCTGGCCGTTTTTGTACTTCCCACTGTGCTTCTCATACTGTGCTTCTCCATTCACCCCTCAAAGGCTCCGTAAGTCACTCTGCTTGTTGGCGGCTATGAACACGTGTGTGCACTGCTGATTTCTGCTTTCAGTTCTTCTGACTATGTATGTACCTAAAAGTAGACTTGCTGAATCTTATCATATGGTAATTCTATGTCTTTCTTTTGAGGAACTGCTGTACTTTTCCCCAAGTTACTGAACCATTTTACATTCCCATTAGCAGTGCGTAAGGATTCCAGTTTTGAGGTTTTTTTTTTTTTTTTTTTGTATTTTAGGGAAGGGTCTACAGGGTGTTCAGGGTCTAAGATCAAAATTGTAGTGATCCACCTGTTGACCGCTTCCCAAGAGCTGAGATTACAGGCGCTTGCCACCACACCCAATCTCAATTGCCATCTCAGCGTGCCCTGGGGGCAGGGTCAGCATGGCAGGCCTGGGGATCAAACCCGAAGCCCCTGCTCCTGCCCCAGTCCCTGCGCCTGCTTGCGCCTGCTTGCAGGCACTTTACTGAGCTATTTGGCTGGCCCTTCAAGGCCTATAAAAAAATTACTTATTTTGAGCTGGGTGTGGTGTTAACATGCCTATAATCCCAGCAGTTGGCAGGCTGAGGCAGGAGGATCCGCTGGGAGTTTAAGGCCAGCCTCAATTGTATGGTAAGACTCTCAAAAAAGGAGAAACAAAACTTTGTTTTTAAATTTATTTTGAGACAGTCTCCCATTATTCAGGTTTGGCTTGAACTTGAGCTTGTCCTGCCTCAGGCTGCCAGAGTGCTGAGGTTATAGAGATGTGTGCCGCTACCTCTAGTTTACAGTATTATGGTACTCTTTTTATTATTATTTTTTTAAGAACAACAAAATAAACAATAAACATGGAGCTGGGGAGATAGCTCAGTAGAATGTAGCACTTGTCTGGCAAGCACAAGGTCCTGAGTTCAATCCCCAGTTCTGCCAAAAAAAAAAAAAAAACAATCAACATAAGAACAAAATTCCAGCACAATGTGATAGGAAGGTAATAGTGGTCTACACATTGCCACCATGCACATTGTTATCTTTGCCTTAGTTGCTCAGTGCGATATATCAGCATTTAATTGTCCAGACGATATTAGTACAAACCCATCTTTTCAGTGGACTGGGAGAAATTAGCAATATATATTTCTACCCCAACCAGTTTTTTTTTTTTTTTTTTTTTTTTTTCTTTCCCCTTTTGAGGTATCTTCCCATTTTATAGTATCTATTATACATTTTGAGGGCTGGCCAAATAGCTCAGTGGATTAAAGCGCCTGCTTAGGTAGATGCAGGGGCCAGGGTTTGATCCCTGGGCCTGCCATGCAGGCCTCGCCCCAGGGTGCGCTGAGATGGCTATTGAGAATGGGTGTGCTGGTATGTGTTTGTAATCTCAGCATTTAGGAGACTGTAACCAGGAGGTTCACTACAAGTCTGATCTATATAGTGAGACCCTGTAGACTCTGTACTAAATACAAAAAATAGTAATAATAGTAGTAAACAGGACTGGTGAGATGGCTCAGTGGTCTAAAGCGCCTACTTAGAACAAGCTTAGCAAAGCACAGGGACCGTGGTTCAATCTCCCAGCACCACATGCCAGCCAGCCCGCCCCCTGGTGGGCTGAGCTGGCCACACACACACACAAATAAATAAATTAAATTTTAAAAAAATAGTAAACAGGGGCTGGCGAGATGACTCAGTGGTCTAAAGCACCTACTTGGAACAAGCTTGGCAAAGCACAGGGACCGCGGTTCAATCCCCCAGCACCACATGCCAGCCAGCCTCGCCCCCTGGTGGGCTGAGCTGGCCACACACACACACACACACACACACACACACTATAAATAAATAAATAAATGTTAAAAAAATATAATTATATAAAAAAATAGTAAACAAATAAAAATACATTTGGTCATATTTATTCTTTCAACTTCTCAAACTAGGGAGATAATCCGATGCTTACATATTTATTTCACTTATGAGTATGGACTGAAGTTGCACCCATTTACCTATAAAAGTCCCAAGTGTATCCTTCTTTATGGCTGAGTAATGTTCTGTTATATAAAAAGTCCACATCTTTTTTATCCATTCTTTGGTTGATGGGCATTTGGGTCGTTTCCAAAATTTAGCTATTATAAATTGTGCTGCTATAAACATGACATGATGTCTTTAATTCTTACTTATCAGGGGAATAGCTTGGTCAGATCAGACCTCCAATCCTAGTTTTTTTAAGGAATCTCCATACTGATTTCCACAGTGGTTATACCAGTCTACACTCCCAGCAACAGTGGAGCAGGGTTCCTTTTCCCTCACAACACCTCCAACCAGCATTTGTTATTAGTCGACTTCCTGATGGTAGCCGTTCTTTCTCATGTGAGATGGAATCTCAGTGTTGTTTTAATTTGTGTCTCTTGAATGACCAGTGATGTTGAAGTTTTTTTTTTATTTATTTGCTTCTTCTGTTTTCCTTTTCTTTTCTTCTCTCCCCTCTTCCCTCCCTTTTTTTTTTTTTTTTTTTTTTTCAGGAAGAACCAAGGATTGAACCAACATTTTAAAATGTATTTATTTGCTGTTTGTATTTCTTCATTGAAAAGTGTGTATTCACCTCTAGTGCCCATTTTTTTTGTTGTTGTTCTCTTTGTTTGTTTGTGTTTTCCAGTGCCCATTTTTGGATTGAGTCTTTAAATTTGGGAGGTCTAATGTTTTTGGTGGGGAGTTCTTTATATGTTCTCAATAGTAAATATTTGTCAGGGGAACATCCAGCAAATATTTTTTTCCCACATCGTGGTTGTCTTTTCACTCCATTAATGGTTTCTCTCGCTGCACAGAAGCCTCTTAAATAAGATGAGATCTCAATTGTTGTTTGTGATAGTTCTGATGATCAGTGTTTCATTCATAAAAGTCTTATGAATGAAAGACTAGTGTCTTCAAGAGTTTTACCTATTCTGTCTTCCAACAGATTTAATGTTTGTGTCTTAACATTTAAATCCTTAATCCATTTTGAATTGAGGGCATGATGAAAAAGACAGGTCCAATTTTAATTTTCAGAGGCAGTTTTTCCAGTACCATTTATTAAAGAGGCTGTCTTGCTTCCAGTGTGTGTATGTGGCCCTTTGTCCAATATAAGGTGGTTGAATATGTCTGGAATTGTTTCTGCATCTTCTAGTCTGCTCTGCTGATCTTTGTTGTTCTCAGTACATTCTTTTTTTTTTTTTTTTGGCAGAACCGGGGATTGAACTCAAGAGCTTGCGCATGCCAGACAAGCGCTTATTCTAGTGAGCCATCTGCTCGGCCCCAGTACATTCTATTTTTATCACAGTAGCTTTATTGTATAATTTCAAGACAGGGATTGTGATGCACCTTGCCTTGCCTTTGTTGCCCAGAATTGCCTTTTATTCTGGGTCTCTTTTGGTCCAAATAAAGTTTAGGATTATTCAAGTTACTCTTGACTAAGTTACGGGAGCTCTGTGTAAGCAGGGGTCAAGTAGGCTTCCTGTGAAGTTGGTGACCTATTAAGCTTTGTTGCTCTTGTCATCTCTGGCCCATTCTGACTCTGCTGTTGTAACATTGGAAAGTAGCCATTGACAGTATGTAAATGAATAAGCTTCTTTTCTAGTAAAATAACCTCTGTGCGCTATAATTTGAATTGTATATATTTTTTATTCAACCATTCAGAAGTGTAGACAATCTTACCTTGTGGGTGGATTTGGCCTTTCAGGTATGTACGCTGGCCTCTGATATGGGAGTGGTAAGGGACTAAGTGGTATTTGGATTATTTGTTGAAACACACTGGAGTTAACTTTTTGCTTCAGCAAAGGGCAAGGGCTAAAAGAGTGAGGCTGGTGCACAGAGTGGCAAGCCCAGGATAGCAGACCTGGGATTTCAGGCGGGATGTGCACCTGATACAACAGATTAAATGATTGGAACAAGGCCTGGCACAGCCTCAGTGTGGTATCGCCTTATGTAAGTGTCTGGGAATGTAGATGAGGAGGAGGGAAGGCTTGTTGGAAAGGACAAGGATAGCTGGTCACCATATATTAAGTTACTGCTGCTTTGGTGGGCCTGTCTTATAGGTAGGACTATCGTGCTCTGCCGTCGCTCTTGTAGACATGTGAACTCTGAGAGCCATGGCTGAACTCCAGGGTCTGATGGGGACTTGAGCATGCATCAGGTGCCAGGCAGTAGGTTGGTGCCTGGTGGAGCTAGAGTGGACACTCGTGTCCCTTTTTTACAGGCACAGGGACAGAGACGGGGGGTCTTGGTATCTCATTCTGTATGTGCTGCTACAGTAAAATTCCTGACTCTGGGTAGTTGACAGAGAGCAGAGTTTTCTTCCCTACAGCTCTGGAGGCTGAGAGTCCAAATGGAAGGGCCCATCCCTGGAGAAGGCCTTCTTGTGGTGTCTCCATGATGGGAGGGAGAGGGACAAGAGAGTGCTAACTCTTCTCTGAGCTCGCACTGGGAGCATCCCTAGTGTGCACCACAGCATGCGTGCCATTGCTAGCTTGCCCCTCCACGTTCTTTCTGTCTACCTGTTCCTCAGTTCCCAAGCTGCTTCTGCATTTTTAGGATCTGTTGTAACAACCCCACTCTCAGTACTAAAATCTGTGATAGTCAGATTTGGATGGGTGAGTGAATGGATACAAGGATAAACACATACATTTAGAGAGGATTTGTTAGAATTGGCTCCTAGAGTTGTGGAAGCTGACACAGTCCCACAACAGGGCTGTCTGCAAACTGGTGACCCTGGGATGCTGCTCTTGTGTAACTGTCTCCAGTCCAGGTCTGGAGGTTTCGGAGCTGGGGAAGCAGATGGTCTAGCTCTTAGTCAGAGACCCGATAACCTAGGGCAGTGACAGCAAGCCTAACAGCTTCCAGTGATACAGACAGACCCCTGTGGCACGTACGTCGTAGGTTCACTACCACTGATGGGTGCTGCTGGTGTAAGTCCTGAGTTCAGAGGCCAGAAGGACTCGGTTCTGAGGTCCTGGAAGGTGGTTCTAAGAGGTGGTTGTGTTCAGGTGAGATTTGTTTTCAGATTTTGTCTTGTCATTGATTTTCTATGTGTTTGAGAAATGGATTATTCCCCATTGAAAAAATTCTTAGGAATTCTTCCTGATGTATGTTATATTATGATGGATGCTTGACTCAGACTAGGTAAGAGCTCTTTGAAAAATATGAAGTACTAGTAGTTCAGAAGTTAAATGCTTTGTCCAGTTGAGGCCCCTTGGAAACCTAGGAAAGGCATGTAGGACATTCCTGTCACAGCAGTGTAGAAACTTAGGCTCTCCATGAGTTCGCTGCCCTTTAATAATCAGAGGAAGCCAAAACAAGCCGAAAGAAGGACTCAGAGGAAGTTAGAATGCGAAGACAGTGAATTGATAGCAGGACCCACATTTAGACTGGAAACTGACTTGAATGGTACTAGACAGGTATGAGCTTGAACAAGTTACGACATTAGAAGGAGGGTAAAGTAGGACAGCTTTCAAGGACAGCTTTCAAGGAGCAGCTTGTTTTTGGGATCCCAAGGACTGAGCTCAGGACCGCACTCATGCTGGACAGGTGTTCTGCCATTGAGCTGCATCCTCAAACTCAGTATCACATGGTTTTTCATTAAATTTTAGCATGTAGAAAAGAAAGTCATTTTCTGTTAGTAAAACAAAATGAAACAATTATGAGATCTTTTTTTTTTTTTTTTTTTTTTTTTTTAAAATCAGTGTTCACTGTGTTTTCTAAAACCGTGTAGTTTAAATAGCACAGAAAGCACCGGGTGTGGTGGTGTGCAGCTACAGTCCTAGAACTTGGGAGGCTGCGGCAGAAGGGTTGCTGCAAGTTCGAGGCTAAACTGGGTTACCAAGTGACCAGCCTGAACTGCATAGTGAAATTCTGTCTCAAAAAAGACCAAAAAAAGGCCAGGAAAATGGCTCAGTGGAATGGGCGCTTCCTTGGCAAGCACAGGGGCCTGAGTTCAGTCCCCGATTCCGCCAAAAAAAAAAAAAAAAAAGACAAAAAAAGTAAAAATAAATAGCACATGATTTCTATGACAAACCCAAAATATAAATAAAGAGCACAATAAAGGATAGATAATAAGAAGTAGGGAAATGCTTGTCAAATGGGAAGGAGAACAGAGATGGAGGTGGGAGGGAAGGGAAAATAGATTAAAAAGAAGATTGAAGAAAAAAATATTTCAAATGGGAAGAGGATCCAGAGTTGGAGGTAACAAAAAAGGAGGAGAGGCGATGGGGACAAAAAGCACTGAGACGTGTTCCTTTTCTTTTTGCTTTTTTGGTCTTTCTGAGACAGGGACACCCTAAGCAGTTTAGGCAGGCCTTGAGCTCACTTTGTAGACCAGACTGGTGTCAAACTTGCCGTCCTCCTGCCTCGGCCTTCTGAGTGCTGGGATTACAGGTGTGTGTGTCGCCAGCTTAAGATGTATTCTGTAAAGGGACAGACTTCCCGTGATGCATGAGATCATTATGTGCTGGAGATACATATGTACTAATAACCATAATTTTTAAAATCCTTTATTTGAATTAATGTCTGTAGTATATGATAAGTAGATAATGGACCTAAGTTAATATGATGGACATTTTTAATGAGCTGAAATACTTGTATGTGAAATGATTAAAAACAGAAGAGCAATAGCAACGATAAAATGACAAACAAATAGTAAATGGCTTTGAACAAAAAAATATTTATGCATCATGTTGCATTCACTAATATTCTCTGTGAAGACTATGGCAGGTTGATAAATAAGCATTATGTTGATAAGAATGCTATGTTGCTTATGTAGATGCAACAGAAATCCTCTGAAAGTAGTAATCAGCCTAGCCCTGTGGAGGAAGAGATAGTTTGTGAAGAACTTCGTATAGCATGTCCTAAATGTGCCTGTAAATGACTTCTGTAGCCTGCGGATTTTAAGACAAGTTAGATAATAAATGAGGCATATATATTTAGAATAAATTTGGCCTGCAATTTAATAAGATGAAGTACTACGTAGTCCAGATAATTTTTATAATCATAGAATTATAGAAAATCATTAGTGTTTTAAATCTTACATATATGCAGAAGCTCACTTGCTGTGATCTGTTTGGTTGCTTAGTGAAATTACTAGAGCAAATTATTTATTTGTATTTTTAGGGAAGGGTCTACAGAGTGTTCAGGGTCTCACTACTAGATCCTTGTAGTGATCTGCCTGTTTACAGCCTCCCAAGAGCTGGGATTCCAGGCGTACACCACCACGCCCAGTCTCAATTGCTGTCTCAGCGGGCCCTGGAGGTGGGGCCTGGCACCACACAGCAGGGCCTGGGATCGAACCCCTGGCCCCTGCGCCTGCTTACAGGTGTTGTAATCCACTGAGCTATTTGGCTGGCACAAGATTTTTTTAAAAATCAGATTTTATTGGTACATTTTAGATATATACAATGATCACGAATTCATCATAGAGAATTTGTACCTGTACATGATAGAACTTGATTTTTCCCCAGTCTCCTGTCCACCCTCCAACCCCTCCTCCCTTCTCCATTTTACAAAAGTGTTGGTTCCATTTCTTCCTTCTTTCCCACTTTTTTTACTTTCCACCTCTTTTTCTCCTCCTCTCTTGATCTCCTCCCCAGGTGAGTGTTTCCTTATTTCACAATGCCTAATACCTGTCCTGGACCTTATGTACACTAGATGTATTCATTTTGTTTTGCTTGTTAGGAATGTTAAAAAGTGCCTCTATTAGAGTAGTAGGTTTCTCTTTGACTTTATTTCTGTTACCGCCATAATATTAATGGTTTGTGAGATTTGTGATACAGCAAACCACCCATTTAGGCTTGTAGCTTTTAGTTTCTTCATAATCACCAAAGAAAGAAGCTACCATTTTGATTTATTCTGCAGAAAATGTGGCAGATGCTTGTTGAAAATAGCTGTTGGGTGAACTGTTAGGTGAACAGTGTCTGTAAGAGTGACAGCTTCAGTCAGGGTGATGGTGCACGTCTGTGGTCTCAGCATTGCGGGAGGCTGAGGCAGGAGGATCCTAGCCATGGCTGGGCTTCAGGTCCCAGCTCTGGGGGAAAGCACTCTTGTAAGCAAGCTGGGAGCATGCAGACATTTCTTGAGTTGATAAGAGCAGCACTTTATTATTTTATTGTATTTTACTGATGCTGGGGATTGAACTTGGGACTTTGCACTTGCCAGGCAGGACCAACACTTTAAACCAACACACATACTGTAAAACTAAAGACATTGGCCTTAAACTAGGAGTAAGACAAGGGCGCACACTTATCAGCATTATTTATGGTAATGATTTTAGTTGGTGTGGTAGAACAGGAAAATGGGTTACCTATAAAACAAGTACTGCATGTTCATCACAGAGAGCTGTACCTGTACATGATAGGCGTCCTTTTTCCCCCACTCCCCTACCCTTCCTTCAGCCACTGTTAGCTTTTCTGTATCATGAGCAGTATAATTAATTACCTTAAAGAAGAAAAATAAATTAGACTTACTAGAGCATCACACCCCCAAATAATTTAGAAGCAAATCTAGATAGGTGAGAAAAATAAAAATCTTTACCAAGAGTGGCATAAAAAAAATTTGAAGCTGTCAGACCACTTATTATTTTATTAATATTCAGATAAAAATCTCACCTGAATTTTTGTTACAATGATTCTGAAGAGTATTAGGAATAATGAACAGGTACATAGCCAAGAACATAATGAAACCTAAAGGTGAGTTGGGAGGATGATTTGTTTTGTACTGTCAACTATCTGTAGATTTACATGAGTGTAAAGAGTAATTTGAGTCCTAGAATAGAAGGAAAGAGCCGTGTTGCTGAACAGCCCAGAGCTTCCTCCATCCACGTGTAAGAGTTCTGTGTCTTGAAGATGGGGTGTGAGTCAGGCAACTATCAAGTATAGAAACTCACATGGGCTGCAGCAAGGACCAAGCCAGGGCATTTGCTTTGTGTGGTCGGGGCGGCCACTGGGTGCTGCCTGCTCAGACTGCAGAGCAGGCGCATGCCTTCCCTCTTCACGGATGTCGCTTGTGTGCAGCCACAGGAAAGGAGACATGCTTGATGATTCTTTGGGGCTTCTGTTTGTGTATCTCCAGGTCAGAGAAGAAAGTGACCTGAGCATCAGTATGTAACTCCTAGACAGAGGCCCGCCCCGGCCTGTGGTTGCACTGAGGCCACCCGTGTGTGCCCATCTAGAGCCATCAGCTGGCTTTGCTGCGCAGCCTCACCAGGGTCACACGGAATGGTAGGGAAGGAGCTGAGCCACAAGGAAAGCAGTTGGGTGGTAGAATCACAGGGAGTATGGGACACTGACTTGAGCAGCCAGAGGGCTTGGTCACTGAGAGTAGGATGGGATGCTCAAGTGCTGCATGTTTGTTTAACTATTTAGGGGAAGGGGCCGGGGAGATAGCTCAGTAGAATAAGCGCTTGCCTGGCAAGCACAAGGGCCTGAGTTCAATCCCCGGTTCTGCCAAAAACAAACAAACAAAAAAAAAATATTTAGGAGAAGAAAGTTATAGTAGTTTCCTCTTCTCTGTGGTTTTACTTTCCACTGTCACCTGAGATCTGAGAATATTAATTGGAAATTCTTGCAGGTTTTAAAGTTCGTGTGGCTCTGCATAGCAGAATGAAGTCTTGCGCTGCCCTGGTGGAACTTAAAGCGGCCCTTTGTCCAGATCTGCATGCGGTAGACACTGCCTCGTTGTAGCGGTCCCATTGTCTGTCTTTCAGAACTGCAGTGCTTGTGTTTGAGTAATACTTATTTTACTTAATCATGGCCACAAAGTACAAGAGGAGGGATGCTGGCAATTTGGATATGCCAGAAAAGCTGTGAAGGGCATTCTGTAAGTGGAGAGATCCAAGTGTGGTGCGATGTTTTGAGAGCTGTAGAGAAACACCACATTCACAATTGTTATTACAATTTATTTTATTATAATTCTGTCTCTCT
>NW_004524749.1:2198420-2224854 GCF_000260255.1 Octodon degus
CTCTGTCTCTCTCTCTCTCTCTCTCTCTCTCTCTCTCTCTCTCTCTCTCTCTCTTTGGTACCAGGGATCAAACTTGGGACCTTACACTTGCCAGGCAGGTGCTTAGGCCACTGAGCTATATCCCTGGCCCTATTTTATTATAATTTTGTTTTGGCTGGGCATGGTGGTACATGCCTGTAATCCCGCTTGGGAGGTTGAGGCAGGAGGATTGCTATGAATTTAAGGCCAAGCTGGGCAAGGCCAGCCTGAAGTACATAGTGAAACTTTATCTCAAAAAAACCAAAAAAGTTTCATTGTTATAATTTCTAACTGTGCTTAATTTCTAAATTAAGTATTTTCAGAGACACATATGTATAGTGTAAAAACCTAAGTTCAATATTATCCATTGTTTCAGACAGAGTGAGTCCTCCATGGATGAGAGAGAATGATCACATGTCCCCCTTATTATATTTGGTTAAATACCAGATGAATAAATGACAGTTGAACAGAAAAAAATAAGTAAATAATCGGAAGAAAATTGCTAGGTTTTTAAATTTTTAAAATTTCTCACAGACTATATATGTTAGAGCAGTTTAGGTTCCTCGTTAGAGCTGAATGGAAAGTAAAAGCCTTTCTCATAGCCGCCACGCCGCCACATGCACAGAATCTCTTCTACTTCGTACCTCCCAGAGAGGTATGTTGTTTACAGTTAATGAATCTGCAGTGACATATAACTGTCAAATGGTCCATGGTTTACATCTGGGTTTATTCATAATGACCATTCTATGGGTTTGGATGGAATTTCACTGTCCCAGAGTTCTCCATGCTCTGCCTCCACACCCCTGTCAAGTGCTGACTCTTGTTTCTACAGTTTTGCCTTTTCCAGAATGTCATATATTTGGACCATAGTTTAGATTGGCGTCTTCCACTTAACAGCATACACAGGAAGATTCCTGCTTGAGAGCGTACTTCTTTTTATTGCTCGATAACATACTCCATTGTATAGATGTGCTGGTGTCCTTAATTTACGTGAAATAACTCTGGATTACTGCCAACTGTTGACACTTATACATCAGGCTGAATTATCCATTCACTCTTACCAAGGAACAGGATTGCTTGGTTGTATGGTAAGAGCATGTTTAGATGGGGGGAGTGTTACAGTAGGTGTCACGTTTTGTTGGTGATACTTGGAATTGGACCCAGGGCCTTAAAAGTATGCCAGGTAGCGGCTGTTCCACTGAGCACATCTCGAGCCCCTATGTTTAGTTTTGTGAGAACGTGCCAAACTGTTTTGTAGAGTTGCTGTACCATTTTGCACCCCTATCATCAGAAAATTAAATTAGATTTCTAAATCTAAAATTAGATTTCATTCCAAATCTTACCCACCATTTTATATTGTCATTGCTGTGGATTTTGGCCACTTTGTGTGTGTGTGTGGGGGGGGTACTAAGTAGGCTCTTGAACCCAAGGCCTTTATGCTGAGCTATATTTCAACTCTTTGCATTATTTTTTATTTTTCTCGTGGTACTGGGGCTCAAACTTAGGACCTTAAGCTTGCCAGGCAGGCACTTAAGCCATTGAGCTATATCCCCAGCCCCCTTTTTAATTTTTTAAAGCATTTGTTTCCAACTTTATTTGTGAAAAATAAAAGAAACATGTATCAAAAGAATGTACAGATTGATGGAGGTGGACAACCAGTGATAACTATCAGGAATCATCCCTTTTAATTAAAAAAAAATATTTGAGACAGGGTCTCAGTAAGTGGTTAAATTGCCTCGTTTGGGCTCCAACTTGTGATCCTCCTGCCTCAGCCACCTAGTGTGCTGGGTTTACAGGTGTATGCTATCATGCCTGGTGAGCTTTGGCCACGCTTATTAAGTGTATAGTGGTATCATTTTAATTTGTAATTTTCCTATCATTTATGATATTAAAGATCTTTTTAATATGCTTAGTTGCTATCTCTCTCCTTTTTTTTTTTTTAACAGAGTCTCACTGTGTATTACAGGCTGACCTTGAACTCTGTGTAGCCCAGGCTGGCCTTGAACTCATGGTGGTTTTCCCTGTCTCAGCCTCTTGAGTGCTGGGATTACAGGTGTTCACTTCTATGCCTGGCCTCCTTATTGCTGAATTTCAAGAATCCTGGGTGTATTTTAGATACTCGTCTTAAGAATTTATTCTTAGAGAAAAGTTAGAGTTAAGTGCAGATACACGCATTTAACAGTGAAAAATTGGAAGGAATTTAAATGCTCAACAGTGAGAGGTTGGTGACTATTTTCTACCCATCAGTGATTTGTCTTGTTCTTCTGATAATCTGATATTTTTCTGTTTCATAGTTTTAAAAAGCCTTTTGAGCCACTTAGAAAGGCAAACTGGGAAGCAAAGGTTGAGGCTGCCGGCCTGGTGACTGGGTCAGACCTGCCAGCATTCTTACCTGCAGGCTTTTGTTGTCTTTATCTTTTGTCATTAAATATTTGTTAATAATTGGTGACAGCTGGCATTTCCTGGGGGTGTACGGTGTGCTTAGTAAACAGTGACCTCTGGACCTTGTGACTTGCCTGTGCAGTGGCTCTTGGGAGTGAGGCCACCTGCCTTGTCTCTGTGCTTCTGTACTTGTTCTCTGGCCTGGGGAGGGTGTGACAAGGGGCTGTGTGTACTGAGTAGTGTCTGTTCTGAACATTAGCCCTTCTGCCAAAGAGAAAGAAATGGCAGTGGAATCGTGCGAGTTAATTTCATTTTAGCCAGTATGTTGAACTACTTCTTACTGGCATTTGGACCTTGTAGCTAAGGATAAGACACAGCTTCATTTATTTGTGTAGGGTTTTTCCCCATTTAATGATTTTACTTATTTGCAGTACTGGAGATAGAACCCAGGGCCTTCGCTCGGAGCTGTTCCCTAGCCCTGTTTGTTTTTTGTTTTGAGACAATGTCTTGCTCAGTTGCCAAGTGCCCAGTCTGGGTTTAGGATCGGTCTTATAGGTTTGGGTCACCATGTGCTGATCCACTGGATAAATGTTTGAGGACCTTCCATTTGAGATCTGTGTGTATTAACTAAGCTCTCCCTCCTCTTGAGATAGTTAACCAGAGATGCAGAATGTTGCCTACCATTTTTTAGGCTTTCTAACTTTTTGGGTTTTATGGGACAGGGTCTTCCCATGGAGTTTAGACTGGCCTTGAACTCATAGTGATCCTCCCGCCTCAAGCTCCTGAGTACTGGGATTATAAGTGTACACCACCATGCCCAGTTTAGGCATCCTAACTTTACCCAAATTTGGTTAGGTCTACTCAGAGTAGTGGGGGAATTCAGAATTTTTCCTGGAAGAGGAAAGAATTATTGTGTAGAATTAGGTTTGGTAACTCTTCAGTGATGATTTCTTTTCCTTTCTCCCTTTACCTAATATGTACTACAAGCAGCCGTAAGGTTGGGTGACAGAAGTGGCATGAGGGGAAGAATTCACCCGGGCTCTTGTCATCTCTGTTCATAAGGGGAGAGAGGAGAGGAAATGAGCTGAAGACTCTTCTGAAAGCTGTGGTCCAGAAATGAGCAGCAGGAATGTGATGGCGTTTATAAGGAATGTTCTCTCTAGGAAAGCAGGAACAGGGACCTCGTAAGAGAAGAAAAGAAACTAGAGCCTCTGCAGTCTAGGACACAGACAAGTGTCCATCAGTTCTCTGCTCTTTATTCCTATGTCCTGTCCAGGGAGGGGTTAACAGAAACATGCCATCCTTATCCACGAACAGCCCTTTTAAGTAAGTGCCTGCAGCTTTTATGTGAGCTAGAGCTGTGGGCTCTCTCTTCCCTTTTAAATAATTTTCCATCATCGTTCATATTTTGCCCCTCCTGCTCCCCTTTTAATCTTACAGGAGATTGTGAGATTATATGGAGCTATAGATTTCTTGTTTGCAGATACAAGACGGGGAGGGTTTTTC
Organism: Octodon degus; assembly: GCF_000260255.1. NCBI lineage: Eukaryota > Metazoa > Chordata > Mammalia > Rodentia > Octodontidae > Octodon > Octodon degus. Next base: position 2,202,327 of record NW_004524749.1, read on the forward strand.
TTTTCCACGCTGATGCTGGTGATCATCCTATTTAGTTAGGCAAGGCTTTTGTCAAGTGACCTGATGTTCATCCCATACCATGCAGACTTTAAAACAGTGTCTGCAGGGCCGAGGCTTCTGCCCTGTGGAGTTGGATGCACTACCCTCTGGACAAGTGAATATATTTTCCTTCCTGGAGGCCCCTCACTGGTCACCTATCCTCAAGCTCTTTGGGGTTTTTATGGAAGCTTCGTTATATAGGTCTGATTGGTTAAACTTCTGGCATTGCTGATCAACTGTAGGCTACTACTACCCTGCCCTAGAGGTCGTGTGTAGTTGAGTCCCCATCCTGCCATCCCTGGTCATTTGTATGCAGAAAGGTCTTGATCACTTTGGCAATTCTGAGGACTTGAGTTGTATACCAGAAAAGGGGACAAAGACCAGTTTAAATTTTACAGCTTTACAGCATAGTATTTTGGTTATGCATGAGTTCAGATCACAGCAGAGCTGTGCTTCACAATTGAATACATACACGAAACAAGGCTTGGTGTATGGTGTTGAGCAGTACTTAGTAGAGTCTTGCTGAGTTTTGGGTCAAACCCGTGAGCACTGAAGTTTTCTCTGCAGGGCTATATGCCATCAGGTATAAATCTATATCAGCACACAGAAGCTCCTCACAAAATGTCTCTGGTCTCTGATTTGTTGAGTCATCTTGTCACTTGTGCCAGGCAAAGACAGATTTAAACTATGAAGCAAACTAACAGCAGTAACCCTGTTCAGTCAGGAAGCCCCACAGAGTATTTAAACATCTATACTGAAAATTGACTGCTTGTGTTTGACCTTGTTGTTAGCATGTTGCGTGTGGCCAGTCACCTACAGGAGGTGGTGAGGTCTGTGGGTGTACAAGGAGGACCACGGCATACCTGAAGGGGGGCCCTTTGTTCTTACATTCAGATACCTTTTTCTTTAGTAACCCTGCACTTTGCCTTGTTCCGCTGCCCCCTTTTCTGGTGTGGCAGACATAACACCAATAAAAGATGATGGTTTGATTAAAAGATTATGTGTGGAGGATAATTCTGCTTTAAAAGTTTATTTTAAAACTTAATTTCCCTCCAACTTATAATGAGAAACCTAGAATCCCAGCACTGAAAGCAAATTTTAAGTTGTTTTCTAACTTTTCATCACATTCAGATACCCCTTTTATATTGGGTCTTTGTTTGTCTTGTGATCATCAAATTTCCATATTTACTCTGACAGCGAGAGGACCCCTGGACCCTGCAGACACCCCTCTCCTTCTTGGCAGTGGGGGCCCCTGGAAGCCTCTGCTTTCCCCTGAAGCGTCTCCCACAACAACTTCAGAGGAGCTTTTCTTTTCATTGCTGGATGGAAATTACCCAGGGCATGGATCAGGCTTTATAGGCCCATTCCCTGCTAGGGCCTGAACAGAGGAGTTCAGTGATGTTTAGGGAGTGGATTGTCCTCTAGTTTCTTATGAACATTAACTTAGCGTTGAGGTAAAAAAAAAAAACCAAAAAAACCTTTTTGCCTGTAATTGAGTTATAAAAATGTGTGAGGGACTCTGGAGTAGATGTAGTCCAGCTTTGGAGATTTTTTTCCCATTGGTTAGAGTACAAATATTGTTGGTGATCTGGTTTAGAACTGCGAATAAACTGAGCTATAGCTGACTGTGCGGTGAGTGAAGGCGTCCTGTACGGTTTGCTTGTGGTCTCCATTCTTGCGGGCGGACCTGTGCTGTATGTACAGCTTCTTGAAGCTTTCTTGCTTTTAGGTACTGTCTGTAAGAAACAGAAGGATGATAACCTTAGAGCAAACAGTAACGTTTGGGAACCTTTAAAGCACAACAGCCCAGCCCAACCCTAGGAATTAAAGCTCATGAGGTGTCCAGCAGCACTGAAAATACCACACTCCATGGGAATGGCTTTCTCGTGTCACCTGCAGAGCTCGGTGGAGTTTTAAAGTCCAGATCATTGCGCTGTTGCATGGCAGGCTCCTGCTCGCAGACCCACACGCAGAGGCCACAGAGCACTGAGAACCATAGCCACATGTCCAAGGGAACACATAGCTCCCAAGTTTTTTGACTCTAACGACAGCATCGAAACAGACAGGAGCTATTGATGGCTTAGTCATATTTTGAAAGGTATCAGCATTCCATGTAGCAGAAGTTCTACCTAGAGGAGGTTGCAAAATCCTTTTTGTTTTCTCAGTGTTCCTAGCTTTTCCCTCTAGAGCCAGATGGTTGCCCTGGCCCAGCTTCTCCCACCCCACCTGTATGTAGCCCCCAACCAGGGGGTGGCCCTCCGGGGACCTTTTCCTACTGAGAGCCCTCCATGGTGTCAGGACTTCGTAAGGAATGCTGTATCGACCCCTTCAGCCCCACAGCATTGGTTTTATTCAGCTCATTAGCAGCCCACTTGTCCTGCTTCCTGGCCAGTACTGTCCTTGGCCCATTCTTCAGCTCTGCCCTCAGCCCTGAAGCCTGGCCGTATGTCTGCATCTGGGACATTTTTAGGGTCCCTTCCTCTCTGGCCACCGTCCAGTCCTGCAGTCAGTCTGTCTCCCTGCACCCAGTCTCTCCTTCCTCCCTCAGAAACAGATGGCTCACTTTTGCTACAGGGGAAAGCCGAAACTCATTCTTTCTGCACGTGCGTACGTGTGTACGTGTGTGCATGAGTGTATATGTGTGTGTGTACATATACATACATGTGTATTGATAAGGACTGAACCCAGCGTCTCAGGCATGCTAGGCAAGCACTTTACCACTGAGTTGTTCCCCAGCCTCAGACAACCTGGGCTTCTTAGCCTGCCATTCAAAGTGTGCCAGGCCCACAGCCTGCCGTCCACCATGGGTGCACCTTCCTTCGCCCCCCAGCGTAGCCCTGCAGCTGGCTGCTTGTCTCTGACCTCTTGGTCTCTGGGAACTGGGAGCTCTGCCTGGAGCTCTTGTCTGCCAGCCATTCTTGCAGGCGACTCTAATGTTCCCTGGCTGACACGTTCACTTGACCCCTTAAGTAAATGCCATGAAAGACCATTTTTCTCATGGTGAGCAATGGATTGCAGGGAAGCAGTGGGGGGCGCATTGCCCACAGACCCCCTGGGTACCGTCTTCTTGCTTGGTACCTGCTGGATCGTAAGTGTAAAGGCAGAGACCACGGCCTGCATGTTGTTTTGTTTTTCTTTTTCAAAATGTCCAGCAGCCAACAAATGCTCCATGCAAGGAATTTCTTACTTTATTTAATAATTGTGGCATTTTTGATTAATCCCATATATTCCCATCTTAGCTTAGCATGTGTTATAAAATTAAAATTGAGGTAAAATCTATAAATATAAGGTCATCAGCTGAATTATCTTGTAAGTCTTAATTAGAGAAGGTTACTTAAAGTGATTTCTCATTAGATCAGCCCTGCTCATACTCACTTTTCTGCTTTTGTCTTTAGTCTGCACGAAGAAATCAGCGATTTTTATGAGTATATGTCCCCAAGGCCCGAGGAGGAGAAGATGCGGATGGAGGTGGTGAGCAGGATCGAGAGTGTGATTAAGGAGCTGTGGCCCAGTGCTGACGTGAGTGCCGCCTTGCTGGCTTGGGCCTAGGATGGGGTTCTGTCTGGGGTATGCGGTGGAGCGGACTGGTGGCTTCTCATGTGGAGACCTGTATGTGGCAAGTGCTTTTGTAGAGTAAGGGTCCAATTAAATGTTTTTCTTTTTTTGAGACAAAGTCTCTCACTATGCAGTTCAGGCTGGCCTTGAACTTTGTAACCCAGGCTGCCCTCAAACTCACGGTGATCCTCCTGCCTCAGCCTCCAGAGTGCTGGGATCACAGGTGTGCGCCACCACACCCAAACTAATTAAATCTTAAGAGTGAATACTTTTCTACCGCTTTTAGAATTTGGGGTTTGGTAATTTATTTATTTATTTTAATTATTTTCATTATCTGAGATGCCTTAAACTGCCCCCCCCCCCCTAGTGCAGAATAGCAAGTACTGTAAAGGTGAACTAAATTTAGGGATCATTGGAGTAAAGAGAAAAAAGACAAATCAAACTTCATACTATAGTTGTCTATTTGCTGGATGTAAACCCTTCGTAATTGTTTTATTCCAACCCATCAGTGTAAATATTATAGTTGTATATAGCTAAACAAAAATATCTTGTCAGAATTTCTTTTTTCATTTTCTTAAGTTCATTTTCTTGGGCAAATGCAAGCGTGTCTTTCCTGCCCTGTCCTCTGTTTTGTGGTCTGGGGATTGAGCCTTCTGGTCGTTTTTATTTTTTCGAGACAAGGCCTCACTCAAGTGCCCCGCTGGGCTTGAGCTTCGCTGTCTTTCTGCCTCAGCCTCCCCAGCTGCTGGGGTTACAGGTGTTTGCCCCCACATTCTGCTCTGTCTCTCTGACATTGTTTTTCCTCAGACTGACCAGACAGTGTTTGCCAGCGATTTCTTTGCTTATTTGGGGGTTTTGTTATTGGTACTAAGTTAGCATTTTAGTTTCTAGGGCTTCTTTGAGGATCCATTCTACAGTTTTGTGCAGAGAATGTATTGTTTTAGAGTTCATCATCTTTTCTTCAGTAGCATCTTAAAAAAACGCTGTCCTGGAACAGCGTAGAAGCCAGGCAGGTCCGAGAAGCCCACTGATGAGACAAGCTTCAAGTGTGACATGGGGAAAGGGAGAAGGGGCAGCGGCCTCTTTGGCTGAGTGGCTGCTCTGTGCTGCACTACGTTCTGTCTCCTGTGTGACCTGAGCAGGTTCTGTCCGAGGCAGTGCTGGGGTCAGTGACAGTGGCCAGACATTTTTGACTCCAGTGACTTGGGAGGCGCTGCTGACATCTGGTGGGCAGAGATCAGGGCCACTGCCGCGTGCCCTGCTCACTGGGGTGAGCGATTATTGCCCACCCTAAGAGAGGAACTTGAGGCTGTGGTTAGGTTCGCAGGAACTTTGCATCTTTTCTTCATTGCCTTGCATCCCTGCCCAAGTCCCAGTGCCCTCCGTGGGCCGAGGTGGATGTCGCAGTGTATGGCACTGCGTGTGGTTACGAGGGCAGCACTGTTACTTCTGGAGCTGGCCCCAGGCCTTGCCTGTGCTGCACTGAAGTAGCCGGACCCTAATGTAGTGACCTGTGAGACCGCCTGTGCTTGGAGAGCAGAAAATCAAGAATTTGTGATCCTGCTTACAGTGTAAGGGAACTGGCCTGAATATTAATTTTTAAAGTTTTTTATTTTAGTCTCTTTTATATTTTAACCTGTTAAGCGCTGTTGTTCTACATGTGAGCCTTTGTGAGGCAGAATCCCTGCCTCTGTGACACCGCCTTCGGAAGGTGCGAGGGAGGACCAGTAGAGGGCAGCAAAGCCCCGTGTTTCCTCCCAGCCTCATTGACGCCTTGCTGTATCTTTTCTCTTTCAGGTCCAGATATTTGGAAGTTTTAAAACTGGCCTGTATTTGCCTACTAGGTTAGTACATTTAAGAAGTTTTCAAGGGATTTAGCATTTTTCTAGTGTTTCCATTTTGGTCATTGAATGTGTAAAGAAAGAAACAAAACCAATGAGGTTTATGAAACAAACTCATTTACTTGTATTTTATTTAAATTACTTTAAAGTAGACTTATTTCTGAGGATCATATCAAGGCAGACATCGTCCAGAGACATGTAAAAGGGAGCACAAGCAGTGGAAAATCAGGTGGTGACAAACTTTAGAACCTGACCACTGCGCAGAGCCCTGCTCGCCCCAGCACCTGGCTGCTGCCGTGGATGGGGCGCATTACTGCGATGAGTTGCCAGGTTGCAGTGTGGAGTGGACGTACTCCCGGCTGGAGGCCTCTTTTTTGAGTGAGGAATTCGTGGAACTAGCTGTGGTTTCAGCTCACAGGTTCCTCACTCAGATGTTCAGGTCATAAAGCTCCTTTCTGAAGAAAGGCTTGGTGTTTTTAGACACTTGTTCCATTTTAGTCTGCTCTAACAAGGCTCTCCTGACCCACAGCCTGGGCGGCCCCCTCTTTGGTGATGGTGATGGTGATGGTGATGGTGATGGTCCCCTGAAGGATGACTCCTAAGAATTGAAACGCGGGGGCGCTGGCCCTGCCCCAGCGTGCACTGAGACAGTGTCTTGAGACTGGGCGTGGTGGCACATGCCTGAAATCCCAGCACTTGGGAGGCTAAAAACAGGACGATCACTATGAGCCCGATCTGTATAGTGAGAACCTGTAGACCCTGTACTAAATACATACAAAATGAAACAAAATAATTGAAACACTGTGGTCTTTACAAGGGAAAAACATTCTTTTGTGCTTTTGATTTGCACCTGATCCAATCCACTGTCTCCTAACAAAGTGTGTTAAAGTGGAGGGAGGTTCCCATTTTCCACTCTTCTCTGACCTTCAAACACCACAAAACATTCAACTTCAAAGTCCATTAATATCACCTTACTTAGGTTCTAAGCTTCAGCAAAATCTAAAAAACATCAGTCCTAAAAATTAGTTAAATTTTATGAACAGGTAGTACATTTACCATAGTGTAGATTTGGAAAAGACACGAAAATAGTGAGACTGGAGAGTCTCAGTCCTGGTTTTGTCCCTTGTTCTCCTCGGAACAGCTCCTGGCATCAGTTTCACACAGGTCCTTCCAGAGACACCTGTACGTGTGAAAGGAGGGGTGTGTGTGCTTACACACTGCCCTGCAGCCTGCATTTTCTACCTCATATGTGTAAGTCATATTAGCCTCATCCGGATAGCACAGTTTCACATTTAGAACCAGAAATGTCTATGAAGAAGAAACATTGGTCAGTTATTTGGAGGTTTTATTTCTTTCAAAATCACCCTGTCTCCTGAGCCCTGTGTTCTGTGAGGTGGCCGAGAGGAGAAGGTTGTTAGACTCTTTAGCCTGTGCTTCTCAGTGAAGCACGGTCGCCAGCAGAGCGCTGGTCCTGGGGTGTGGGAGGAGAACTAGAGCTCAGGGCGCTAAGCCGGAGTCCGTAGTGTCTGCGTCAGGCTGGACGTGCGGGACCTGCTGCTCACGCCCCTTTGCATCTGCTTTCTGTGCTCAGTGACATCGATCTCGTGGTGTTCGGGAAGTGGGAGAACCTGCCCCTCTGGACCCTGGAAGAAGCCCTTCGGAAACACAAGGTTGCAGATGAGGATTCAGTGAAAGTTCTAGACAAAGCTACTGTAAGTTCTTAGCATTTCATCTTTAAATCTATTTGTAAATGAACCTTAAAATTTAACTTCGGTGAGTGCAGTTGAAGAGTCAGTACTTTCATTCTGTGAGTGTCACAGTACTTGCGCATAAAAGTGCTCTTTTTATGAAACAACTTACTCTAATGTATATTTAAGAGACAATACTCATTTTTGTTATGTGATTTCAGAATTTGTAATTAATTGCCAACTATTTGCCAGTTAATGTAACGATATAAAATGATGTGTCTATTTCACTATAGTAATCACTTGTATCTATAGCAAGATAAATACATCAAAACTCCTTCATGTTGTAGACTGGAAATATATACAGTTTAAAAATTAATAAATATGGGGCCAGGGATATAGCCCAGTGGCATAAGTGCCTGCCTGGCAAGCTCAGCATCCCCAGTTTGATCCTTGGTAACACACACACACACACACACACACACACACAAAATCTGTTTGGACACTAAAACAAAATTTCTATTGATGACAGTTATAAAACGCATTGCATAGGTTAAATGCTAAACTAAATATGTAATGTAAATTATCTGTAGATGAACACATTAACTGGTATTCAGAACACTCGGTCTTTTTATGTTCTCATGAAAACATGGAGACTTCAAAGCCCGAAATCTTCCTTATCAATTTGGTCATTTAATTTGTGTATTTTACCTTTCTCATTCTTCTCTTTCTAGGTACCTATTATTAAATTAACAGATTCTTTTACTGAAGTGAAAGTTGATATCAGCTTTAATGTCCAGAATGGAGTGAGAGCCGCAGACCTCATCAAAGATTTTACTAAGGTCAGAGACACTGTGGAGTGTGTGTGATGAGATGGTTGGGGCATGTGGCTGAGGGTAGCTTGTGGTGATGTTCTGTATCTTGCTGAGCTATTTCTATATACATGTTGCTGACAAGTAGTTCTAAATATGTACTTCTTGTCATGACATACCATTTATTGCCATAATGGCTCTCAAGTAAAGGCTTTTTTTTTTTTTTTAAAGGCTAATAAATTGGGAAAAAAAAGTGATTCTTTCTTTGCTGTGCACTTTTGTTTTCTTTTTTTTGATTCTGCTTATAATGATCAGTAATTACAGTACGATGTAACCTTGGAATCAAGAGCTAAGGATGCTTTTGAAGAAGATCTCTGTTGTGGATTCTTATGGTTAGTTGGGCTGAGATCACGCTGTTGCTGACTCCTGGCTGTTTTTAATCCCCAATAAGAGTTCAGGCTAAGAACCTCCCTAGGAGCCCCTTCTTGATTTTAATCCCAGGTGACTTAGAAGGTGGTGCCTACAGGTTTTCTTTTATCTTGAAATAAGATTATTTTTATTGTTCTGATTTCTTCAAAAATAGGGCAAATTTTGCCATCATCACCTTGGAACATTTGGGATACTTAAAACAGCTGGCAGCCTTCCCCTCAAGCTAGAAGCACGAAGTGATGTGGCTTGTGTAGGATGTTTTCTGTCCATTCAGAAGTGCTATAGTTCTTTCCTTTTTTAAAAGGAAAGATATTAACTATATAATATCATAGACATCTTTTTTTCCATGAAAATATACAGAGCATAGAAAATCAGAAAAGGGGAATATCTGTGAACCCTCTCATTTGGAGATGTGCTGTATGTAAGTTTTCCCTTTCCTGAAAAAAATTTTCTATACCTAAAGGTTTTTTTTTTTTTTTTTTTTTTTGGCGGTACCGGGGATTGAACTCAGGGCAAGTTCCTGTTCTACTGAGCCACCTCCCCGACCCCGGGGAAAAAAAAAATTTAATGTTGAAAATAAAAAACACGAAAAAGCCAGGAGTGGTGGTGCACACCTGTAATCAGGAGGATCATTGTGAGTTTGAGGCCAGCCTGTGCTACAAAGTGAGCTCAAGGCTAGCATAAACTGCCCAGTAAGACCCTGTTTCAAAAAGACAAAAACACAAGAATTGCATGATATCAAACTTACATGCATGATGTCATAATAATATGATGGTGAAAAGCAATCTTAAATGATCATAAGCAACACCCTTCACTCAGACTTGCCTCGGGAATCTATGCTCACAGGTGGTGTCCGTCTTCTATTACACCTGCCCAGCTCTTTGCCTTCCCATCATCCAAGGCTATTCTACCCTGCTGATTCTTGGTTGCTGCCATTGCTTTATTCCATATGCAGAAATCTGAGGAGACCTAGGAGTGGGAAAACTGTTCACTGCTAGTGTGTGGCAAATAAGATGCTGAAGGCGTGGGTATGGTCCTGTGCTGTGAGTGCCTTTTATTGTGTTGATATTTGTGAGAGGCTTCTGGCAAGCAGCTTTTGAGAGTGAGTGTGATGTCAGAATGTAGCTTTGTGTTCCAAGTTTCACTTCCCACCTTTGCTGAACTACCTTCTGACTTGTAGCAGTTAAGGCTGTAATCATAGCCTGATAAAAATTCTTCATACTCGGAAGCTGTCTTCCTTGCAAGGCAGTAAGAAGAGTTTGGATGGAACTTTTCCTACTGCCCTATTTAGTGAGCCACAGACTTAGATTCAACCAGATTGTGAGCCACCTTGTACCTCAGCCCTCTTTCTAAGTTACCTTCAGACATTTTCACTCTCTAGCTTCTCTCTGCTACAAGCCAGGTACTAGTGCTACATCCACCTATAGCCATGGAAGGTGGTAGTTTCACCTTGCTCTAGTGCTTCAGTCACACAGTTGCCAAACTGGCCTGCTAAGGGTGAAGTACAGCCAGTATTTTCTGTGGCAGGTTGCAGTGATTGGGAATGAATTGCAGATCTAGAAAACAAAATTATTGTCACTTTGACCATTGAAAACCAGAATGAAGATAAGAATTTTGTGCTTTTTAATGAGTTGCTTGAAAAGAAGTAAACAGCTGTTGTGCTGTGGTGCTTCATGCAAGTTCTGTGCTACAGTGCAAGAACCTAAACCCAGCTCAGCTAGTTAGTGGTGTATGATGTCAACTTCCAGACCCTGTTCTCTTAACTTGTGGCCAGGTACATGCACTCCACCCCTGTATAGGCCCTGCTTGCATACAGTGTGTCCCCTCCCTCTCCCTCCTCTGAGTTTCTGCTTATTAATCACATATCAGAGGAGATCCTAAAACTACCAATTACACAGGCATCTAGAATGGTTTGCAGAGGCCTCTTGTTTTTGGACCCAATTTGGAAAGAGAGTGTGACTACTGGTGTAGTTTGCCCTGTGGTTGCAGTTCAGCCATCTCAGCGCCTGAACTAAGATAGGAATTACATTGATCTTTCTCTAGTCCCCATTCTTTTGTTCTGGTGGCCTAGATGAGCTTTTGAAGTATATTCAGCTTTTGAATTCAGCATAGTTGTCAACTGGAGGATTTTGGGCCATCTCCAACGTTAGTTGGTGTGTAAGGGAACCATTTGGTATGACAAGCCTAACTAAGGATGTACTGCAATGACTGGGCCATGTATTTTTGTGTGTGTGTGTGTGTGTTATTTATTTATTTATTTATTCCAAAATTTTATTGATAAACAGCAATGAGACAGTTTCAAATCAAATCGGAAGTACAGTTTCAACAAATAACACACTGCATATATTCTTCTTAGTGGTTAATTGCTACACAAGATGCGGACTTGAGATCCTATTTACAAACACCATTAGAACAAATCATTCTATTCATTAAGAGAATGCAACTATATATCTATCCTAACCACTTTGAAAACACATATACAAAATGGACATTCATCTGTATACCCTATTTTTTCTAAATTCTGTTATTGAATATTATAGGTGTGTAAACTCAGCAAAATATTCTAAAAGAGTCCAGTAGACCATAATAGCATTGGGTCTTCTGTTTAACTGGCAATGTCAGAAATTATTGACCTGAGTCCCCCATAGCTCAACATAACAGCATGGCTTTACTTCCTATATTTCATCTTCATACTTTTCTACTGGATGGATAAGACCAAGGTAAAGCAGGACCTGTGCGATAAGAGTTGTAGCTTTTTGGTCTGAGAAGGTCAGTGAAATCTGGGCCATGTATTGATATCCCAGATTCATCCCTGAAAAAGGTAAGTTAGCTACCATGATGCCCTTTCTAGCAAGTGTGATGACCATGCCAAACAGCCTTGTAGGTAGTTTTGTGTACCTAGTTGCTTCCTCCAGAGATAACCCTGGGAGAAGGCAGGTTTTGGGGACATGAGCTAGGCACATCATTACCCTGTGAATGGCACTGCCAAAATGTGTTCAGAGGGCCATGTTCCTGCCCACCAATAGTACCTTGCTGAGCCTGAAACTTAAAGACCTGGAGCTCATTGAAGGGAAGCAGCTGGTACATGAATGCATTGTCAAAGGAACTCCTGCCTCAGGACCCTCTCATGGGCCCAAATAAAAGGTTTTTCTTTGAAAAAAAAAAAAAAAAAAATGATCATAAGCAGATGCGTGGAAGCAAAATTTCAGATCTGAAGGACATGTGCAAATAAAGTTTTGGGTTTTTTTGAAAAGTTAAAAATTCCTTAATTTTTTATTCTTGGTACTACTACCACAATTTACAGGACAATATAACTGATCAAATAAAAGTTTTATTGGCTGTTTAACTAATAGTTCTTTGGAAAGAGACAATATTCACTGAAAGTATAATTTTGTTTTGTTTTCAGAAATATCCTGTGTTGCCATACCTGGTTTTAGTATTGAAGCAATTCCTATTACAGAGGGACCTTAATGAAGTATTTACAGGTGGAATTGGTTCTTACAGTCTCTTTCTAATGGCTGTCAGTTTCCTCCAGGTAGGTTGTGCAGGTGTGCCACGCTGGAGTGCACTAAAGGAAAACTCATCGCTTTAAGAGACTTTCCACTGAAGATGTTAGCATGCAGTCACACGGCTGCCCCGCCTTTGGGAGGCTGACGCAGAGGGGTCACAAATTCAAGGCCAGCCTGGGCAGTAACAAGACTGTCTCAAAATAAAATAGGACTGGGGCTGTAGCTCAGCCCTTCTTGCATTCCATGCCCAGTACTACAAAAAATAAAAAAAACACAAAGAACAAGTTTGCCATAAGTGTAAATGGTAGTCTAAATGAAAAAAAGAAGAGTGTCTTCTGAGCAGCTAATCGGGGCAAGGAATGAGAGCTACTGTGGGGTGGAGGAGCTAGGAGTCTCGGTCTTCCGTGGCTTGGAGCACCAGGTGCCAGCGACTGCTGGAGTTGGAGGACACCCCCACCCCGTGCGGGGCAGGCCAGCCCAGTCGGCGTCCTGGAGCAGGGCTGGGCCAGCCCAGCCTTGCGCGTCCCCTGCCCTGCTTCCGTGCCCACAGGGTGGTTGTGTGGAGTCGCTGTGAGCCGCAGCGCAGCACGGCTCCTCCTGGGTGCCATCTGTTGTGCTCAGCCGGGAGTGTTAACAATAATACTGCTGATAGAAGTGAAGATGTTGTGTAAACACCTCCCCTCCAATCATTTAGAGAAAACCTAAGATAATTTATTTTTTTCTCTCTTTTAGTTACATCCCAGGGAAGATGCCTGCATCCCCAATACAAACTATGGTGTTCTCTTAATAGAATTTTTTGAATTATATGGACGACACTTCAATTATTTAAAGACTGGCATCCGGATAAAGGATGGTGGTTCTTATGTGGCCAAAGATGAAGTACAGAAAAATATGCTAGATGGGTACAGGCCATCCATGCTTTATATTGAAGATCCTTTACAACCAGGTATTGAAATTAGGTAAATTTGTGGGCACCCACACAGGGCATCATCAGCCTCCTTCTAGCTTAAATTTTCTTTAGGTGAGGAATGAAGGATAATTTCTAATTATGGTTTTTTAATCAATAACTCATCAAATGTACCAAATGAAAGGACCCTCCTCCCCAAATCTGCAAACTCGTGGGTGTGCTGGTGGTGACTTGTGCCTTCAGCAGGTTAACTAGGCAGCCACTCACTAGGTCCACATGTGCCTCTACTTTGGTGGAGTTTTCCTTTTTCTGTGTCCTTTGTGGTGATTCTAAGCAGTGTTCGCTCAGTCCTCTAGGAGATGCTCTGAAGTCCTGAGAGTAGGTGTAGTGTATGCCTTTGAATTCATGAGCGCAGGGGTTAAGGAGACAGTATGTATTTTGTAGTGCGCTTCTTTTCTCTAATTTTGCAGTCCTCCTGTGCTTTTTCCAGCTTTGAGTTAGCTTGAAAGTGAACAGAAAATAAATTTCTTTCTTGTTCTCATGAATTTTGTTTGTTGGTATCTTAGCTTTTTGGGACAGTATTATTTTCATGTAAGTATAAAATATGTGGGTTCTGCACTGTTGGATTTTATTAAAAGTGCTTTTAGTCATTTGCTTTAATGTATAATTTTGAAGATAAGGAGAAGGAGGGAAAAGATAAAATAACTGCCTGGGAGCCATTTTCTGGCTTACTGAAGTACATTTAGAGCACTGATAGTTCTCTAGGTATAGTCAGTGAACTACTCAGCAGGAGCTGGCTCTGTCCAAATGCATGACAGTTGCACTTTTTCAGAACTCATAATTTAAGGTGGGAAATTTGTATTGATTGATCAAAAGGAAAAAAATTGGAGTGTCTTTGTTGGGTTTGTGCCTACGAGGGAATAGGCCATTACTTCTTTTGTTTACATGGCTGTTTGCACATGTGATGAGAGAGTCCTTATTGGAGCCAGAAAGCACATAGGCAGCTCCTGGCTATGCCATAGTATAAAATACTGACCGCACTTCAGCGTGTGGAGGGCCGAAGGAGAGACTGGCGGCTCAGCTTTGTGGGGGGCACTCCCCTGCTCCTAGATCAGTAGCAGAGGGCTGGTCAACGTGTAAATCCTGTGACACAGTGGTCAAGCTTACTGCTTTGTGTGCACATCTCTTTTAAAGGTAATGATGTGGGAAGGAGTTCCTATGGGGCCATGCAAGTGAAACAGGCCTTTGATTATGCTTATGTCGTTTTGAGTCACGCTGTATCACCAATAGCAAAGTACTATCCCAACAACGAAACAGAGAGGTAAGAGTTTCACTAAAATCAGCTTATTGGTTTAGATTGCTGATGGCTTCCTATCTTCAAATTAATGTGTCCTTCCTTTCTCTTAAATACCCACAGCATATTAGGTAGGATAATTAGAGTAACAGATGAAGTTGCTACGTACAGAGATTGGATCTCCAAGCAGTGGGGCTTGCAGAACAGGCCGGAACCCTCATGCAATGGTGAGGTTCTTTTCTGCTGACTGAGTCTTAGAGGCTTTTCTGTGTTGTGTGTATTTAATGGGAAGAAACGTTTTCCAATCTTTTGCCACTCTTTCAGGAAATGGTGTTACCTTGATAGTAGATACTCAGCAGTTAGATAAATGTAATAATAATCTGTCTGAAGAAAATGAAGCCCTTGGAAAATGTAGAAGTAAAGCTTCGGAATCTCTTAGTAAACACTCTTCAAACTCTTCATCAGGTCCGGTGTCATCCTCTTCTGCTACGCAGTCCAGCTCCAGTGACGTGGTGAGTGCGAAAGACGCAGACTTGGGAACCTTGTGCTCACTGTCTTGCTGGGTTAGTCATCTGCAGGGCTAAGGTCACTTTACTTATTGCTGGAAAATTTTAATAGCTTTCATATTTGTTCTTTTTTATTAGTATTTTCTTCTGAAAAATTTCAAGCATACAGTGAAAGTGAAAGAATTTTATTGGTCTCTATATTTACTATAGATTCTATTTATATTTTACTCATCGTATACCTAACCGTCTGTCCATCCCTCTGCCTATTAATTCCTCTTACCTTGGTCCATTTTAAAGAGATTGCAGATACCAGTACACTTCTCCTAAACTTCTGTCCTGCACATTGTTAGCCAGACTTCAGTGTTTGCTTGTACTGTTTGCTTGACATAAAAGGAACCCAAAAAGCACATTTGCATTTTATTGAATGTATTCACATATGTAACCCAGCATGCCAGCAAGTTATATAATGTTATCCTCACCTGAAGAAGAGTGTTCTTAGCCCGTAGTTCTACAGGGAAGGTACTGTTCAGATTTCCAAACACCGTAGGTTAGTTTTACCTGTTATAAAATTTCATATATTTCAGGGCCAGCGAGATAGCTCAGCGGACTAAGCTCCTGCTTTAGCAAGCACAGGGACCAGGGTTTGATATCTGCTCCTACATGCCATGCCAGCCCTGCCCCTGGGTTTGGTTGCCCATCCTGCATGCTGCACCAGCCCCATCCCTGGAGCACACAGAGCCAGCAGCTGAGTCCAGGCGTAGTGGCACACACCTGTAATCCCAGCACTGGGGAGGCTGAAAACAGGAGGATCACTATGAGTCCGAGCTGTGTAGTGAGACCCTGTATCAAATATATAAAATTAAGGGGAAAAATGATATATTTCATGCAGTATATATTCTTTTTTTAATGAAGTTTCTTTCAAAATAATGTTTTTGAGCTTCCCAATTTTAAGTTTTTAAAAGGTGAGATATAATGCACATATCATGAAGCTCACCATTAAATGTATAATCTTAGTGGTTTTGAATGTATTCATACTGTTACACAGCTATTGCTATTCTAATATTTCCAGCAGTCTTAAAAAGAAACCATTTCTTAGGCATCTGTCCTGTTTCCTCCTTTCTTCAGCCTATAATCTACTTACTATCTCTATTCTTATTAAAATTCAAACATCAAATATATATATATAATAAGTTTTCTTGATTAAGGTAAATTTTTGAGTTAAGGTTTAAAATTCCCTTGTTACTGTGTTTGGATTTTTGAGCTCATTATGTGACACCAAGAAGAATGTAAAGGACATCACTCTATGTCATTCTTAATGGCCACCTGTCACTAAGTCATAGTTACTCATGTGCAGATTCTCTGGGTGCCTTGTGAGTCCTGGAGCTGCGCCCGGGAGGACAGAATGCTAAGCAGGGTGCAATGGGGTGAGGGTGGTGGGGTGGACAGAGACAGCCCCAAGAGGGAGCTTAGCACCTGAGACAGTGTGACTTAGATGCCAGGTAGTGTGCCTGGGCTAAAGAGAGGGGCAGAGACGGGCTCAGCCTGCTCACTGTCTCAGGTGCGCTTGATGGAAGAGATCTGTCAGTGCAAAGCTTCCAAAATTGAGCTCCTAAACCTGTCGCCTTGTGCCATGCTCTTAGCTTGGTACTGCCATGACTTGTTTTATGTGCATACAAACACACATCCTCCAGGACCTCTGAGCCCCTTCATGGCCAATTCCCAAGTCCAAGGTGGACAGTGGACTTGCTAATGAAGCCCGTGAAAAACATCCTTCAACAGTTTAAAGGAAACCAGAGTGACTAGTTTGGAGTCTTCCTCAGACCTCCTTACCTCCTGGGTGCTTCAGTTTGAATACCGAATTTATCCATTACTAACATTTTTTGTAACTCATGTGATTTGTATTAGGATTCAGATGCGACACCATGCAAAACTCCAAAACAGCTGCTCTGCCGTCCGTCCGCTGGGAACCGAGTAGGGCCACAAGATGTGACCTTGGAGTCTTCTCAGACAGTTGGGAAAATGCAGAGCACCCAAACCACTAACCCACCCAACAGCACCAACAAATCTCAGGTGTGTGTAGTTTGTGTTTTTGTTGTAGTATTCAATAAAAAGTTAATTAGAATTTCTAACATGTGAACAATGGTTTTCATGGATTTAAAGATAACTCTAGGTTAAAGAACAAATCTGTTTTCTTTTAAGAAGTTCCAAAGTATGACTATGTTCTAGCAACAGGTTACCTTGAGAACCTTTATGAAACACCATTGCGACAGCCTGTGTGGGAATCTAGTGACTGGTCCTTACAGGTTGTCCCTGCCAACCCACCACATCTGTTATCATTGCTGGGGTGCTTGGGATTGAACCCAGGGCCTCCATGCATGCCCAGAAAGTTAAATTTTCCCCCACAGCTATAACCCAGTCCCCTTTCCCACACTGTCACACACTCAGCATAAAAAAATTGTAGAGGGGCTATGGCAGGGGTTATTCAATGTCTGCTTAAGCATTCTTGAGGCCCTGGTAACAACAAAAAGAGGCATTAATTAATTAAAAGTTTCATTGTCTTAGAAATAAACTGTCTATGAAAAGGTACTGCATGACTTTATAATGGTGGTGTGCATATCTAGGAATGATCTTACTGTTTTTAAATACATCATACCTTTTTGCCTGTTTTGAACCTATCATATAGCTATGAATTGTGGTCACGGATTAACATTGGCTTTGACATAAACAGGCCAGAGACATGCCTTATTTGTGTTTTAGTTACTTACAGTTATTAACTATAAGTAATAAATCAAAGGGAGGGGATGAGGCCATGGATACTGGGCCCTGGCCTGAGGCCCTGGTCCTCTCCTAGTACAGCTGGGATTTTGAGAAACAGAGACGACTGGCTCATCAGTTACCTTGGGTCTCATTTGACTCATTGCGTCCCCTTTACTTCCACAGCCTCGTCCATGTGTACTAAACACAATCCTCAGGAGAAATAGAAGTTAATGTGTCAGGGCTGATGGAAGAGACGATAACAACTGTAATGTGGTGGGTTGGCTGGGACAACCCGTAAGGACCAGTCAGCCAGATTCCCACACAGGCTGATGTCACAGTGGTGTTTCATAAAGACTCTCAAGGCGACGTGTTGCTAGAATATAGTCATGCTTTGGAGCTTCTTAAAAGAGGCTGATGGGTGTGAGGAGAAAAGGCAGGTGGCAGTAGCGGGTGTGGGAAAGGACCAACCAACCAGGCACATACCTCACATGCCCGCACACCCATTTGTGTCTGAGAGTTTCCCAGTGATGTGCACATTAAGAAGACAGGGTAGTAGTCTCTTTTTTAATTAGTGGTCTACTTTTCAATTAAAAATGTAAATTTTAGAGCTTAGTCAAATTAATCCTCTTTTTGCCTGCTAGATAAGTCAGCAGTCAGTAGACAACTCTAAGCAGCGTAGTTTTAGCCGTGAAAGCTCCCCTGAATGCAAGTGTGCTAACCAGAAACACTGATGTCTTCCTGACTGCTTTCTTTCTCCACAGCATGGATCAGCAAGGCTCTTTCGCTCTTCCAGCAAAGGCTTCCAAGGTACAACTCAGACAAGCCATGGTTCCTTGATGACAAACAAACAGCATCAAGGCAAATCCAATAATCAGTATTACCATGGCAAAAAGAGGAAACACAAGAGGGACGCACCCCTCTCAGACCTTTGTAGATAGTCGGCACTGTGCGATGGACTGTCTTCTGTGTGCAATGCTCTCACGCTCAGGACAGTTGCATAGGGACTCCTGGGACACAGTCAGGAGCGTCACACTGTTGAGACGGTGATTTAGCAACTGCGTTTTTCCCAGCTCGCCACGGAATGGATCATGGAGACTGACAACTGCAAAAACAGAAAACAAGCAAAACGGGGAAAAAAGCTGCTTATTTGATAAGTCGTATGCTACAACAGGGTCATTTTAAGATTTAAAGCTTGAATGTAAAATACATATATTTCTCATTGGCTTTATGCAGAGTTATAGGGAATAGTATTCAGTGTGGGTAGGGAGATAGAAATAAAACACAGTTTTGGAGGATGGGGTGGGAAAGGCAAACAGAAGTATCCTATAGGAAGTCAGATTCCAAAGGGGAAAGTGATCTGTGCATGGTTTTTTTTTTTAATATTTTTGCATATATTTACCATT
Source organism: Octodon degus (assembly GCF_000260255.1). NCBI lineage: Eukaryota > Metazoa > Chordata > Mammalia > Rodentia > Octodontidae > Octodon > Octodon degus. Next base: position 2,221,064 of record NW_004524749.1, read on the forward strand.
TTATTGTCTGTATATATAGAAGACCATATAGGAAATTGATATTTGTAATAGTGGATTTGTTAATACTTTTTACATAACATTACTGTTTGAATTGTAAACAGATTTCTTCTCAGGATTAGTTTGAAGAGTAATCTGAATTGTCATCTTGGCATCCATATATAGGGAAGTGATTAGTTCTATTACTCAGTTTGTTTTCCTTGGCATTGAAATGACTTAATAGAACCCTTGTGACCTGCTTCAAAATTTTTTCCTCTCTAAAGAAAAGGTTTATGGTGGCAAATGACATTTATTTTATTTTATAAAAAAAAGAAAAAAGAAAAAAATGTACTATGTACTTTTGTGTAAACACTGAAAAATCTCTGGTCATCTCTGAGAACTAACTTGCTCCTGTTTTCTAGTGTGCTGTCATTTTGGGCAGTGGGCAATTACATGACTTCGTATTTGTTCCTTCGCAGCCTTTTTTCCTGCCCTTCTCTCTGTCTTCACACCAGCCCCAGCAGGAGACGCAAGGCCGCCCTCGTCTGGTCTCCTTCCTGGCGCAGAGCAGCCTCAAGCTCCGCGAGCTCTGCATGCAGCCCCCGACCCTGTGTGCTGCGTGCGCTTGTGGGTCTCATCTCTTACTCTTTCAGATTCATGCTTAACTACTGTGGGGGAGGATAACTGTAAACAGCTTTAATTAAATCATACTTATAAAAACTATTTTCTTAAACTCCACTTTATGCTTTTGGTATTGTCAGTCTTTAAAAATTAAATGGTCTTTGATAATGGATCTATTTTGTATTGCCTTATTAAGACCAAATACTTCTAGTCATCCCATTCTTTATCTTCTCCTTTCATGGAATTGTTGTCTTTAATTAAAACTTTTTTAAACATTGGCTTGTTTTAATCATACTGTAAAGCTTGGTTGTGGTCAGCTCTGAGTGCAAATGAGATGTAAAATTCTGTTATTCCTCACCTGTTGAGTTGGAAACTCAGCTGGGAATATTTAATATAGTAGAATGAATGTAAGTGACAGTTCTGAAAGTACTTGCTTCCAAGGTGAAAGCTCTTATGTTTAGCATCACTGAATGTGGCTTTGTTAAATACAGCCATTTCTGAGATGAGATTCTTTTATACACACACACACACACACACACACACACACACACACAGTACTATTGGCTTTTTAGGGATTTCTTTTATGTGCGTTTATGGAGTATCAAAGACCAATCAGACCACTAATGGACACACAGTGCAACTTTTTATAAAAGAAAATAATGTTAAAGTAAGACCAAAACTGATGTCATCATTGAAATTAACTATTTTCAATATGTTCGTATTTTAATTCACAACGGAAAAATGTGTTCCAAAACTGGAAACTCATAGTACTTGTGTAAACTGTGGATGATTTTAAATGTGATGTTATTTTGATGATGTTTTAAATTTTAGAGTCATGTTTTATTCTGATCAGAATTTTTATCAAGATGTTGAGCTTTTGTTTTTTGAAACTAGTTTGTCATAACATATTGTGCATAATCACAGTATTTATTTTGTAGGACTTGTGAATGTGTAGACTTATGTTTACTGCTAAGGGAACAATTATTTATAAAATAATATTCAATCCAGTATTAGCTGCCTACTTCAGACACTTAATACTTGCAGAGATCCATGTTACATTTACCACACTGAAGTTTTGTTTTCTTGGTTTTATTTTATTTTTTTCAGAATCACCCTCATTGTTGAAAGTAAATGTACTCTTAGGGTGCGAATATTAGTGTTCCAATAAGCATGTGATTATATTAAGGTGGTGGTAGCGGGAAGATAATCTTGATTCCATTGGGAATCTTAGGTTTTCGTAAATTTATTGGGAAAATAGTTTTTCCTGTACTGCTGAAGTTTCTTTTTGGTAAACAGTATCTTTCTAAAAGAAAAAGCATGAAGGAGAAATTGAGGTGTATATACATGTCCTCAAATGACCAGCATTGTATTCGTGAATACTGTGTATCTCGGAAAGAACAGTGTGGAAGCTGTTCATTTTTCAATCTGAAGTAAAATACTTTCAAGAACTTTTAGTTTGCCTGTTCATTTGTTTTGTACATTTCATCTCTGTATTTGACTCTTTATTTCTGTTTTTTTTTTTAATACTTTCTATGAGGATTTTGTGACTCTGTGGGAAATATGTCATTTAAATATTATAGTTCATCCACAGCCGTATGTCATAACTTGTAGAAGGGAATCTTACAAAGTCTGGTGATGCCATTTCCTGGCGACCCTGTGCGCCTGCCCAGTCTTAAGCATGAAAATACTGATTTGCAAGGGTGATGATGGACCAGAGAAATGTCAGCACAAAACTTGAGTGGGCATGTTTTTGATGCTAAAGGTAAAAATACATGTTTTTCCCTCAGTTATAATGTGCCCATGGAGTTTCCTGGTCTTTAGTGTCTTTTGTTTGGTAATGTGCTTGGTTTTCAAGCCTAGCTTTGATTTGATCTGTCTGTGATTCTTATATGTAATTGCCCTAAGTTTGTATCCTGTTTTTTTTTGTTTGTTTGTTTGTTTGTTTGTTTGTTTTGCGGTACCGGGATTGAAACTCAGGACCTTGCGCTTGCCAGGCAGGTGCTTATGCTACTGAGCTATCTCCCCGTCCCTGTATCCTGTTTTGAATGTGTTTTGCTTTTACTTGCATTTTGACCCTCTTAATACTTAGGGTATTTGATTTGGCTCCAGACATTTCTAGAAAGTGTCTTCAGAGAACAAAGCGAGGGTGGACTATGGGAAGAAAAATTTTTTTTTCATTGAATGATTTTGTTTCATGTTATTTTTCTTTCAAATTTTTATTAGTACCTATTTGGAGTAGATGATGATCACATTCATTTGGGAAGTTGGTGCGCGGACATAACATGTTTTAAGTCTGTTGTCCCCTTCCCCTATCCTCCCCACCCAGCAGGACCTCCCTCCCTCCCTGTGTGTCATCCTCATTCCATCCACCATGTAACACCAAGAGCTGGCTGTGTTTACCTGGGTGGGAGGGTGAGAGCAGAGCGCGATTCTGACACTGTAGGACCCTGCTGTGGTCTGTGTGCGTTGCGTACGCATCTTTAGTGACAGGGATATGTAGTTAGAAAGTTTCTCTAGAAATCCCTGGAAATCACCATGACTTGCTGATGTTTTTATTGTTTATAACTACGTGCCAATTTTAATTACTTACAGTTTGAAACTTACTGATTGCTTTAAGTGGGCCATGCTGGGGTATTCTGTTTTGTTGTGTTTGTCATTTTCTAGTACTTGAGATTAACGAGGCCTTCATGCTGGGCTATTTTGCCAGTTCACCCTTCTTTCCTTCCTTCCATCCTTCCTTCCATCCATCCATCCATCCTTCCTTCCATCCATCCATCCATCCTTCCATCCATCCTTCCTTCCATCCATCCTTCCTTCCTTCCTTCCATCCATCCTTCCTTCCTTCCATCCATCCTTCCTTCCATCCTTCCATCCTTCCTTCCTTCCTTCCATCCATCCATCCATCCATCCTTCCTTCCATCCATCCTTCCTTCCATCCATCCTTCCATCCATCCATCCTTCCTTCCTTCCATCCATCCTTCCTTCCTTCCTTCCATCCATCCATCCATCCTTCCATCCATCCTTCCTTCCATCCATCCATCCTTCCATCCTTCCTTCCATCCATCCATCCTTCCTTCCATCCTTCCTTCCATCCTTCCTTCCATCCATCCATCCTTCCTTCCATCCTTCCTTCCATCCATCCATCCTTCCTTCCATCCATCCATCCATCCTTCCTTCCATCCTTCCTTCCTTCC
>NW_004524749.1:2226455-2242107 GCF_000260255.1 Octodon degus
TCCTTCCTTCCATCCATCCATCCTTCCTTCCATCCATCCATCCATCCATCCTTCCTTCCATCCATCCTTCCTTCCATCCATCCATCCTTCCATCCATCCTTCCTTCCATCCATCCATCCTTTCTTCCATCCATCCTTCTTTCCTTCCATCCTTCCTTCCTGCCATCCATCCATCCTTCCTTCCTTCCTTCCTTCCATCCATCCATCCATCCATCCTTCCATCCTTCCTTCCTTCCTTCCTTCCTTCCTTCCTTCCTTCCTTCCTTCCTTATTTTGGGGAGAGTCTGGATAGGTTGCCTTCCTGGGGTGAAACTTATGGGTCCTCCTGCCTCAGCCTCCCAGAGGGCTGGGATTATAGGCATATGCCACCACACTAGTTCTGTTGATTGCATAGTGTCTAGGGAATTAGTTGCATCAGAATTAACTTTTCAAACATTAAGTGGTAAACTCTTAAGACAGTCCGAATTTTGCTGTGATGTTGAAATATTAAAATCAATGACCAGAAAAAATTTATTCTTAGCCATCTATTCTTGTTCTCCTAGCTCGATTAAACTGTGAGCAAAGTATTCTATAAGTTCTATTAAACTTAATTGAATAGAAGTTGTATTTAATACTCTTTGTAAGAAAAAAAGTTACTCTTTGTAGTAATTTCCCTAAGTGATGATCTTGACGTCACATTTAGAGATTAGTGTAGCATTAAACTGGGGAAAGGGCCTATAGGAGGTCCCTTGGAGTCACTGTGTCTGTCCTGCCTCTTCTCAGGCTCAAGCTCTGGCTGCCTGCCATTCTTCTGAGACACTTATAGGTAGGGTGAATGTCAGAGAATACATTTCAGTTTGCACCTTCATGTTTCACATAGCTCAGAAACAAGCCAGATTTTTAAATGTATTTATTTTGTTTTCTTGTCATACTGTGATGTTTGACCCTTGGCCCTCAGCCCTTGACACTGAGCTGCATTCCTAGCCCTTTATTTTTCGAGACAGGGTTTTACTCCATAAGTTGCTCACCCTGGGCTCGAAGTTGGGATCCTGCTGCCTTAGCCCCTCAGAGAGCCTGGATCACAGGTGTGGGCTACCATGCCTAGCAATAGGCCACATTGTACTGTCAGTTATTTGCCTGCCTTGAAAACTTGCCATGCCCCAAAGGCCTTTTCTTGACCATTTTCTCTCAAGCATCTTAGCCTCATATTTGAAGCAGTTTGTTGGTCAAAGGTAATGAGCTAAGGATATGTATGTATAAATTGAGTGTGGACAAAGTTATTAGAAGAATTGCTTATAGAGTCTGCTGATTATTTGGTATCTGGAATTAAATATTTAAGGACAGCCTTTACATAATGTTTGTTTTACTTTGCTCTTGGGTTTTTGCTGCTGCTCCTCTGCTTCTGATTTTAAACAATGCCTTGAGAGTTGTTGTTTGTCTTAATGAGTTTAACCTAAGACATGATCTACCACCCTGGAAGAGATAACACTTTAAAAAGGTGAACGTGGAGTGATAGAGACCCTGTATCTGATTTTGGTGTGAGTTTGAGGTCTCCTAGCTTTTCTGAGAAGTCACACTGACCGTAGCAGTCCGAGCGGAGAGTGATGCGCAGATCAGGCCCTTGCTTTGCTTGTGTCTCAGCGAACATTTTAATTGGCATTTGTGTATCTTTTTATTTTCACATTGAACTTAAATTTTTGTCATTTTTGCACCATGGCTGCCTTTCCCTGCATCCGTTTATGCTTCTACACCACCTGGTGGAACAGTGCTGTCTTAGAGATACAGAAACAAAACACAGTAGCACCACTGAGAGGCAATGGAGTGCCAGGTTTTTGGGTTTGGTGCAGGAGGGGACTTGGAGACAGACCCACTGTGGCCTCCGCACAGGCCTGACCCCCATGCCTCTGAGGAAGGTGGCGACTTGTAGCTAAAACTCATGTCCACCTTTCAGTTTGGGTTCCATGCTATTTGTAGCTGTTCCGTAACCTATTGGAATTCCCAGAAGTTTTTTTAAGTTTTTGAAACCCTTCTAGTCACACAGATCTTATTTTACTGTTAAAACACATATTTACATACATTTTTAAGTGAAAAGGGAGGTAGTAGTTGTAGTTTCTGGACATAAAACACAAAGGGCTATGGGATTAAACATTTTTAAGTGGTTGATACCTAGATACATGTATTTAGAAAACGTGATGAAGTCTGTTGTTTTTAATAACCTTTTCATTTCCTTCCTTGATCAGCGTTGCCTTCTGTGTTAAGAAGTGCTGACTCCTGTGAGGTGCTGGAGGTCTGAGCCATCCCAAAAGCTTTCCAGTCTTGTGTAGTTACTGCTGCAGAGGCACTAAGGAATTTACCAGAAAAAGTGATTCGATACAAATGATTTATGAAATCTCAGCATTTCCTGAGGTCCTACCACTGGGCACTGATTTTGAAAACTGGATGAACTACATACCTGGAAGCTTTTTTTTTTTTTTTTGAAAGTTAACAAGAGTGTCTTCAAAGATGTCAATTATTTGCCTTGAGAATTTTATAAATTGCATTTCTGTGCATATCAGTCCCCCTCACCTTCCCACTGGGTTTAATATTCATAATTCAATAAAGGCTTTGTACTTTTTAAAAAATTTTTGAAACCCCTGCTATGAACCCTTATGTAAAACCTGAAGGGGCTCCTATGTTTTGTTTTGTTTTTTATGTTTGATTTTTTTTTTTAATTCTAAATATAGCTTTGTTTAGGGTAGAGTCTCTTGTGCCAAGCTGGTTTTACTCAGTTCCTGCAGCGATGAGGGGGAGATGCGTGAGGAGGCTGCTGACCTGATGCTTCCCCTAGAGCTGGGCATGGGTTTTGCCTCCCTGCAGCCACCTGAGACTTGCGGCAGGGAATTCAGGGATCAGTGAACACACTCCTGGCTCTGTCCTCACTTAAAGCAGTCATGCTTCATGCACTAAGAAATCAGTCTCCAGGATTGGATAGTGCAACAAGTTGCAGGCTGGTCTGAGAAAGGAATGAGAACAGCTCTCGATAGAAGTGGGAGTAATAACGGGCAACAGCAAAATCACGTTTTCAGAATTTGCTAAGGGGACACGGGTGCCATGGCTTGCGCCCTGGCACCGGCCTTGGGCCCCACTGAGTGGCGGTGAAGAAAACACTGGGTAGTCAGCTTTGAAATGGCCACAAACTGCTTTGGGATGAAGTTGCTCAGCAGTAGCTTAGACAGCTGGTGATAAAACCTGACTGCTCACTCCAGCTGTCTTTTTTTTTTTTTTTTTTTTTGCGAAACTGGGGATTGAACTCAGGACCCTGCATTTGCCAGGCAAGCGCTTATTCTTCTGAGCCATCCTCCCCGGCTCCAGCTGTGTCTTAAAAGTGTAACTTTTTTCAGTAGCTTCTCAGAATTTTTTTTTCTTTCCCTTTTCTAAAAACTTTATATTGGTACATGTTATTTTTTAATCAGATTTTATTGTACTTTGTAGCTACACATGAGAATATTACTCATAGGGAGTTTGTGCCTATACATGCCACAGCTTGCTTTCCCCCCTTTCCCCTCTCCTCCCTTCAGCCCCTCTTCCCCTCTTTATTTACAAAAGCTTTGTTTCTATGTTTTTCCTTCTATTTTTTTTTCTTGTGCCCTCAGGAGTCTCCTGAGTAGTAAATGATCGTCCAAAAACAGGCAGGCATTTCATAAAGGACTGCTATTTAGTACTGCTTAATAGCACATACTTTTGTGTGTGTGTGTGTGTGTGTGTGTGTGTGTGTGTGTGTGTGTGTGTGTGTTGAAACCGGGGATTGAACTCAGGCCCTTGCGTTTGCCAGGCAAGCGCTTATTCTACTGAACCATCTCCCCAGCCCCAGCAATACTGTTTAAACACACTTTTCTTCTGAACCAAGTTTACCGAGAAAAACATCTTCCTTGGCTTTACACGTTTTTAGGTGATTTTTTGTGAGTTGCTTTAACAAGTGTCATCTTTTGACCCTTTTTGCTGCAAGTTAACTTTTCTGTATACAGTGTCATACAAAATAGCAGGCACTCCTGTTACTTTTTATTTTACTTCTACATTTTAGAAAACATTGCCCTTGGCAAACCTGGTGGAAGAAAAATCAGTGTCTTTCACTAGTCACCACCTGCCCTTCAAAGTGCAGTCTTTTCATCTTAACACCCCTCAATAACGTGTAGTAGTGGGTTCTGTTATCTGGCCAGGCACAGTAGCATGTCCTTGTAATCTCAGGTCCTAGGGAGGCTGAGATAGGGCTGCAAATTCAGTTTCATAATAAAACAATACACAGTAAAACAATAAAAAGGAATGTGGGGAATAACTCTTGGTAAAGTGCTTGCCAAGCATGTGTGAAGCCCTGCCCAGCACTAAGGAAGGGGAGGGAGGACCGTACATGGCTCCTGTGGTGCGTCCGTCCGGAGCGCCAGTGCATTGGGTAGAGAAAGCTGCTTCTGCTGTCAGAGAAGGGTTTAAACTGGCAGTGGAGTGTTGTAGACAGCACTGCCTCAAAGCCTTAGGAATACTGCAATATTTTGAAAAAGACACTGTCCATGAAATTCCACTCTGAGGCTCTTGTCCATGTGATTGTAGCCAGAAGTGTACTAGGAGAGTTTCTAGATTTTCCATTTAGTTTAAGAATATGACCTCTTTCACTTTTATAGACCTCTCTCACTTTTTAGTCAAATGCCTTAAATTTCTTGTTTTCTAAGAAAACCATTTTAAACCCAAATTTAAGACATTTTTTTTCTTTAAATGTTCTTTTATTTTATTTATTTATTTATTTGTGTGTGGCCAGCTCAGCCCACCAGGGGGCGGGGCTGACTGGCATGTGGTGCTGGGGGATTGAACCGTGGTCCCTTTGGTTTGCAAAGCTTGTTCTAAGTAGGTGCTTTAGATCACTGAGCCATCTCACCAGCCCAAATTTAAGACATTTCAAAAGTAGCACGAATGTGTGTGCGCGCAGTGCATACATGCGCAATTGCGTTGGAGAATTTATTAGTTTATTAAATTGACAACTTATAACTATGTGTGTGTGTTTTAAAGAACTAAGTCCTACTAGAAAACATGGACTTACATTTCTGTCATACATCCAAAGCATAGATGTGAAGACACAAATGGCCTGACATTTAGTCCCAGTGTCAAAATCAAAGAACTGGGGCTGGGGAGATAGCTCAGTAGAATAAGCGCGGGGTCCTGAGTTCAGTCCAATCCCCAATACCAAAAAAAAAAAAAAAATCAAAGAACTTACTGAAAGTATTTAAGGTGGTCTGTTAAATAGTGTACCCATTTTCAGAAGTTATTGCCCAATTTAGGTTGCAAACCACTGCACTTGTATTACTCAATGGGCTGCTTCGGGAAGGCGGCTTTGCATGAACACTCCTGAAAACAGCCTTCAGGTGGATTGCGCCACAACTCTTGCTTTTAAAATCCAGTTCAACAAAACGTTTGCATTCCAGCCTTAAGTACTTGAGACTTCTCCGCAGGAAGATGGGAGGTGAGCCAGAGGCGTCCGGGACAGGCTGGTCAGGGTGGAGGTGGAGCAGAGCTGGTAGGCTGCTGCGGAGTTGAGTTGCGCTCTGCCGGGAAAATGAGAAACAGGTGGCGTGGGCAGGGCGTGAGTGCTGGCGCAGTATGAAGCTGGTCGCTCCCTCTAAGTTGCCCCCCACCCTTCCTCTCCTTTCCCCTCTTTCTGCGGTAGCTACTTCCAACGCTCCGTGGGCTTGGGGGTGGGTGGTTACCTCCATGGCGCTACATAGTACACCTTACTGCCACTTCTTGGTTTTTAGTTCTTGAATTATATCCCCCAGCTTCTGTGCCCCGAGTTCCCGCCTGAGTTACACTGTTTAGTACAATATTCACTAAGTACATCATGACTAGGTAAGTGCTGTTCTTTTTCTTTTTGAAACAGGGTTTAGTCCACGCTGGCCTTGAACTTGCAGCAGTCCTGCCTCAGCCCCCGGAGAAAGTGCTGTTCTTAACTGGTCTGTGTGACGCAAATAATTGCTGCGCCCTCCCCGCTTTTAGGGGAAGAGCAGTGCCGAGGCTTGAACCCGGGGCTGCCCTATGCTAAGCGCCAGCCCTGCCAGTAAATGGTGCCCCCCATTTCTTTTTCTGAAGATATTTTTGTTTTTATCTGGGTTTGTTTTTTGCTTCAGTGTTCCACGCCGTTTACTGAATCCCTCTGACCTTAGTCTCGTCTCAAGCTGAGACACCATACCTGGCACCCGCAAAAGTACAGGAGGAGAGGTTGATTCGGCCTCATGGTTTTCAGTCCAAGGCAGGAAGGGCAGGGTGGGAGGCCTGGAAGGAGGGAGGGCCAGCGAGTACAGAAACGGGGCGGGGATGCGCCCGTCCAGGTCAGCCCCAGGGACCCACGTCTTCTCAGCAGGCCCTCCTCCCGGTAGCTCACTCCAGCACAGCGCCCCTGTGTTTCAGCCCCTCCCAAAGCCCCACCTCTGAATGCCTGAAAGTTGGGGGGCCACAGTTGATAAGCCATACCATCCCTAAGCTGTCAGTGTTTGGTGCTCCTGCCAGCGCTCTCCGGCGCCTCTCCCAGAGCTCCCGCCTGGCATACGTGCGGGGTATCATCCTGCCGCCCTTCAGCGCCCGTAGCACCCCTCCTCTCCTTACACTGTGTTTCCCTCTTTCAAATCCCAAACATGGCTGGACATCTGGAGAACACCTCAACTCCAAGCTCTGGCTACAGTGTGGACAAACTCTATCATGTGTACCCCTTAACTCCAGGGTTATAGGGAGATTTTCTTGGTTTTGTTTTCAAACACAAAATAGACTTTTTAAAAAGTATGAACATGACCCACATCAGAAAAACAGAGCAAGCCCATATAAATAACCTAATGATGCACCTCAAGGTCCTAGAAAAACTAGCAATCCAAACCAAAGCTAGTACAAAGAAGGCACTACAATAATCAGAGCAGAAATCAATGAAATTAAGATTATCAAAACTATACAAAGGATCAATGAATTAAAGAGGTGGTTCTTCAAAAGAATAATTGAGAAAGACAAATTCTTAGTCAATCTTTGTTTTGAGACAGGGCCTCACTATGCAGTTCAGGCTGGCCTTGAGCTCCCTTTGTAGCCCAGGCTGGTCTCAAACTTGCAACAGTTCTCCTGCTTCAGCCTCCCAAGTACTGAGACTATAGGCATGCACCACCACACCTGGCTCTCTCAGCCAATCTTAACCAAAAGAGAAAGAAAGAAAGAAAAAAAGAAAGAAAGAAAGAAAGAAAGAAAGAAAGAAAGAAAGAAAGAAAGAAAGAAAAGGCCCAGATAAATGCAATTAGAACTGAAAAAGGTAAAATCACAATGGCCACTCCTGAATTCCAGATTATTAGCAACTACTTCAAAATCTGTACACTAATCAATTGGAGAATTGAGAATATATGTCTGTATATGTGATGTATATAGATATATAGTTATAGCTCCAAAACTGAACCAAGAAGATATAAAATCCTCAAATAATCAAACTACAGTATTAACAAATAAAAAATCCAACCAACTAAGAAAATCTGTGGCCAGAAGGATGCACTGTGAAATTCCACAGGAACTTTGGGGAAGATCTAACACCAGTACTACTCAAGCTCTTTACTGGAAATGACAGAGAAGGGTACTCTCAAAGGCATTCCTGTAAACTAAGGTTACCCTGATTCCAAAGCAGACCAGGATCCAACCAAAAGAGAATGGAAGGCCAACCTCTTTAATGGTGCAAAAGTCCTCAACAAGATACTGGCAAGCAGAATGTTAATAAATCACCAAAAAGATCATACGTCAGGACCAAGTAGGATTCATCCCAGGGATGGAAGGATGACTCCATATATGCTAATCAATACATGTAATTCATCACATAATCAGAAACAAGGCAAAAAAAAAAAACCCACATAGTCATTTCAATAGATGCAGAAAAAGCCTTTGACAAAATCCAACAGGCATTCATGATGAAAAAAACATAGAAAATATGTATAACAGGACCTATCTCAATCTGATAATAGCCAAATATGACGAACCTACAAGTAACATCCTATTAAATGGGGAAAACTGGAAGCTTTCCCTATAAAATCAGAACCAAGTAAATGATATCAACTATCACCATTCCTGCTCAATATAGTATTCAAAGATTAGGAAAGTAATTAGGCAAAAGAAAGACATAAAAGGGTTATGCTTAGGAAAAGAAGAGTCACATTATCATTATTTGCAGATGACATGATCCTCTATACAGAAGACCCAAAAATTCCACCAAAAGTCACCTAGAATTGATAATCAAATTCAGCAATGTATCAGGATACAAAATAAACACATGAAAACCAATAGCCTTCTTGTGCATTAACAATGAACTCACTGAAAAAGAAATTAGGACAATAGTACAATTTATAATAGCATCAAGAAAAGTTAAAGACTTACAAATTAATCAAGAAAGTGAAAGACCTCTACAATAAAAATTACAGTACTCTGAGAAAGGAGAACAAAGAGGACATCAGAAAATGGAAAGATATTTCCTGTTCCTGGGCAGGCTGAACCAAATAGTCAAAGTGGCTATACTTCCAAATGGATACAATACAATTGCAATCAAAATACCAACAACATTTTTTTTTTTTTTTCAGAACCAGGGATTGAACTCAGGCCCTTGCACTTGCCAGGCAAGCACTTATTCTACTGAGCCATCTCCCCAGCCCCACCAACAGCATTCTTCACAGCACTGGAGAAAATCTTAAAGTTCACATGGAGCCAAAAGAGACCCTGAATAGAAAAAGCAAACCTGAGCAACAAAAGCCAAGTGGGAGGTGTCACTATGTGAGACTTGAAGTTACATTACAAAGCTACAGTGACTTAAAAATAATCATAGTACTGGCACAAAAACAGACATGTAGATCAATGGACCAGAATAGAGGACACAGAAAAAATCCTAAGCAAGCCAACTATTTGGTCTTTGACAAAGTGCCCCAAGTATACACTAGAAGAAAGGTGACCTCTCTACAAACGGTGGTGGGAAACTGGTTAGCCCAATGCAGAAGATTGAATCTATGCCTATATATCTCAGTGTGTACTAACCTACAATCAAAATGGCTCAAAGATCTCACAGTTAAAACAGAAACAATCTGCTGGAAGAGAAAATATGTAAAACTCTTAAAGTCATAGACAAAGACTTTCTGAACAAAACCATACTTGCACAGGAAATAATGCCAAGAGTCAACAAATGGGATGATGCCACAGGAGAAAGCTCTGCACAGAGAAAGAACCAACCAACAGAGTCAAGAGACAAAGGATGGGGAATTTTTTGATCATTACTCCATAGGCAGAGGACTAATATTTAGAATATATACATAACACAAAAAATAGACACCCCAAAATAAAAGACCCAATCAAAAAAATAGGTAACCCAAATGAATAACCCTTGTCAGAAGTACAAATGGCCAATAAATACATGAAGAAATGCTCATCACAGGTGATTAGAGAAATGCAAATTAAAACTACACTAAGATTCCATCTTACTCCAGAAAGAATCATCAAGAAATCAGATCACAAATGTTGGAGAGGGTGGAGTGCATGTGTGGAGGGACAGCCCTTGTACAGTACAGGTGGGAATGCAGACTAGCACAACTTCTATAGAAATCAGTATCGACTTCCCTCAAAAAAGCTAAGGCTAGAAATTCCATTTGATGCTGGTATGTCCTTTCTAGGTATCTTCCCCAAGGAATTAAAGGCATCATATCATGATGATACAGTCATGTTATAGCAGCACTGTTGATAACAGCTAGATCTGAAAAGCAGCCTATGTTGTCCATCAGCAGACAAATGGGTAAAGATTGTTATTTACACACAACGGACTCTGCCATACAGAAGGATAAACTTGAGTATTTTTAGAAAAAATGGATGCGCCTTGAGACCATAACGTTACATGAAATAAATTAGAGGCACAAGGGTAAATATTGCATGGTTTCTTTTACAGGAGAAACCCTAAATATGCATAAAGAGCAAAGTGAAAGATAATAGGAAATAGAGATCCTGTTTAAATAGGGGCTCAAGAGATGGGGGAGTGGGTGGCAAGGGAATTAACATGTATTACGTATGTGCACCAGCTCCTTAGCAGGAATGTAATCATATACTGCAAACATGTGGTAATAACATTTTTAAAAAGATAATGGGAAACGGAGGTAAGATCTTTTGCAAAAGGGAAGGGGCCCAAGATATGAAGGGGGAGGGGAAAGAAAGAGGGCATAAAAAGAATTAAGATATGTGCATGGTCTCTACACTGAATATAATCATTGTGTACTGCAAACACGTACTAATAAAGATAAAAATTTAAAAAAATAAGTTGGACATGTGTTGGTATCTAACAGTTTTTCCTCAAACCATGATCCAACAGCATGAACTGAGAGCCACTCTTTTCCCTTCTGATATGGGGTACCATCTTTACTCTCCAGGTGGTACTAAACAGTGCCTGTCCCCATTCCCTGCCCCTGGGAGTGGGACTGCAGCCTTACTGGGAGACCAGTGTCTCAGGCCGACCTGATTTGCATCCCATGCACCCCTCGCTCTACTGAGCCAGGGGCTCTGTGTGGGGTGGGTGGTATAGCTGCTGCTGGCCACAGTTTGAGAGTCACTGAATGTCCCATGAGGGACTGTCACTAATATATCCACAGCAGCACGGATGATGTTGGCTCTTGTCGGCTGGTGACATGTACTGATGTAAACAGCATGTTTAACTCACTTTCTCCAGCTCAGTTTTCCTGTCTGATGTCACAGATCTGTGTGAAGATGACACACAGAGGACAGAGAGGGAAGTCACAGCACTGCTTCCTCTCTGACCTAAAAAGGGCCAAAGGCTCACCCTGTGACCACAACTGGGACTCCTGTTTCCTTGCTGCTCAGGAGAGTCCCTGGGAGGCTGCTGTGACCCAGCCAGGGCTCCCAGTGGGGAGGCAGGCAGCAGTGGAGCAGCTCCAGCCCAGAGAGCCAAGTGTCACCTTGCCCTCTGCTCAGAGACCTAAGCCTCAGCTGGAAGTCAAATTTCCACCTGTCAGCGTTTCACTGTGTGACTCCTCAGCAGGCTCTCAAAGTGGGTGGGCTCTGGGCTGGACTCCAGGCCACCTTGGGCAGCAGGGCCATGGCATGCCAGGGTCTTTTCTCTCCATTTAAACTGAAGTTCTTGGTCTCAGGATCCACTAGAGGGGCCCCTGTGCGCCAAGGTCCCTGCAGCCTGCTCCTTAAGAACCACACGTGTGCTGGTCAGCCTGCAGATTCCCAGGCCTTTCCTGAGGCCACCGTGTTACAGTTGAAGGACCCAGATAGTCAAGGTTCTTGTGCATCACAAGGAAAGAACTGCCCGATATTACAAGGGTCAGGCACCTCTAATGTCAGGGGCCTCCGATTCTGTCTCTCACAGGTAGAACTAAGAGTCTGTCACCTCAGGCACCCCCGACCTTCTAAGCTTAAACAAGATAACCACCAGGGTGCTGCTGTGCCCACAGCTGAATGAAGGGACAGGGTGGCTCACTCACCCCCTCTTTTCCTAATTGTATCCGTCTGGCGAGGGCCTCAGAATTGGCCCTAAGAAATGGGCGCAGCAGGTGCCCTGTGACTCCCAGCAAAATAAGAACCCCATTCATGGGTAGGGGGAGCACTGGCTAGGGAGGGAGGGAGGGAAGCAGAGGTGGGAGAGATATCCGGCTTACATGATCTCCTGGGCTCGGTCACTCCTTCCTTAGGCCTCCCGGCCACTCCCAGCTGACTCAGAGGAGATGTCTTGCGCGCCCAGACTGGGTGCCTCTGATACCGGGCAGATTTTTTCCCCTGCCAACTCTATAGAGCCCCACCTTAGGCTACAGGGGCCATTCCCTGTTACACACCTGCTTTCTTAGGTACGCTTCGTCCTGGTGCCAGCGAAGGCCAGGTCAAGAAGGCTTGCGCCAGCAAGGGCGGTGGGTGGGCGTGTCCCGCTGCAGTACCCTCCCGGGAGGGCCAGGCCTGAGTCAGACCCGAGGCTGGGCCTGAGGCTTCCTAGTCTTGGCGGGAGAGCAGCGGCCGGCAGTCTGGGGAGCCTTCCAGAAGCAGGGGCGTTCCTGCAGGGCGGGGAGGTCTGGAGTAGGAGCAGCTGGGAGTTTGCTAGAAAGTGTTTCCCGGCGGGGCTGCGCCGGCCCCCGGCACGTGCGCAGGGACTCGGACCGAGGACGCCAGTGCGAGTGCAGCTCGCTCTCGGGCGCTGTAGGCAGATGAGGTGCGTTCTCTCCGGGCTGCGGAGCGGGTGGGAGGGCGCGGGGTACCGGGCGAGCAGGGTGGCCAGCGGGGGGCGCAGGCGCCCGCTCCTCTCTTTCCACTCAGCGGCCACCCGGGCGGCGGCGGCGGGGTGTCGGTGGGGCTCCCCCGCGCGGTGTGACGTGGCCTGGGGCGAGGGGCTCCCGCCTCCTGCGGACCCGAGACCGAGGAGTCCTCTCCCGGCCTTGCAGCCTCTTCTCAGACCCTTCCGCTCCCTTCTGTCCTCCGGCTCTGCAGAAGAGGCCGCCCAGACAGGGCCCCGCTTTCCGGGTGACAAGACGAACGCCAGAGGGGGACGGAGTTCTGGGGTCCCCCGCACTGGTGTCTTCAGATTCCTCCCTGGGAGGGCCGGGCCCAGGAGGCAGAGAGGGTGCTTTGTTGCTCTGTTGCCCTGGGACCAGCATAGGCTGTTTGCATTGGCGGGGGTAGGGGCAGGATGAAGAGGCTGGGGGCTTGGGGTGATGCAGTCACCTCCAGGGGGATGGTACTGGAGCCTAGCATAGCCCCTCCTTGGGTCCCCACCATCGCGGGCAGGACCCAGCAGAGGTGCCCACCCACCCACTTTTCTCAGGGTGGCTTGGAGCAGTTCTGTCTCTTCAAACCCAAACAATACTGTGTCTGAATCCTCAGGCCAAAGCTGGAAATAAGAGCGTGGGTCCCCTCAGAAGCAGCGTTAAGAAGAGGGACTCAGCTTCCTTGTGGGTGGGGTGTGGCCCCAGGATGATGCTGGACCCAGAGAGGAATGAGTGGTCTCTAGCACTGCTATGGACAGGCCCTTGGCCCCAGACCTGGGCTCAGAGTCAGTGTCTGGCTTCAGTCGGGCCGCCCCTCACAGGAGGCAGGGAGCCTAGGAGCTGTGACCCCGGGTCTGTGAGGAGGCCCCATAGCAATGGCAGCTGAGCTCCAGAGAGCAGCAAGTTGGCCTACAGGTGCGGGCGTGGTGCCACGTAGAGCTTCTCCCTCCTTGGATCCTTGGCCCTGGGCCGTCTTCTCCCTTGAGGCCCTTGGGCTTCTGAGAGTGGGTAATCTTGGGCCTTTTATGGAGGAGGCCATGTGGGGACAGGGGTGCTGCCAGGTCCTCCCTGGGATCCTCAATTTCCAAGGCCCCTGAGCATCCCTTGTGTGGGTTGGTTTTGAAGTAGGCAGGGATGGAAATGATCACTGCATTCATAAGTGGGTCATCAAAGCAAGTGAGGCCTGGAGCTGGGACTAGGCCTGACTTTTAGGTCTTCTGTCCTGTTCTGATCTGGAGGAATCCATTTTAGTACATGCCTGAAGGAAGGGTCTTCATTGGGCCTGTTAAATTCCCCCATGAGGGAGAGAATACATTGCCTATCCCCCTCCTGCCCACCTGTTCTTTTTGGTTCTGTCCCATAAAGGGAGGTCCTCTGACTCCCACCTCCTGAATCCCCTTCCTCCACAGCTTGGTGCAGAGCTGCTTTTGGAGCTATGAGCCCTCAGGTGGGGCTGCCTGTGTCACTCAGAGGTGAGTTAGGAGTGGCCATGCCTTCAAATATCACTGGCAGGTGGGGGAGACAAAGTAGAATGCCCCTTGGCCCCAAGCCTCACACAGCTGGTGGGCGAGGCTGGAAAGCACAGGCAGGGGTCTTTATGGGGGTATGTTGGGGGGATTTGTTGACAGATCATCTTGTTTATTCATGTCTTTTGTATTTTCAAAATATCCACCTTCGGGATGAAAAGCAAAGCCTTTTGTGTTTGTGCTGGTGAAGTTTCAATCCTTCTGCCCTGATACCTGGACATGGGTTTGCAGATGAAGACTAGGGGTGGATATAGCTTCTGGATTTAATAGAAGAGGATCAAGAGACAAGGTCCCTGGGCTGTGAGACGTCCTCATACCAGTTAGTCTCAAGCCCTAACTAAATGGCCTGGCATACTGGCAGAGGGTGCCCTGATTGGCTGGTGCCAGAGCTTCCATAGATGGTCACGCTGTGTCTGCCATCCTTGAGGTTTGCCAGAGAGTGGATGGCCGGGGGTGATGGCCAGCTCCCTTTTGGAGGCTCCAGGCCAAGGCAGGCCCACTATGGTTATCTTTGGTTTCTGGGCCCCAAGCTCTCACTTTGGGAGCCACAACTGCCAGGCACTGGACTTGTGGGCTGGGCACCGTGGCCGCAAGGGCTGCTCCACCTATAGGCTGGGCCCTGCTCAGTGGCTCTGGTATTCATTCGCACTGAGGTCTGAGTTTATGACACCAGCCTGCAGGCTCTTTTTCCTGTTCTTCGTAGACTCTGCAGAGTGATCCTGTATGGGAGCTCCTTCCTGTTGGCCCCACAGTCCTTGCTTGGCTGTTCCTTCTTCCTGTCACCCCTTGCTCCATTGTAGCCCTGCTGTGTGCCTTAGGAAGTGTGCAGGGTCCTCTTGGACAACTGGCCTCAGTGGTCCCTCTAGCCACAGTGATCTCTGGATCGGGAACATGTGGCTCAGGAGCCTTAGGACTTGATGTTTTGTCTCTGGGACCTTCTCTGCTTGCCTTTGGGCATTTGGGGCCTGGCTGTCCCTTTAAGAGGAGAGAAAGCAGGCAATGCTGGCCCCAGCCTTCCATGGCCCTTTCTGTCCCCCAGTTTGCATAGAGGTGGGTGGCTCTTCTGTACCTCAGCACATTCGTTATGGCTACATGGGGCCCACAGGGTGGGGGTAGTGGGCATCCAGCCAGGGCTAGTGGCAGGTGTGGAGGGCGGGCGGCAGAAAGCCCAGCCAGTGTGTGCTCAGGGGGCCTTTTGATGAATGAACACCTGCTGAGTGAGGTGGCTTACATAGCATCCTCTGTGTGCAGAAGGAGCCCCTGATTTCAGTCCTTGGAACAAAGGCTGTTAGTGATGTGCTCCTATGCCTGGCGGCCACAAGCACAGGCTCAGGAGGGAGCCCCTGGGCTTGAGCTCCAGCTCAGTATTTCCTAGCTGTGCATCAGCCTCTGATCCCGAGAACCACAAAACAAAGGAACAAGCAGACAGACTCAAACCACCCAAATGTCTAGGTTTCTTTCTGGCTCCCATTCCTGTGTGCAGCTACTGACGAAAGCCGTGCAGCAGCTCCTCTTCCCAGAGGGCTCTACCCCAGTCGCTACCTGGCTAGCTGGCCTTTCCTCCCTGTTGGCTTCCAGGGGCTCTGGTTTGCTGTTTTGGGGAGCAACTCTATGGTACCAGGCCCCATGACTTGGGGTCTTTGCTCCTCCAATGCAGAGGGACTACATTGCACCTCCTCTCTTCAGTTGCTTTTCCAGCCCCCACAGTGTGGGGGGCAAGGCATGGAGGTTAGGAGGGCCCCGAGAGGAGGCAGGAGAGGCGAGGCTCTGAGGCTCCAGCCTGCTGTGTCTTGTCTCACCCCCATTTTTCTCTGCATCCCACCATGGTCCTGAACCATGTGTTTGGCTCTAAGATGGGGGTGCAAAGTTGCTGGTT
>NW_004524749.1:2245504-2282220 GCF_000260255.1 Octodon degus
CAATTATGTCTTTCCCTATATTTATGAATCATCAAGTGAAAGAAATATATATACATATATAATATATATCAGTTCAAAAACTATACAAACTTGTACTGGAAAAAAAAATGAATTGCATTAGCAAATGTCAAATATCCATCAAGTAAGCAACAAGGTAAAATAAAATTGTATGTGAAAACTTAAAAAAAAAAAAGAAGAAATGGGGTTACAGATTCTTGCTGGCCTTTGCCCGTGAGGCTATGCTGGTGGCTTTGTCTCAGTATTGGCTCCTGGTGGCTGGTTCCTCATAGCCTGCATGTGAACCCATTAGGAAGGGGGTGAGCAAAGGCTGGAAATAGGTAGCCCTGTGTGCGGGGGTGCCGCCTGGCCTCCTGACTCTGAGGGTGTGCCCTGTAAGTCCTACCCTCACAGGGCAGGAGCAGCTCAGTGAGGACAGCCCTGGAGCTCAGCTGGTATGTTTGGTGTGACACATGGAAACCTGAGGATGAGGCCACTGAGACCCTCTGAGGTCTCGTAGCCCAGCAATGGCAGTACTGGACAGGAAGCTGGGGCTTCTGCACCCAGGCCGAAGCTCTACGCAACTTTCCTGGGAGGAGGAGAACATTAGTTGGTTTCTTATTTTTAACTGGTTTTAATTTCATTACAGAAATTAATTGCATTTGATTATTGAAAACACAGAAAATACAGCAAGCAGGTGAGGAGCAAGGCCTGGGATCTGCACTCTGAGGCAGACCACTCACGTGTTGCTATGTAGCCTCCCAGATGACCTCGTTGCCGGTTTGTGGTAGAAGGGAGGGAACTCAAGGCCTCATGCATTCTGGGCTAGCCGATTGATGCTGTGTGGCTGAGCTGCACCACCAGCCTCTGACTTTTTTTAACATATGGTAAGAAAGAAAAAAGTTGATGCTCACAATAACTTTTGTTTTTGTCGTCTAATGAGAGATTTGTTGGTCCCAGGCTTTGTGTGGCACTGGGGGTCAAGGGAATTTGAGGTGTTCTCTGGCAGACTCAGGATCAGGCCCATCCCTCTGGGATAGGATGAGTTCTCTGTCCCTGTAGCTGGACAGTGAGGCTGTTTCCAGCATTTCAGCCATTAGACTGCTGGACCAAGCAGCTGGTAGTTAAGTCCTCACATGCATTGAGGAGTCTTTTGTTAGCATCCAGGCTGTGTTCGGGGGTAGGGAGGTTCCAGGTGCCTGCTGAGAGCTTTCTATTCCTCTAAAATATTTTGTAGTCAGTGGATGAGACAGGGAGGGCCCCCAACCCCGGGGAAGGCTCTGCCAGGGGCTCGGAGGCTGCGCAGAGGCCAGTGTGCCAGGCTGTCCACTGTGTCTCTCTTTTGCCAGGAGCAATGCTGAAGCCAGTCACTTCGCCCCACACATAGGAAGGGGTTAGACATGGCCTCCATACTCTGAACCGCTCGGATGAGACAAGGGCCATAGGCGCTCCTGCAGGAACAGCATTTCAACACTTTGTTATGGGAAATTGAACTTTCATGAAGGAAGGGAGAACAGTGTGCCTGCCCCCTCCCTAGCCCCAGTGGCTTCTGCTCCTGACCAGCCTTGTCCCCACTGCGCCCACATACTTCCCTCCCAGACAGCATAGACATCTACTTCATCCACAGAAATGAGGGTCTGCATTACAAAAAGATAAGGACTCTTAAAAAACCACACGTGACCCTCAAAAACTCTTGTTGGAACTGATAAATAAATACAGTAAAGTTGCATGATTCAGAATGTACAAAAATCAAGAAGGTTTCTATATACTAACAATGAACTGTCCAGAAAAGACATTTGAAATAGCATCAAATTATATCATTTATAATAGCATCAAAACAAAAATATTTAGAAATGTAACCAAGGACATGGAAAACCTATATATTAAAAATTATAAAACATTGATGAAATAAATTGAAGACACACACAATTGGAAAGATACCCTGTATTCATGGAATGGGAGAATTAATGCTGTTAAAATGTTATTACCTAAAGCAATCCATACAATACAATTCCTATCAAAATCCTAAAAACATTTTTCACAGAACTAGAAAAAATAATCCTACAATTCATGTAAAACCATAAGAGACCCCCAGTCAAGGAGCCAAAGCAACCTGTAGCATAAAGCAGGACATTACATTCTCTCTCTCTCTCTCTCTCTCTCAGCATCTCATTATGTAGTTCGGGCTGGCCTTAGACTCACTATGTAGCCCAGCATGGCCTCAAATTGACAGAAATCCACCACCTCAGCTTCCTGAGGGCAAGGATTACAGGCATGCACCAGGACACCAGGCAACACTACTTAATTTCAAACTGTGCTGCAATGCTGTAGTAATATCTGCACGGTACTGACCTTAAAATAGTCACGCTGACCAGTGGAACAGGATACAGAGTACAGGATTGAACATAAGCATTTATGATTGATTTTTTTTTTAAATTTTATTTATTTGTGTGTGTGTGTGTGTGTGGCCAACTCAGCCCATCAGGGGGCGGGGCTGGCTGGCATGTGGTGCTGGGGGATTGAACCGTGGTCCCTGTGCTTTTAGTTTGTTCTAAGTAGGTGCTTTAGACCACTGAGCCATCTCACCAGCCCCATTTATGATTGATTTTTAACAGAGTTGTTAACAATATACAACGGGAAAAAAGATTGTTTCTTCATTAAATGATATTGAGAAAACTAGATATCCATAGAGGGAAAAATGAAATTGAACCCTTGTCTCATGCTATATGGAGAGCAACTCAAGCGAAGACTTTATTGTAAGACCTGAAGGTGTGACTCTCGCTACTAGAAGGCAATGAGGAAAACTCCAGGAGTTGATCTGTGTGGTGAAGAAGTTTTGCTGACAAAAGCAAAACCAGACAAATGGGATTATGTCAAACTAATACGCAGCTTGGATTTGTGGTGATCCTCCTGTTTTGGGCCTCCCTAGTGCTGGGATTACAGGAGCGCTCCACCATCCCCAGACTCTGGCCAGCTCAGCTGCCCTGGGGGTGGGGCTGGCCCAGCATGTGATGCCAGGGATCGAACTGTGGTCCCTGTGCTTGCCTAAACTTGCCTAAGCAGGTTTTTTAGTCTGCTGAGCTATCTCCCAGGTCCTGGAAGAAAATATTTACACAAGTCAAACATTTAGTATAGGGTTAGTATCCGCAATATACAAAGAACTGAAACAACTCCATAGTAAGAAAGCAAATAGCTCAGTTAGAAATCAGGCAGGCCTTGGGTTGACTGGCAGGTCCCAAAAGCTGATGTTCACATGGCCAGCTGGTATATGGAAACAAGCTTGAAGTCACTAATCACCAGGGAAATGCAAATTAAAGCCACCATGGGCTGTCTTCTCACCTGTTAGGATAGCTGTTAACAAAAAGAGAGTTGCTGGTGGGGTTGCGGAAGAAATGGAACTTGTGCACGGGGCCGGTGGGAGTGTAAGTTAGTACCACTATTATTAAAAACCGGAGGTAAGGAAGCTCAAAGGAACTAAGAACTACCGTAAGAGCAAATAGCATCACTTCTGCTGGGCTTGAAATCAGTAAGTTAAAGAGCGAATCTGCACACCCACACCTGTTGCCACACCATCAGAGTGAAGATTCGGACACAACTTAAATATCTGCCAGCTGGTGAATGGATAAAGAAATTGGGGTGCCTATGTACAGTAGAGTGCTATGTAGCCATTAAGAAGAAAGAGGTTCACAAGAACATGGGTGAAGCTGGAAGGAACTTTGCTGAATAAAGTAAGGCAAGCACAGGATAAATACCACATGCTCTAACCCACCTGAGGAGCAGGAAATGATCGAGTCCAGGAGCAGAGGTAAAATGGTGCTTCCTAGAGCCTTTGGTGGGGAGGGCAAGACACAGGTCAAAGGTTGTGCAACAGTCAGAGACAGGGAAGCTGAGTGAGCCGCTCCCTTCCCACTGGACACGGCACTGGCCTGGTGATGCTCCATGTCAAGCCTAGGAGGTGGGGTGCCCAGCGGGGCAGAGCATGAACTCCACCACCAGTGAGAGACAGATGCCTGGAGGCAGGGGCCTCTGAGCACAGTGGGGGGCCCCTCAAGTCAGAGGTGCCTGACCCTGCAAACTTAGGGAGCCTGGGATGTGTGAGGCTCATCGGAGGCCCTTGGAGAGTTCCTCTCCCTTCTGCTCATTCCTGCTACTGTCCCGTGACCATTAGTAAATGTATCTACTTACTACAGGTGTACGCATGGCCATTCTTGTCATACGCAAGAACCTGGACTATGGGGACCCTCTCAACTGCAATAAGTACAAAGTTTCAGTTAAATGGAAGGAATAAGTTTATAGGTTTATGTCACAGCCATGGTGGCAGTTGTTAATAACCAGTATTAAGAGAAAAAAATATGTATGTTTTTACAAAATGAAAAGTGGCCTGTATCGGGGGTGAGGAGGGAGAAAAAATGATCACAGGTTGTGCTACAGTCAGAAACAGGGAACTTGCTGAGTAATTTGATTCAACTGTACTATGTTGTATATACAGAATGGTGACATTGCTTTGCATTCCAGAAATACCTGCAGCTATAGTTGGCCAATTTGCAGTTAGATAAAAGACACACAGTATTAACACCACACATAAAAATTGGCAACGAGAACAAAAGCATTCCTTCAGTATCCATATTTCCCAGTCTCGACCCTGTGGTGCTGGGATTACGGCCATGTGCCTCGGAGCTGGAAGCAGGTTTCCGGAGTCTGTGGTCTTGGCATCCCCGCTGCGTTCTCCCAGCCTCTCCTGCCCGCCTCTTCCCCCGCAGGTCAGCTTCCTCCATGGGGTAAGGGATCCTCATCCCCGTGTCCCAGGAAGCGGCTGCATCTGGAGGCCTGGTCTGTTTTGACGTTTGCACACAGCTGCCTGTTAGAGACACTGCTGCCCGCCCGCGTTCGAAAGGCTGACTTTGTGTCTCGTACTGTTGGCAGCTGGGATTTCCACAGTGTTAACTTTTTTTTTTGGTACTGAAATTGAGCATAAGGCCTTTTTACTGGGCTATAGTCAAGCCCTTTAATTTTGTTTTTCAAAACAGCATCTTGCACACTCACCATCCTCCTGCCAAGCCTGCCCGTGCTGGGGTCACAGGTGGGTGCCACCACACCGCAGCTAACATTGACCTTGCACGTTTTACTCTGTTACAGATGGTGCCAAGTTTGTCCCTGGCTGGATAACTCCTAACCTCAGAGTATTCTTTTTCCTGCTTTTCCTTCATTCTTGTTGTTTTTTTCTTCCATTAAAAAAAAAAAAAAAAAAAGATCAGTGCTTTCCTTAGAGAAAAACTGAAAAATAAGAACTAAAACAAAAAGAGATTTGAATTAAAACTGCTAAGTTCTGTCATCTGGTGACACCTGCCGAGGTCTGAGGTTCCAATTATCCCACGGGGCTGGAGCTGGAGCCTGGGGCCCATGCACTCTGGGTGCCGTGCTGGACCCCGCCCTGCGTGGTCCTGTGCCCCCTCCTTACTTCGTGGCTTCTCTGTCATCCCCTTCCTGAGACCTGCTGAGAGGGTGGCGTCTTCCTCCCTGTACTTCCTCTATCACAGCAGGCTGGGTGCAGGGAAGGACAGCAGCTGCTGGCAGGATCCAACGGCAAAGTTTTTCAAAGGAAGTAAGGCCTTTTGGTTGGCAGGGCCATCTCTTCCACATCTGTTCTTTCTGCATTCTCTGCTGTTACTCAACACTGACCCCAGCTGCCCCGTTCCTTCTGCAAAGCCCTGTCTCCCAGGCTTGCCAGAGACGACCTGGGTCAGGGGCCCTGCCCTTTCCTTGGGCAGCTGTGCCACTCGCTGCTGCAGGGGGTGTCCTTCCTCTTCCAGCTTGGCAGCTGGCCCAGGCAGCTCACTAGATTTCCACCCAGGAGGTCCAGTGGTTACAAGGACCTGAGGCTGATGGCAGAGGTGCTGTTTAGAACCTGTTTATTTGGTGCCCCATTGGGCTCACCAAGGACATCTTTAGGCCCACTACTGAGTTGAGGCACAGGATCCCACCTTCTCTGATGAACTGTAACTGGTTGCATGTCCTTAAGTCCCTTCCTCTTTGAAAACCCTGCTTTATGCCCATCTAGGAGGGTGTGACCCTGGGCATTGCCTGGGAAATGAAGGGATCAATGAAGTTAAGAAAGAGAAAGTCAGAAAGACAAGATGGTGGAGGGCAAGGAGGTGCACAGATGCCCAGAATGCTCCCCAGCCTTGGGGCAGAAAATTGATCTGAAAGGGCGGAGCGATGGGACCACAAGGCTCCTTCTGCTAGGTCAGAGTGCAGAGGAACTGGGCCGGAGGCCGGCACTGTGCCTGCCTGCTCGCCATCTAAACCTGTGGTGGGGGAGACTTGAGGGAGACTGTTGTTCCTGGCAGTGCAGACTGTGTTGCAGGCTTCTGCTCTGTGTTCTTGCTGCGAGAATCTGGGTTTGTTGTTGTTGGTTTTTGAGACAGGGTCTCTGTGTAGTTCAGGCTGGCTTTGAACTCACTGTGTAGCCCAGGTGGCCTTGAATATTTTGTGATCCTCCTGCCTCAGCCTTCCTAGTGCTGGGAGCACAGGCACATGTTACCACCCCTGGCTGAGAATCTGGGTTTCAGGTAATCTGGCAGACATTCTGAGGGCCTCCCAAATCCCTGGTACTCGGGGAGGTGGTCTTCACCCTCTGCAGGGTGGGTCTGATGGAAGAGAAGAAAGACTCTCGGTTGTTCCTGAACAGGCCAGGGTATTGCGTGAGAGAGGGAGTTAGCTGGTTTCTTTGAGCTGCTGATATCAGAAGCACTTCCTCAGCCCAAAGGAAGGGTGTGCAGGGGACCTAACAGTTGCTGTAAGTAAAGGGGGAGAAATGGTAGGTACGGATTCAGGTGTAGTTGGATCCAGGGACTGAAACGGTGTCATGAAGACTCTAGCTCTCCCTCCACCTGTCTTCACTTCATTTTTAGGCAAACTCAGCTTCACTGTGGTCGTATTTATAATCTATTGGTGCATGAAATTTATTCCATTTATCTCACAGTTTCTTTTTTATTTTATGTATTTAGTACAGGGTCTACAAGTTCTCACTACAAAGACCAGACTTGTGTTCTCCCGTTCTCAGTCTCCCAAGTGCTGGGATTACAGGCACATGCCCAGTCCCAATCACTGTCTCAGCGTGCCCCAGGGGCGGGGCCGACATGGCATACAGGGGATGCAACCCCAGTCTCTGCACTCGGCCTAAGCTGGTGCTTTAGTGCTTTTTTATCTCTCAATTTCTGTATTTCAGCAATTCAGGCTTCCTTACTGGTCTTGACTTAGGGATCCTGCCACGGCTGCTGTCAGGAAACCGGGCAGGTGCAGGCACTGGAGGCCTCCTGGGGGATTTGCCGCAGGGTGGCTGCGCTGTGTGGATGGCAAGGTGGTGCCACCTGCAGGCGGAGGCCTCAGCTCCTCACTGCCTCGGTGGTTCCACATGTGCAATGTGTGCCATGTTTTATGGTCATACAGGGGCATCTGGCATGAGCATCAGGGGGCAAAGTTGGCCCAGTGGCTCCTGGCTCCTATCCTTCATGCCTTCTTTTATAGACATAATAGTTGTTGTTACTGCTTAGTAGTTTTATTGCATATCAATTTGACAGAATGTGGAGTTTCCCCGTAGCCTTTTCATAGTGCAAATGGCATGTTTTCATCAAGCTCATCCTCCTGTTTCCCCCCTTGCCCTCCTCCTAGTGTCCTGTCCACTCTCAAATCATCTTAGTGCTTTTCTGTTTGTTTTTTATTCTCCATATTAGGGGAGCCCATGCCATACTTGCCCTTTTGAGTCTGACTTATTTTGCTTAACATGATTTACAGTTCAATCCATTTTTCTGCAGATTATGATTTCATTCTTATTTATAGCTGACTAATCCTCTGTGTGTGTGTGTACATTTCTCTCATCTGTACATTTCTTTCTTCTTCTTCCTCCTCCTCCTTCTCTTCCCCTCTCTTCCTTCCTCTTCCTTTTTTCCCCCTCTTTGGTACTGGGGATTGAATGCAGAGCCTTCACACTGAGTTCCATATCCATTATTTTCTATTTTGAGACAGGATCTCCCTAAATTAGGTTGCCCAGGCTGGGCTCAAATTTTAGACTCTCCTGCCTCAGCTTCCCAGAGTGCTGGGACTACAGACATGCACTGCCACACTGGGCTCTGTGCATCACCTTTTCTTTATCCATTCATCTGTTGATGAGCATCTAGGCTGGTTCCATATCATGGCTGTTGTGAGTTTTGCCCCAGTAAACCTAGGTATGCAGTGCCCCTGTGGTATACCTTTAATTCCTTCAGGAATATATCCAGGAGTGGTTTAGCTGGATTAACAGTAGTTGCGTTTTTAGTTTTCTGAGAAATCAAGGAGAGCACTTTTCCCACATAGTCCCAACAAAAGCCCCAGGCTTGTGTCTTGGTGGCCCACCATGAGCCCCATGCCTGATCCCCTCAGCCTGTCCGTGAAGGGCTCGGACCTGCTTTCCATGGCTGCAATAGGAAGAGATTCACAGCGCGTGTCCCCCTCAGAGAGGCCACTGGAGATAGGGACTATGAGTTACAAGGAAGACTTCCTAGAAGAGGTGGCATCTGTCCCTGTTTGGTATAAACTCCTGCTCTGTGAGCTGCAGAGAGCCCCTGGCTCCCTCCACAAACCCCTGTTTATGCAGAAATGTTCCCCAGGTTTGAAGCTTGCTGGGTGCTATAGGCTCCTTCCAGTGGGGCCAGGGCCCCACATCTGTGTCCATGCAGCGGGGCTGGGCTGCACGCTCAGCATGTGGCATTATTTGTCTCTTGATGAATGGGCAGTGCTGTCTGCCCTGCTTTTGGTGTAGTCTGCTCCTCCCTCCCCACAACTTTACAGCCTCATCTAGCACCCGTTTTCCATGGAGGCCCTGATTCCTCCACAAGAGGAGGAGGTCTTCCCTGAGCTGGTTCTGTATGTTGGTGAAACCCTGTTGTCAGCCTAAGACCCTGCACAGCTGTTGGTTGTGTCCAAGTCACTTTTGGGTCACTGGCCTAGGGAGGAGTGTGGGGCTGTTTCCTAAGACTGGAAAGAAGCAGGCCCCCAGAGCACGCAGACCCTGTACTCCCTGTCCCTGTGCTTTGGCTCTGAGGCTAACTCCTTCCTGGGATGAAAGAAAGGTAGAAGCCAGGAATAGTGTTGCATGCCTGTAATCCCAGCTTTCAGCAGGCTGAGGCAGGAGGATTGCCTCAAGTTCAGGGCCAGCCTAGGCTACATAGGGGTTCAAGGCCAGCTTGAATGACATGAGACACTGAGACACTGACAGTGACAGTGAGACACTGTCCCAGGAAACCAACAGGAAAAATGGAGAATTTGCTCAGCGAACTGGGGAGCCCCGCGTGTCAGGGCTTGGAGAGCTGGGACAGAGCTTGCCCTGCTCCCATGGAGGGTTGGAATGCATGAAGACTACAGGCCGTGGAGCCAGACCAAGGCAGGACTGAATCCTGACTGTGCCCTTCAGTGTGTGCTTGCGTAACACAATGGACCTCCCTGAGCCTCAGTTTCCTCTTCCACCCTATGGGGTGGTCGGGGAGTCACAGGATCCTACATGTGTGAAGTCCCGGCCCTGCCCACACTCAGTGAGACCAGGTGCTGAGCACGGCTTGCGGACTCTGCAAGGTGGCAGGTGAGCCGCTGGAGTGTCGGGTACACTGGGGCCTGGGCAAGACGAGGCATGCAGCAGGGACAGTGCGAGCTGGGAAGGGGCTGCTTGGATGCCTCCTGGCTAGTTCACTGTCACCCAACTGTGCAGCCAGCTGTGCACGGCCCAGAGCCCCCGTGTGCCGTGAGCACCCTCCCGAGTCCAGGCCTCTCTGTGTCTTCTTCAAGCTGCCACCACACACTCTTCCGGGGCCCATCCGTGCTCCCACCAGCCACCCCTCAGCCCACCCCCACCTCTCCTGGCTGCTTTCCCTCCCCCTGCGCCTGTGCCCTGGGCCATCGCATCCTAGCTCCCTCCTTATTGGCCTGGGTTGGCTTCCTGCCTGCTGGCTCAGAGCCAGCTTGTGTTGTTTCCCCACAGTGTACTAAGCACTTTGCATCCTGCCCTACTGAATAAAAGACTGGGTGTAGTTTCCATACAGTCAGCTGCACTAACCATAAGCATACCCAACAATGAGCTTTATAGTTAGGTACACACGCATGTCACCAGCACCAGGTTGAGATGCAGAATCTCTTGGGCCCCTAGAAGATCTCCTGGGTCCCACCCCAATCAGGAACCTTCCTAAGGGTAACTCCTGTCATCTTTTTTCTCCCTGCCTTCTGCTTTTCTGCCTCTCCTGCCCCACCCCTAGCCTCCCTTTCCTTTCCTCTTCCTGAAGATGGAACCCAAGACCTTCATGCTGATCGAACCCCCCAGCCCTTTTTAATTTTTAAAAAAACTATTTTAAGACAAGAACTTGTGGGGCTGGGGAGATGGCTCAGTAGAATAAGCTCTTGCCTGGCAAGCACAAGGGTCTGAGTTCAATCCCCAGTTCCACACACACACACACACACACACACACACACACACACACACACACAAAAGACAAGAACGTGTCTGAATCTCTTAAATTAAGCTGAACTTAGACTACCGTCCTCCTGCTTCAGCCTCTCAGAGTGCTAGTATCACAGGCACGTGCTGCGGTACCCAGACTGCAGTACCCAGAAAGATTGGTCTTTTCTGAAGTTTCCTGCCAATGGGACCATGCGAACGTGCTCTTTTATGTCTGTTCTCTCATTCTTGATGTCTGTACTGTTAGTCCGTATGCTTGTGTATTTATCAGTCATCCGCTCCTTTTATTACTGAATAATTTTCCATCCCGTGAATCTGTGAAAATCTGTCTATCCATTTAATTGTTGGGCTGTTTCTGGTTTGACAGTTGTGATTAAAGCTGCATATTTGGATGCAAGCCTTGCACGCACATGCGCACTTACTTCTGGGTAAACAGCACCGTGTGGAGGGCTGAGTCACAGGCCGAGCGTGCGGTTAGCTGAGGGCCACATCACCAAACGGTTTTCCAACATGGTAGCTCCACTTGCACGCCTAGCGGCTGTGTTTGCAGGTTGGAGTTGCTCCATATCCCTGTCAATACTTGGTATTTTCTTTTTAATTTAGCTATCCCAGCATGATAGAATCTGGGTGTGCTTTTAATTTGTGGATAGATAGTGATGTAAGGATCTTTTCAGGTGTTTATTGATCCTGTTGGTGTCCACATTGTTGAAATACTTGTTTAAGTCTTTTGCACATCTTTTTGGCTTTCTATTTGTTTGAGGCATAGTCTTGCTGTGTTTCTCTGGTTGGCCTGGAATTTCTGGGCTCCAGAGATCCCCTTGCCTCAGCCTCCTGCGTAGCCGGCACTTCACCTGTGCACCACCGTGTCTGGCTGCTGCCCATCTTTTAATTGGGATATTTGTCTTTTCCTTATTGATCTGCGTGTAATCTTTATACTCATTGAAGAGGAGTCTTGTCAGTGGTGTGTGTTTTCAACACCTTCTTCTCCTTGTCTGTGGCTTCCTTGTCTCCTCTCAGGGATGCCTGTGTCCTCTCTGCCTTGGAGTACCCAGGACTTGGAGATGTGTGCTGAAAGAAGAGAGTAAACCCCCAAACCCCAGGAGGCCCCCACTTCTCCCTGCTATGGCTCCTGCAGCAGCCCGGGGCCCTAGGCAAATCCCATAGCTCTCTCTAAACCAGCTGTTGGACCTTGAGGTCACCTGCTAAGCCCCCGGTTGACAGCCTGGCACCAAAATCACACTTGCTGTGCTCAGTCCCCAACATGCCCTGGATGTCCATTCTGTGGCTCGCCGGTGCTGGGGACCAGGCACATAGCTCCTGATGGTGTAGCGACTCTCTAGGAAGGCACAGCAGCAAGGGTACTATGATAGGAGACGGTGCAGAGACGCAAGAGTGTGAATGGCAATGCTGACTCTAGGCCTAGGAAGGGGAAGAGGGCCTCGAGTCTGAGGCCAGCCTGAGCTACATAGCAAATTCAGTGACAGCCTGGACTAGGCGATTGAGCACAAATGTGTCTTGGGCGGGGGAGAAGGAAAGAAAGGAAAGAGGATGGAGGAAGGGAGAGCAGGTAAGAGAGGGACACAGGAAAGAAAGAAGGAACAGAGGAAGAAAGGGAGGGGAAAAAGGAGAGAATCGGATCCCAGGACCCAGTCACATGCCCAGAGGGCTTCCAGAGGGTCGGGCAGTGCCACCCCAGCCAGGCTCACGTGTCCCCTTCTATCTGGGGAGGTGCCTGCTCCCAGGTTTCCAGCCTGTCCATTTGCTCTCATAGCTGAATTCCCCAGGGCTTCCCCAGAGCCCGCTTGCTTCCTAGCTTCATGGCCTGGGCTGCTAGGTTCCAGAGACCCCACTGTTGTAATACAAACGTCAAGCCAGAGCCCTGGCCCGGGGCAGGCATGAATGGAGAGGCAGTGGGCCGGATGGAAGACCTGTGACCTCTCAGGCCATCTCCTGGTCTACCTCCTGACCTGGGTGGGGAGTTCCAGGGAGGGGAGGGGGCTGTCTGAGAGCGGAGAGCAGGGCCAAGGCTCCATGCCAGACTGTCTGCCTCTAATTGCTTATTAAGGATGCATTTGCTCCTGCTTGGAGCAGTAGTCTTGGGACTTCTAATGGAGGTTTTTGATTCTTGTTTTATTATTATTATTTTTAAAAAATCATTCCAGCTTCAAGCTTCAAATTTCCATGAAGTCATTGGAGCTGGTAGCCTGACTGGAGAGGGGCCCCCTTACACCCTAAGCGAGTAGAAAGAAGCAGGCGGAGGGCGCTGAGGGCCCTGTGGTAGCTGCGCCGCCAAAGCAGGAAGTGGTGGGTCCCAGATGTGACTCACGCTCGCTCGTTAGGTAGACCGTGGAGGGAGTCGCCACATGTGTGAGACTGGACAGTGTCTGGGAAGGGCAAGCAGGACCGGGGCACCTTCCTGCAGGCTCAGAGACTGGCCCAGCAACTGAAGACTTCCAGGAGAGCCAGGTAAGGCATTGTGTGGGGTTGGGTGGCACCTGTCCCGGCAGCCCAGCCTGAGAAGGTGGGGGTGGATAGGCCCTCAGCCCAGAGGTCTGAGAGGCCCCATGGGCCCGGCATGAGGGGGGCTCTGGGGCTTCCTGGGCAGACAACAGGGAGGGACGGCTCCTTGACAGGAGACCAGAGACAACTTGTCGCTGGCTTTCCCAGCCTGACAAGAAAGTGCTGTTGTGACCGCAGTGTTGTTCGTTTGGCTGCTTCCACCTAGAATTCTGGGAACCACAGGCACTCAGCTGTCCACATTTCTTTTCAAGGCTGTAATTTTACATTTACAAGAACACTTGGCTTTTCTCAAAGAAAGTAAAAAATTGGCAGGGGGAATTTTTTTTATTAAATAAAACAACAACAACAAAACCTGTGTGAGTGGGGCCTGGAGGTGTAGTTCAGTGGAGGACCACTTGCCTAGTTTATATGCTGGGCTGGGCTCTGTCTCTAGAACCACAAATAAAAGAAAAAAATTATTAAAGCTTTAAAAGGACAGAGGGGCTGGGGCAATAGCTCAGGAGAATAAGCGCTTGCCTGGCAAGCGCAAGGGCCTGAGTTCAATCCCTGTTCCACAAAAAATAAAATAAAAATAAAAATAAAAAGGACAGAGACCACAGCTGCCTCAGAGAAGGGGAGCCCTGTCCCTTGCCTCCCCTCCTTGGGGAGCCACGGCCCCTGAAGCAAGGTGGATGGTGTGGAGGGCCCTTCCAGATCTTCCGTGTACTTGTTTAAACACATGTGCTGTCACAGCTTAGAGCAGGTGCCTCCTCCCCAAGTCACGGCAGATTCAGCGGCAGGGGTAGCAGGGACTAAGCCTTCCTCCTGGGCAGGGCCTGGATGTGGGGCTGCGGCAGGCTCCTGGCTCCAAGGCCTGGATGAAAGGCCAAGGTTGGCTGGCTCTGCATGGAAGGGCTGTGTGACCATGGCTGCCGCCAGCTCAGCCACAGATGTGCAGGTAGGTGGTGTGAGGTGAGGTAGCTCTTTGTGTCTTGAGATGGACCAGGCTCTGCCGGGGTCTGAGC
Source organism: Octodon degus (assembly GCF_000260255.1). Lineage (NCBI taxonomy): Eukaryota > Metazoa > Chordata > Mammalia > Rodentia > Octodontidae > Octodon > Octodon degus. The sequence goes on from NW_004524749.1 coordinate 2,259,506, forward strand.
CCACATTGTATGAGCACATTTCAACTGTGAAAGTACTTGTTTTAGTGTACCTTAGAAAAAAATCTGCAAAGGACATAAAATCCGTAGCATTATGAAGGCACTACCGTCTAGACCAAGGCTAGTGGAGACACTTAAATGACAAGCAGGCATTTGAAAGGAAGTCGGTAGTGCCCTGCAGGAAGTGCGGTGTCTGGGGCTTGGGAGGCCTGTTCTGCACACAGTGCAGTTCTGACCTGGCTGGGTTCTTCCCTTCACCAGAAGCCCTGGGCCTCCTGGGGTTTTCCTTTGGCTCTTGCTTCAGGTCATGGCTATGCGGTTGGGGATCTCTGATTATTGGGGATTCTGGGCCTCAGTGGAAAAGGTGTGGCTGCCAGCAGTGTCTGTGAAAAGACATGGCCGTGTCCCAGGGGCTGATTTCAGGGGTAGAGTGAGGAGGGGTCTCTGTGCCAGGAGGAGGTCTAGGGGTACGGGATCAGGAGGTGAGTGCTGTGAGGGCTTCAGTGGGAGAGGTGGGATGGGGCCTACTGACAGGCCAGAGATGCTCCTCCACAAGAAGACAGAGGCCCAGCATGGTATCCTCGAGGGGTATGCACCCCAGCCGCCTTTCACAGATTGTAACTATTGGTTGGACCCTTACTGCCCTATGTGATAGATGTCATTTGCCCCCAGTTTGCATGGGAAAGACAGAGGCCCAGGGGTACATACAGTCTTATCCTGGAGCTCCCAGAAGGAGCTGGTGTCCACCTGTGTGCACCCCATTTGAGGGGAGCTGTCATGTTTGCGTGCCTGCCTGACCTAGTTGCTGGGCCCACTTCAGGATGGCCGGGGCCCCGTGTTACAGGACGTAGCTGTTTGTACCACTGAGCCTGTCATCCTCACCATTCCACCATGCTGGCTCATCCTGAGGGGCTGTGTGGTCCCTATCTGTGCTGTCTTGTCTCTTCTGCTCCCGTCCTGGAGGAAGAGGATGAGGGGCTCATTCACACTGAGGTGACAGCAGCATTCCCCCACTTGTCTTCAGAGAAAGTCCGAGGATCCCCAGCGCACTGGCGCAAGTGTCTCCAGGGACGCATGTCCCAGAGTAACCCATTCCAGACTCTTCTGGGTCAGGAGTGGGGCTTTCACTGCGCTACACAGAGCTGGGAGCTGGCGTGAATCTGCTCTTGGAACCTGGCGAGGCGGGGGCATCTGGAGGTCACAGTCCACCCTCCCTCCAGCACAGAACACACTCTGGTCTGGCGGCCCGGGCTCCTGTCCCCTCGGCCTCCCCCAGCAGGGCTGAGATGGTCAAGCACAGAGCTTCCGTGCATCTGCAGTGTGGGCTCACTCGTGGGCCGTGCATGAAACAGTTGCACACACCGCCTGGGCATTTGTCATTCTCAGGGCCACAGAGCTCTTTGCCTTGGGTAGGAGGCTGGGTGTCGCTGGGAAACTCAGGAGGTGATGATGGCCAGGGCTGGGTAACAAGGGCCTTCCCGGTATCCTGTGTCCTTACTTAAGTTAATCGAGTTCTCTGTTCCAGTTTCCTTATCTACAAAATAGGGCTGATAGGCTCAAACGGGACCCTATCAGGGAGGCTCAGTGGGAGCTCCAAATGCATGAGAAATGCTTCCCAAGCATCTGAGACAATGGTTTGGCTGGGTGGCTGTCAGCAGTGGCTGGAGCCCCTGCAGCCTGTGCATGGAGGGAATCCTGCCAGGCCTCTGTGCAGTGACCCTCTGTCCCATCCAGGGGGTAGTGTAGCACCCCCACCCTGGCCAGCCATAGGCATCCGGTTCTACCTGCTGCTGCCCACAGATTGCATAACCTATCATGTCATGCCCGGGGCATTGCCCAACCCCGGGTGCAGACCCACTTGGCTGAAGTGCCCTCCCTTCCCTGCTTGCCCTAGGAGCCTTTCTGGAAGGAACTGGGTGGTGAGGTGAGGTGGTACAGAGCCTTGGACCAGAGTTCTGTCCTCCTTGGTGGCTTCTTTCTCTGACTCTTGGGATGAGAATGTCCTGCCACCATGGCTGTCTTCACTTACAGGTCTGTTTCATGGGCATTTTCTGGGTGCAGGGCTGGGAGATGAACCCCAGCCAACGCTGCTGATGGGATGGGGTGTGGACAGCTGACCCAGTGCTGGAAAGAGCCGCGAGGATGCCTGGCTCTTTCTCCTATAGCATCAGGTGTGAGTCCTGGTCTGGCTTGGTAGCCCCCCAGGACCTGGCCTGTCCTCCCCCAGCCCTTCCTCTCACCCCCTCAGATGCTCTGGAGCAGCCTACCCACTTCCTACTTGCCTGGCATGCTGCCTTGCCTGGCCTTTGGCTGTGGTCCCCTCTGCCTGTCTAGGTGCCCTCCCAGCCACTCTTGGCTTGTGTCCCCAGTGAGGCACCCCCTTCAGGGGGATCTGCCACATCTGTGCTGAGCCAGTCCCTGGTGGCTGCCTCCCTCCTGCCCATTAGCCTTGCTTTGAGCCCTTGCTTCACGCCATTGCTGGTACCTGGGTTACAGCTCTGCCCATCCTCCTTTTGGCCTCTGTCTCTCGGTCTGCTCTCACACTGACCCCTGAAAGGGGCTCCTTACACTCAAGTCAGGGAAAGGGGTGCAGTGAGGTCTTTGCTGCAGGCAGCCCTGCTCTCAGGCACGTTTCCGAGCCCTTGGCCCCCTCCTGCTTCCGGGCTCTGCCTCCCCAGCTTTGCAGCAGGCAGTGTGGGCAGAGGCCAGGAGGGCTGGGTGGGCCCTGCCTGCTGTTGGCCGGCCCTGCCCCAACCTCCCACACATCTCCCACGGCCACATCTGGCTGGGGAGGCGGAGGCCTTTGAAGTCTGGAGGCGCTGCTGTAATGGAGACCTGGGCTAATGGGACACAAGCCTGTTTTTGAGACACCCAGACTCCTGGAGCCATTGGGCATTCCCTGGGAAGGGGTGTGGCAATGGCAGGCAGGGTCTGGGGGCCAGGGCAGTACTTCCTTGTTGGGCTTGACTTTCTGGGCACTGGGCAGTGAGGGAGGAGAAGAGTTCTTTGGGTGGCTGACAGGAAGTAAGGCGCCTGGGACTTGAAGGGTGTCCCCTGGTGCTATGTATGTTCAGGTTTCTCTAGCTCTGACCCTTTGTGATTGGAGTTGGTGGCATGAGCCTTGGGGATGCCCCTCACTGTGTGCCATGCTCTGTGCCAAGCCCCTGAGGATTGGGTGCCATTACCAATCCATTCTCTTGGCAAGGAGGCTGAGGCCCAGCGAAGCAGGCTACTGACAGGCCCAAGGTCACACAGGTCTGCCAAGGTGGCTTCCTGCCCCAGTGCTTGGTCTCAGGGTCCATGTTATGTTCCCCACCATAGCTCTGCTGCCTGCCTCCTTGACATTTGTTTTCCTCCTGTAGCTCACTTATCACTCGTCTGTCCTCCCCCTAGCACAAGCTGCACAGGGACCCCTTGCTTGCTGTGGCCTTGGCACCTCACCCTTTGCCTGCGTGAGGCAGAGGCCTGGGGCACTGGGCTCTTTCCGTAGGCTGGGCTTCTGTGAAGGTTCTGTAGCCAGGAGGTGAGGTCATTGCTGGAGGAGGCCACAGTGGGAGGAGGGGTTTCATTTCCACTATCAGGTGAGAAACTGAGTCCCGAGAAGCAAATGACACACCACAGCTCAGGCAGGCGGCACTGGGGACTGGTGGGGGCTAGTTGGGGTCTGGTGGATCCCACAGTGGTGGACCTAGGATTCTGAATCTCCCTGCTCCGGGCAACCCAGGATCAGGAAGCAGGGCTGTGTGGGGCCAGAGAACTCAGCTTTTTTTCTTTGTAGGGGGCAGGGGCTAGGTGGGGGGATGCTTTGGAGCCAGGCAGGGACAGGGAAGCCTAGGTGGGCTCTGGGGCCAGACCTGTGGGCAGCCTTCATCTGAGGATGCCCTATGGGGCAAGCTGGAGTTGCCAGGCAGAGGAGTGTGGAGGCGGGCGATAGCAGCATTCTTAGGCCACCCTGGGCCTGGAGATGAAAGGGTGGGGCTTATTTGGGGAAGAGAAGTCAGTCAAATCACACAGCCACGGAGAAGGTCTCGGGAGGACCTGGAGTTTTCAACCAGGGTGAGAGCAGGGGCTTGGCATTCTTGCTGTTTTAAACAGGTGTAGGGAGCCCTCCTGGGTGATCCCAAGGGGAAGCCTGGGTGTGGGGAACCTGGGACTCCTGGGACCTAGGCTCCATCATGGTCCTGCCATGCCCAAGTGGTGGCCTGGCTCTGAGAGGAAGGGTCCTGTGATACCAAATGGGGACTCGGGGCCCAGGGGTCAGCTCTGTGCCACCTGCACCTCTTTAAGGCTGGTCCGGAAGCCGGGCTGTGGTTGGTGGGGGTGGTGGGGTGGGGCTGCTTCCCCTGCAGAAGGCTCTTCCGGACCTCAGCCTGCTCCATGAGGCACCCCCCTTCCCTTCACATGCCCCCTTAGGCTTGATAGGGGGCCTCAGGAAGCCTCTGGGGTCTGCTCGTCTCTGTACCTTGACATAAGCTGGGCACTTCGACACAATGTTGTGGGCACCAAATTGGGACGTGTGGGCCAGGTGGTGGCTTCAGGCTGGCTGTGAGGATGGGAAGGGGCCGGCTAGGCAGAGAGGCCTTGATGAGCTGCCTGTGTGGCCCCGACTCTGGGTAGGAGGCCCCCACCCCTAGGCTTCTCTGTCGCAGCCTTCTCTGCTGGGCCCCAAGGGAAGGTATCTTAGAAACCCTGGAGGGACCAGGCCTGAGGAGGGTGAAGAGTCACACTAGTCACAGCTGGTGGGACCTGAGCTGTACCTTAGGTCTCCTGGCATTTAGCCCTATGCTTGTGACAGGTGGCGAAACTGAGGCAGTGGGTCACTTTTTTTTTGGACTGGATGTTTATTTTTGTTAATTTTATTGAGAAACAAATAGCAATGAAACAGTTTCAAAACAGGTTAGTAGGACAGTTTCAATGATTAATACATTGCATATTGTTGTCTTCTTAGTAGTTATTCATAATATAAGATGCAGACATAATATCTTGTCTAAACACTATTAGTACAAATCTTTCTTCTCATTGAATTAAGAGAAAGTAGGTGTATATCTATCCTATTTTGTATATGCAGATACAAAATGGTCCTTCATTTATATCCCTTTTTTTGTTTAGTTTTGTCAGAGATGGGTGTTCCACTGCCATTTAAATATTGTAGTTGCATGAATTCAGCAAAATAATCCAATATAGTCCAGTAGTCCATAATAGTAGTGGGTTATCCGTAGGACTGGCAATGTCAGAAGTTGTTGACTTGAGCCTTTTATAGGTCAGCATATTAATATGGCTTTACTTTTTATACCTCGTTTTTATACTTTTCTGCTGGATGGTTTGTTCTCTGCATCCCTATGACAGAGGCAGGATGTGGCTCCCACGCTTGAAAACTGCCTGGGGCATCGGAGCCCAGGTGTGTTCCTCCTCCCAGGGAGGCCCTGGTCAAGGCTGGGGCCCTCACCCCATGTTCCCTTCTAGCCCAACCCAGTAAGGCAGAGGTGGGGAGCGGGGCCCCAGCCTGAGTGAGCTCCCCAAGGTGTCAGAAAAGGGGCAGGAGTGAGGCTCAGTGGCCTCTCTGTGGGCCTTCGCTGTCAGCGAAGCTCTGGGCAAGAAGCTCTGAGGCAGGGCTCAGAGAAGACAAAGTCAGCATTTCCTAAAGGAGTTTCTTTAGATGTTTAATGCAAGAAAGGTCTGGGGAGCCAGAAAGACAGGGGGACATTGACTTCTCATCCCACAGGTTTCTTTCCTGCAAGACTTGTCAGAGGCTTTGATTTGCTGTGTCCAGGGGATCTTTAAAGGCAGAAGAGGAGAAGTGGAGCCCAGCACCACCTGTGTGTGTGTGTGTGTGTGTGTGTGTGTGTGTGTGTGTGTGCGTGTGTATGGTCTTCCTTGGTCCCACTGTGGGACAGGCTGGGGTTCAAATCTCAGCCCAACTGCTTCCCCGCCCCAGTGAACTTTGGACAAATAGATTAGGATCCCAGAGTGGCTTCCCTTGCCTGGAGCCAGGGTCGGGTGTCACCCTTTGGCATCGCTGAGGAAAGGAGCCTGGCTAGTCTCCTGCCCCATGTGTACCCCCGCTGGGCTCAGAGGTGGCAGAGCACATCCCATGGGCTCAGTGCAGGCTTTCTGTGCTGTCATGTGGCCCCTGGGAGTCCCCTCAGGCCCCATTTGCTCAGCCAGTGATTCTGTCTCCTTTTCCCAAAAGAGACAGGCGCAGGGACAGTCGTGCAATTTAGGGGAGCTAGACCTAGGATTCATTTTTTTTTCTATTAAGCATTTTTCAAATTGCACAAGCAATCTAATAGTAGAAACAGGAAATAGAAACTAAAAATGAGAAGAGCGATTCGGCCACTCTGTCAAATCAAGTTTTGGTTTTTGTGTTCTGCCTCAATCCTCGTCTGTTCCAGGCATTACCAGGGCCGTGTGGCTTTTCCATAAGATGCCCTGTGAAAGCCATCAGTTTCAGGCTGCTCCGCACCCTTGAGAGCTGCATAACATTCTACTGTGAGGAGACATTGTACACTAATCTATTTCGTGGCTTCTAACTGGTAGATGCGTTGTTTTCAGGCATTTTTTCTTATGAACAGTGATGCCAGGAATCATCTTGTATGTGTCTCAGTGCACACTCGGAGAGTGCTTTAGGATCAGTTGCTTGACACAGAGCTGCACAGTAAAAGGAACCCGGACATCAGTGACTGCATGGATGTTACTAGTCTGCCCTCCGAAGGATCTTGCCGGCTTGTATTCCTGCCGGTTGTGTGTGCTTGTTTGCAATTCAGATTTATAAAATACATTGATTTCTGCCAACCAGAGAAGTAAAAATAGTTTTTCATGGTAGTTTTAATTTGCTTTTTCTTTCTTTATGTATCTGGTTGTTGGAGGTTCTCCTTACACAGTTCGGACTCGTGGTGATGCTCCTGCTTTCAGCCTCCCCAGCGCTGGCCTTACAGGCGGGCACCACTATGCCCAGACTCTGGCCGGCTCAGCCCGCCCTGGGCTTGGGACTGGCTTGCCATGTGGTGCTGGGGATGGAACCTCAGTCCCTGCGCTAGCCTAGGCTTGCCTAAGCGAGCACTTTAGTCTGCTGAGCTATCTTGCCAGCCCCCTTAATTTGGTTTTCTGATTATGGGGCAAAACCATCCTTTTTCCAAATTTTGAAAAAACATTTGAATTCCCTGTGCTTCAAGCCTCCTACCTATCCTCCTCTCCCCTTTTCCTGCTGGGTCATCTCTCTCTCTCCCCTTTTTTTTTTTTTTGTTTGTTTGTTTGCAGGTGAGAGAGATCAGTAGCTACTTATTATATACACCACATGCATGTTCCCCTTATCTGCCATTTGCTTTTTGATTATGCTTTTTTCTTTTACCCTGTAGTAAATTTCATTTATTTACATAATTAAATTTACCAGTTTTTTTTTTTTTTTTTCTTCATGGCTTTTGGGTTCTGTATTGGATTAGAGAGGCCTTAACCCCTACAGCGCTCCGCAGGCTCTCCCATGGGATGTGGTCTCTGCTGTCTGAAGCTCATCCTGGGTGGGCTCTCCTGCACAGATGGTTCTCCCTCGGCTGGCTCACTGTCTTCCAGATGGATGGGAGATCCTTCTAAACGGGCGATCCCAGGGCAGGAGTTAAGAGTCAGTGCCCATCCTCCCTCCCTCCAGCTGAGTGGGGGAGTGGGTCTGCTCTGCATCTTCCGCCCTCAGCATGCCTGCTGTTGTCACTGCTGCTGTTGTCACTGGACCCACGGTCTGGTGGGACTTGGGGCGGAGTGTGTGGGGGGGGAGTGTGAAGTCGGCTGCCATCCTGGGAGGCCAAGGGAGGCCAGCTAACTTCCCTTTTCTGTTCTTCCTTATCAAGGGAAAGGGATCAGAAATCTGTTTAGTGTGGGCGTGAAAGTGTTTCCATTGTAAAGGGAGGCGCCCACAGAGGGCAGCATGTGAAGAAGTGCGTCACACATGGTGGCACTCGGGGAAGAGTCAAGGGAAAATGAGGATGCTCTTTCTGGCAGGAGAGCCTGGTGGATTGTCGGTCAGTGTACTAGCTCTGTTGCCTGGACACTCTGTGGACAGTCAGTCCTAGTGACACTGGGTGAGGGGAGGGCCCTGTGGTCTCTACTTTCTCTTCCTGGTCTGGAGCCTGGCACCCAGAAGGCCCCCCTGTGTCCTTGCTGAGGGGACATGTGCAGGGGCTCCAGCGAGGGACTGGCTCCTGCTGGCACACCACACCAGCCTCATCACAGCTGGCAGTCAAGATGGCTGTCATACTGCGTTGAAAGGACAGACTGACTGGCTCATGCTTCCCTTGGGAAGGAAGTAGAAGGGAGGATTTCCAGTGTAAGGACCAACTCCACTTGCTTGTCCTAAGTCCCTCACCCTTACTGACTCAGCCTCCACCCCCAGCCCAGTCCTGAGCTGGGCCTAAGAAAGAGAGGAAACTGAGGCACAAATTGGGCCAGGGGTTTGCTGAGTCACAGAGCATGCTGGCACTGGTATGCGGTCCCCAAGGTGGAGTCAACCCGGGGGATCATGCAGAGCCGGTTGAGGGTGCATTCCGTTGGGGAGCACCAGCTTTGCCCTGCACGCTGTCATCAGGAGGAGTGTGCGGGTGGGAGGGGAGCTCCTGCCTGCCACTCCCTCTGCCTAGATTGGAGCCTGCCCCGCCCTGGGTCCCAAGTCTTCCTTTTGGGTTCATTACTGCTTTGTTCCCACAGTGTGGTCTGTTTTCTACTATGGCTTTGCAGACCGCGTGGTCACCAGCGTCCGAGTTGACCTGCAAAGGAATGGGACCAGGCTGGTGGTGCAGAGCTGGGAAAGGGTGCTCCTTTGCCCTGGACACCTCTGTGCTGGGCATGGGGGTGCAGCAGGCTTAGTCCCTGCTCTGGGGCACTCCTCTTCTACACTCATCTTCTGCCCGATAGCCACCCTTCCTGCACTCTGCTGCACCCTGGCTGTACCCCTTTCTCCTTGGCCATGCTTGCCTTCCCCGCTTCCTGCTTGCACACTGATCCAAGCATCTTCCACACCCAGCGTGGACAGGTGACACGCAGATCCTGCCATGGCAGTGTGAGACAGGGGCTGGCTGTGTGAGAGAGGTCAGACACCAATGTGACAGGCACACAGAGGCCTGAGGTCCACTGGGTTCTGAAGCCAGGCAGGTAAGAGGGCAGAGGCCAGCAAGACTTGGGCCCTTGGGCCCTGAGGTTTCCAGGGTACCCACTTGGGTTATGCCTGGGCTGAGCAAGCTCAGAATGGTGGCAGGAGATGATAATGGTGTGAATCTCAGCGAAGTGGGGAGGAATCTGCCTGTGTCCCACCCCCTGCCCCTCCACCAGGGGGACCCCCCAGGTAGCTGAGCAGGCCAGGGAGCCAAGTGGGCTTGTGACTTTTAGCTGTGACAGCGTGACTGACTGGATATCCAGGAAGGTTGTGGCATAAGGGCCTGTTGGGGCCTCTCCTCCCTGCAGGCCTGCTGCTCCTCATGACTAATGGCCCCCACTTCTGTTTTTGAAGCCACTAGGGCTGAGGCCTGTGTCCCTCCAGGTCCTGCTGACGTTGGCCAGAGTAAGCCAGGCTGGGTTTCCTGTCAGTGCAGTTTGGCTGAGGGGTGGGGGCCTATCTGTGCCTGTGACGGTGAGGATGCCTAGCGTTGCTGCCCCAAGAACACAGTGGGCCTGAGTGGGCTGTGGGCCTTTCCTGCATCCTGGGCTCAGCCCCACAAGGGGCCCAGCCTCCTGCCTCAGGCGATTCCTCAGCTGGGACCCCAGCTCTAACCAGTGTGCCTCTGGTGGGGAGGACACAGTTCTGCCTGGGAGGTGGGACAGGGAGATGGGTGTGGGTGACTCTGGGCTTCCTGAGCAGACCTCTTGCATCCAGCTGCCTGACCTTGCTTTTGCAAAGCCAAGCAGGGCAGCAGGGCACGGCAGCAGCCCCATGCTCTGCTGAGGTTTACTCAGCTCCCTGCCACTGAGGTGTGCAAGCGGGGGCTCAGGTCATGTGCAGAGATATGGTAAAGGAATTCCTGCATCTGGGGCCCAGGAGACCCTCTCAGTGGTTGGCAGCCTCCGTGACTAGCACAGGAGCAGGTAACTGGACAGAGAAACTGTCCTGGCAGCAGGCTCTTTCGGCTCTGGCTTTGGGATGGCTTGAGAGAGGAGACACCCATGGACGTGCCGTGGCCACGGACTCCTGAGTCTTCCTCCTAGATCCTAGCCCCCAGCCATGCCTTGCTGTCTGGCTCATCCCGGGAGCTGAACATGGTCCCTGTGCCCAAGGCCACCCATTATGTCCTTGCCTTCCTGCCTGCCTGTTGCTGGGAAAGTAGCCTAATTAGATCCTGAGAGCAGTATATACCACAGCCTGGGTCTCCACAGCCTCACTGTGTGCACCAGGAGGAGCGTGAGGTGGCCCAGGATGAGTGTGTGGGGATGGTGTGTGCTGCGTATCTGTGTCCTGGCAGCCTGAGACTGCATTCTGAGGCTTTGCCTGGAGAGTGGAACTGCTGTGGAGAGTTGGGCCCCACTTTGGTGTTGAGACGGGCCAGTGCACTGGGGTTTGACCCTAAGCCAGAGGGGCTGGCAGTGCTGCTGTTTGTGTACTTGTGGCATCTGGCTTGGTCCCCTAGGATGTCAGTGCAAAGCCTGGCCAAGGAGCTGTGGTTTGGGAGTGGGCAGACCCAGGTTCAAATCTCAGTCCTTCCACCAACCTGCTCCGGCTGTGTGACCTCAGGCAAGCCACTGCCTCTCTGGGCTCCGCTGAGGTGCCTCCCGCAAGTTAAGAAGTTGAGTATGATCTTGCGTGCGATGCCTGTTGTCATGGAAGCTGCTGCAGACAGCTCTCGTAGGGGTTCCTGGACAGGGTGTGGTAGGGTTGGGTGGGCACACAGTGGGGCCAACAGTGCTTCTGTGGAACACTTACTCACTTGGGGTTGAGGTAGCGGACCAGAGGGCTGCACCACATAGATGTTTTAAATTAGCTGCCAACATTTAAAATCATTATTTCACGTGGAAATCAGATTTGTAGCTTGTCTAAACTGGGCACTTTGGCAGCCTTGGCCTGACCCCAAAGGGAGGCATTCAGACTTCCAGAGTGCTGCTGTGTTGCCGGAGTTTTTGCAGTGATAGAAGATACTATGTCTGTGTTGTCCGTGGCAGTCGCCAGTGGCCACCTGAATAGGCCACCTGAAGAATGTGTGACTGAAGGATTAGGGTTTCTATGTCACTAGACTTTATTTTTTGTTTGTTTTTTGAGACAAGGTCTCACTATTTAGTTCTGGCTGGCCTTGAGCTCACTATGCATCCCAGGCTGGCCTCAAACTTGTGGTGACCTCCTGCCTCAGCCTCCTGGGTGCTGGGATTACAGGCGTGAGCTGCCACACCTGGCTGTTTGAGTTAATTTGAATTCACGTGTAAATACCACCTGTGACTGGTGGCTACAGTGCTGGATGGAGCTGTTCTGGGAAGACTTTGGCTTGGGCCCACACACTCCTGATCCAGCACTTTGCCAGTGTGGCCCAGGAGCTAAACCCTGGTTCTGTTTTGGCTCCACAGAGCTGAAGACCCCGCGTGTCTGGTCGGCCTGTCCTGGACTCCGGCAGCAGCACAGTGCACCCACCACCTATCGTCCATGGAGCTGCAGGCCCAGCCTGCCCAGCCCTACTGCCTAGCCCTGGAGAGGCCACAGGCCTAGGCCCGCAGAGGAGGGTGCCAACCAGCAGATGCTCCCAGACTGCAGGGGAAAAGCACCGACTGGAGGATGCCGGCCAAGGGGCGCTACTTCCTCAACGAGGGTGAGGAGGGCCCAGACCAGGCCGCGCTCTATGAGAAGTACCGCCTCACCAGCCAGCACGGGCCACTGCTGCTCCTGCTCCTGGTGGTGGCCGTCGCTGCCTGTGTGGGGCTCATCGCCATCTCCTTCAGCCATGAGGTGAGTGGGCGGGCAGCATTCAGGGCACCCTGTGACCCTGGGCTAGTTGTTATTATCAATCTTTTTCTAAAATTTATTTTAAAAAATTTATTTGAGGGCTGGTGAGATGGCTCAGTGGTCTAAAGCACCTACTTAGAACAAGCTTAGCAAAACACAGGGACCGCAGTTCAATCCCCCAGCACCACATGCCAGCCAGCCCCGCCCCCTGATGGGCTGAGCTGCCCCCCCACACAAATAAATAAATATTAAAAAAAATTTATTTGATACAGGGTCTCACTATGCAGCTTGGACTCATAGCAAGCCAACATAACAAGACATGTTCTCTTTTTTTAAAAAAAGGAATCAGGAGCTCATCCTCCTGTTTTCAGCCTCCCCAGGGCTGGGATTACAGGCTTGTACCACCATGCCCAGTCTCCGTGGCTGACTCAGCACACCTGTGGGCAGGGGCAGTATGGCATGGCATGGGTGCCAGGGGATCAAACCCCAGTCCCTGTGCTTGCCTAAGCAGGTGCTTAGTCCGCTGAGCTATCTTGCTGGCCCTGGGCCAGTTGTTATCTTCTTGAAGTTTCTTCCTTAGTACATGTGACTCAGTGTGTGGGATGGTGGAGGACAGGCTCGTCTGAGTTGCATTTGGAGGCCTGGGTGTTTTCAGATATTACATTTATTGGGCCAAATGAATTGCCTTCCTTTTCTCCACCATCACATCTGATCCTTTGGAAGACTGGAATGAGGGTGGGGCCATGACAGACGCTGTGAAGGGAAGCCAGGGCCCCCGGCCCAGTCTGGCTGTGGCATCAGTCCTCTTCTCACCGAGCTACATCCTCAGCCCTTCTCTCAACAAAATTTTACTTTGAGATATGGTCTTGCTAAGTTGCTTAGTGTGGACTTGTGCTTGCTGTCTTCCTGCGTCTGTCTCCCAGGATATTGTGATGAAAGAAAGGAGCCTCCTGATTCCTTTTTTAAAAAGAGAGAACATGCCTTGCTATGTTGGCCAGGCAGACCTCAAGCTCCTGTGCACAAATAATCCTCCTGCCTCAGCCTCTTGAACATCTGGGACCACAGGCACCTGCTCTCCCACCTGCGAATCCCTCGGTTGGAGCTCTCTGAGCAGACGCCGCCACCACCATGCCTGACCTCGCAGCAGCTGCTAGCTGTGTGCAGCTTGAACTGTGGCTGGGATGAGGGCCTGCATTTTTCATTTCCTTTTTGGTGAATAAATGTAGAGCGCTCCAGAAGTGGACATCAGAGCCTGGGGTTAGCCTGCATGGGTGCCTGGGCCTGAGCGCTGCAGCCCCCGTAAACTTGTTTCCTGTCACTCCCAGGAGCTGCTGAGAGCCTGCTGTGCCTGCTCTGGCTCAGGCCTCTGCCTTCACAGAGCTTAGGTCTGTGGCAGTGCACCAGGCCCTGTGGGTGCGGTGTGAGCTGCACTGCTGCTTTCTGGGTGTCTCTTGTCACCCTCCGAGCCTTCGCCCTTGCCCCTCCCCAGCGCAAGCAATAGAGGGGCACCTGCTACCTGCATCCACTGGAGCCCACTGTTTATTCCTTTTTTCTTTTCAGTCCTGGAAATTGAATCCAGAGCCTTTGCACTGAGCCACCTCTCCAGCCCTCTTAATATTTTTTATTTTGAGACTCACTAATTTGTCCAGCTTGGGCTGGAACTTGTGATCTTCCTGGCTCAGTCTCCCAGAGCACTGGGAATGTCAGGGGAGAGCCACCCACCCTGTTCCTCTGTTTGTTCTTGGAGAATCAGGCATAGCTAGGAACAGTGGCACACACCTGCCATCCAGTTACTCAGGAAGCTGAAGCAGAAGGCTCATGATTGCTGTGCTGTTCGTCCCGCAGGACCCCTCAGAGCAGCAGGCTGTCCTGGTCACGGCGTTCGTGACTCTGGCTGTGTTCGTGGCTCTGTACGTGCTGGTGTATGTGGAGTGCCTGGTCCGGCGGTGGCTCCGGGCCTCGGCACTGCTCACCTGGGCCTGCCTGGTGACGCTGGGCTACGTGCTGGCCTGGAACGCCTGGAGGAGGGCGGCTTGTGCGTGGGCGCAGGTAACTGGGGGGGTGGGAGTCTCCCTACCATTAGCTGCTGCCTGTGCTGGTGCTGTGGGCTGGAGCTAAGATGGGCCCCAGACCAGTTCTGTTCCCAGTTCTGTGTGCTGTTGGGTGTGGGCTGGGAGAAGCATCCACTTAGGGGTGTGGCCATGGCCCTTGGAGGGACCCTCACTTGGTCCCTGAGGATGGAGCTCCAGCTCAGAGAAGCTAAGAAGCACCAACTGGCTCTTGTGCCATGAAGGACCCAGGAGGGAAGCCAAACCCCATTACTCCTGCTGATTCTGCTTTCCTGGGGTTCATCCTGGGGTATGCTCCCCCCAGCTGCAGAAGCTTGTAGGCTGCTCCACGCCAGGTTGTCTGCCCCCCTCTGAAAGATAGGGCCCCTTCTCACCTAAGCTTGGGTATCAGCTTGGCTGTGCCTAGTGGTGGTATGGTGGTATGCTGTGGTCACTTCTGTGGCTGGGTGGGTGGGTGGGGACAAGGTTCTTGGAACCCAATTGCTGAAGGCCAGGAAGGGTGGGTGCAGGGTCTGCCAGGGCAGGGGTCAGGAGGGCTCTGGGCAGCATCCCTTCCCGGCAGGGCACTAAGCTGGGGTTGCCTAGGTAACAGGGCCATGAGGATCTTGTCATAGACAGCAGGTAGGAAAGGAGGCACAGTGCAGGACTGTGCTTTGTGCTTGTTGTGCCTGCTGCTGCATCTAGCCATAAAGGGAGATAGGTAATGGGCTGCCCGAGGACAGAGGCCCCTGAGAGAATTGTCCGCAGGAGACCAGAGGCTGTGGGGCCTGATGTCAGCTCCATCCTGGGCTGTGTCCAGACCCTGGCAGTGTGGCCAGCCCCAGTCTCCTGACACCCGGTCTCCAGGTACCCTTCTTCCTATTCGTGGTCTTCGTGGTGTACACGCTGCTGCCCTTCAGCATGCAGGCAGCTGTCACTGTGGGCGTGATCTCCACCGTCTCCCACCTCCTGGTGTTTGGTGCCCTCATGGAGGTTTTCATGGCACCCAACCTTAGGGTGGGGCTGCAGGTGAGTGACAGGGTGAAGGGCAGAGTGGAATGGGTGGCCAGGGTGATCAGAACCTGAAGACTTGGGGCCCGAGCTTGCAGACAGGCTGGGCTAGGCTTCCTCCAGCTCTGCTGGGGACCTGCCCGAGGTGGGCCCTTCCCTGTGCTGCTCATCTAGGGCATCCCTGTTGAGGCTGCCCCTGAAGTCTCCTTTGGGTCCTGACTTGCTGGCTGGGCTGAGGGCATGGCCCAGGGCACTGCGTCTTGTGCCTGTGTGTTGAGTAAACTTGCTCATGGTCAGTAGGGTTGTGGAGATGTCTAAGAGGACTCCATGCCTCCCATCTGCCTGGGTGCCCATTCCTGGGGGAGGCCCTGGGCAGCCGCTCTGTCTTCCTCCTCCTGTGCCTGCTGTTGGCTCTGTGAGGTGGCTGCTTCTGTTTCCCTGGAAGTGTCTGGCCTCCCCTGGCCAAGCCCTATTGGACAGCACAGATGCCCACTGGACTAGAGAGGGCCCTGGCCTGGTCTTGCTGTCACAGTGATTCAAACAGACCAGCCCCTGTCTGGACCTTATCTTCTCTGCCTGCCCCAGGAAAAGTGCTGACTTGAGTGGATTGGGGGGTCAGTGGATTGCCAAGGAGGCTAGGTCCAGGGTGAGATGGCCACACCAGGCTGAACGCCTGGCCCTTGCCTGCCCTCAGCTGCTAGCCAATGCCACTGTCCTCCTGTGTGGGAACATCACGGGTGCTTTCCACAAGCACCAGATGCAGGATGCCTCCCGGGACCTGTTCACCTACACTGTCAAGTGCATCCAGATCCGTAGGAAGCTGCGCATTGAGAAGCGCCAGCAGGTGAGGACCTTGCTCCCTTTGGAGCCAGGCCTGGCCCTTGCCCCATTGTCCTGTCCCCCAAAGCACTCCCCATTCAATCCTTCTCTCTGTTAGACATCAGATACTTGTCAAGCATGGGTTCTGCTTAGTCAGTTTCCCATGGCTGGGAGAAAATACCTGACACATGCACTTTAAAGGGGGAGATTTATTTGGTTCAGTTTCAGAGGTTTGGTTCAGGGTCAGCTGACTTGAAAGCAGAAATGGCATAATGCAAGAGTGTGGTGGGACAAAACTGCTTGCCTTGTGATGGCCAGGAAGCAGAGAGAGTAGGAGGAGCCAGAGAGGGAAACACCCTACAAGCGGGGACCTACCTCCTTCACAGAAGCTCCACCCCTACCAGCACAGTCAGCTGTGAGCATAGTCCTAGATTAATCCACTGATGAGGATAGCATCCCCAAGACCCAATCACCTGCAGAAAGCCCCACCTGGAGACACAAGAGTCTTTGGGGGAGATTTAAAATCTAAACCATAGCAGCATGCATGGCTGGGCCCCCATGGGTCTTGCTCCTGGGGGCTCCTAGGGACATGAGAGGCTGTGTGCCCCACTGGGTTAATGCTGGATGCAAGCTAGCAGAGAACAAGCCAGCATCGTGGGCAGATGGGGAAGATTGGCAGGGAGAGCCTGCCAATCTGCAAGGAGAGCAGAGGCTAGGCAGGCCAGCCCTGGGGCCTGACACCGCCCTGCCTGCCCCTACTGATCCCCTCCTTATCTGCCACTTTTACCCAGGAGAACCTGTTACTGTCAGTGCTGCCCGCCCACATCTCCATGGGCATGAAGCTGGCCATCATCGAGCGGCTTAAGGATGGTGGGGACCGCCGATACATGCCTGACAACAACTTCCACAGCCTCTATGTCAAGCGGCACCAGAATGTCAGGTGAGGGTATCCCCTGAGAATGGGGGCCACCATGTCCCAGCTCAGCCAGGCAGGCCCCCTGCCCTTTGGAAAGTTAAGTCCCCACCCACATGGGGTTGGGCAGTGGGTGTCCCTTCTTGGGCCTCAGGCTCCCCTCTGCCTCCCAGGTGTAGGATTGGATCAGATTCAGAAATAAGAGTTAGGCTGGTAGTGGGGAAGTTCTCTCATCCCCTCCAAAGGAAGTGAAGCCCCAGTCCTGTCGCTGTCCCGGGCTGTGAGTACTCTGAGCTGACTTAGTCCAGGCATGAGTGCTATGGGCAACCGGACCTCTGCATGAAGTCCAAGGTTAAGCTCTGCTGCTATCTCTCTGGGCTGTGGACCTGCCGGGGGCTGTGGGCAGCAGGGCAGGGAGATGTGGTAGGAGTTAGCGCTCTCCTTCTGGAGCCTCGGTCTGCTCATCTGTAGAACATGTGTCCTGCAGGTCTGAGGAAGCAAAAGTAGCATCTGACTGGGGAGTTTACTTCTTCTCTTACATAGGGCAAGCATCTGGGAACAGAAAGGGAGCAGGGTCCAGAGCTGTGTGTGTATGGGGGGCCCCCCCAAACACCTGCAGTGATGGGCCTGCTATGGCCAGGTTTGACTCTGTCCTGCTATCATGAGAAGCCTCTGGAACTTTTTTATCCTATGGCTGGGGCAACTCTCCTGTCAAAAGGCTGGGCCTCACGAGGCCGTGGCCCTGACTCTGACTCTGGCCTGCCCCCAGTATCCTGTATGCAGATATCGTGGGCTTCACTCAGCTGGCCAGCGACTGCTCCCCCAAGGAACTGGTGGTGATGCTGAATGAGCTCTTTGGCAAGTTTGACCAGATCGCCAAGGTGAGCCTGGACTGTGTGGCCAAGCCGTAGCTGAAAGGAGACCGGGGCCCTTGGCTGAGTTTTAGCATCCCCGCAGCAGTGGGGGCTGTTGAGACTCCAGATGAGGGTGGGGGTGGGGAGGCTCACGTGGTGGCCAAGGCCTCAGGAAGCCTGTGTGCCCCACCCCTACCCTGCAGCATGCCAGGCTGGTGGGGAGGCTGCTGTTCACATCTGCAGGTGGCTCAGGGCTCAGGAGCTCAGGCAGGGCACCTGTGGGAGGTGGCACCCTCCTCCCTGTGCAGTCTCTCCTGGGAGCCTTGAAGGTTGCTGGTGCTCTGTTACCCAGAGCCTGCTTTTCACAAGATACCAGGTGAATCCTGCACACCAGAAAACTCAAAAGACCTAAAAAAGAGATCTGAAGAGGTCAGGGAGGTGGGGCAACAGCATGTGGAAAGGAAGCTGTGTGTGCTTGGAAGAGACATGGACCCAGGGGACTGGGACACGGTATGCGGTGGCTGGGCTGAGGGGCGCAGTTGTCCCCAGAATGCTGAGGAGCATGGCAGGTACCAGGCAAGGTGGGCACCATACAAGGAGGGATTTTCTTTTCTTTCCTTAATTTTATTTTAAAAAGAAAAAAAGCAAAATTTACAAATAAGATAATAGAATGATAAAAATGTCTAACACATTGCGTATTGTTATCTTTAAAGTAGTTACTCAGAGTACAAGATACATGCAGTTAATTGTCCAAACAGTATTACAAACCTTCCTTTTCAGTGAACTAAGATAAATTAGTAGTATAATGAGCTGACATATCTTGTAGATGTGTGTATATGTATGTATTGCTTTTTTGACTCCCTTCCTTCTTTTCTCCTTTCCTCATCTCTGTTTCTCTTTCCTTTTGAAGTTTCTTCCTATTTTAAAATATCTGTTGTACCTCTTGGATCTTATTTACTCTTTCAGCTTCTCACATTAGGGAGACAATATGATCACGCATGTGAGGAGTCTGGTCTGTGTCGCTCATGAGTATGGTCTTGAGTTGCATCCATTTACCTATAAAAGTCTCCAATTCATCCTTTCTTATGGCTGAGTAGTATTGCACTGTAGAAGAAGGCCATGTCTTTTTTTATCTATTCCTTGGTTGGCAGGCATTTGAGCATCTAGCTATGATAAATTGTGCTGCTATATATATGGATGTACATGTATCACTGTGGTATGATGTTTTTAATTCTTCCGGGAAGATACTGGGTCAAATGGAACCCCCAAACCTAGTCTTTTGAGGAATCTCCACATTTTTTTTTTTTTTTACAGTAGCAGCACCAGTCTACACTCCCACCAACAGTGGAGAAGAGTTCCTTTTTTCCCACAGCCCCTCCAGCGTTTGTTATTGGTTGAGTTCTTGACAATAGCCATTCTTTTCAGGGTTAGATGGAATCTCAGTGTTTGTTGTTTTAATTTGTATCTCTTGAATGACCACTGATGCTCAACATTTTCTGGTGTATTTATTTGCTGTTTTTACTTCTTCCTCTGAGAAGTGTATATTCACCTCCAATGCCCAGTTTTGGATTGGGTCTTTAAATTTAGGAGGTCTGATTTTCTTGAGTTCTTTTTCTGTTCTTAATAGTAATCCTTCATCTGAGGAACATCAGGCAAACTTTTTTTTCACACTGTGAGTTGTCTTTTCACTCTGTGGGTGGTTTCTCTGGCTGTGTGAAGGCTTTTTAATGATATGAGATCCCAGTTGTTGATTTTGTGAAAGTCCTATGTGATCAGGATTTTATTCATAATGTCTTTGCCTACACCAGTGTCTTCAAGAGTTTTACCTATTCCATCTACCAACAGGTTTAATCTTTCTGTTTTAATATTGAGATCTTTGATCCATTTAAGATTTATTTTAGTGTATGGTGAAAGATATGGGTCCAATTTTAATTTTTGATGTGTGCTGAGCCAGTTTTTCCAGCAACATTTATTGATGAGGCTGTCTTTCTTTCAGTGAATGTGTTTGGCCCTTTAGTCAAAGATAAGGTGGCTCAGTATGTCTGAAGGTGTTTCTGCAACTTCTAATCTGTTCTATCATCTTTATGTCTGATTTTTGCCAGTACCATGTTTTTTATTATAGTAGTTTTACAGTATAAATTTCAAGTCAGGGATTGTGATACCCCTGCTTTGCCTTTGTTGCCCAGAATTGCCTTTGCTGTTGTAGATATCTTCTGATTCCAAATGAATTTTAAGATTGTTTCCTCTAATTCTGTGAGATATGCTGTTGGAATTTTTATTGCAATTGCATTAAATCTGAATAACAGTTTTAGAAGTATGGCCATTTTCACTATATTGGTTCTTCCTACCCAAGAGCAAGGGATATCTTTCCATTTTCTGATATCTTCTTCAATCTCTTTTTTTCAGAGTATTGTAGTTTTCAACACAGATGGTTAGCTTGATTCCTAGGTATTTTGTTCTTTTGGATGCTATTGTGAAGGGTGTTTTCTTAATTTCTCTTTGTGAGTTTGTCATTTGTGTTCAAGAAGGCTACTGATTTTTGAGAGTTGACTTTGTATCTAGTTATGCTACCAAATTTTATTAAATCTAGGATTTTTTAGTGGCATTCTTGGGGTCTTCTAAGTAGATTATCATGTCATTCACAAATAATGATAATTTAATTTTTTCCTTTACATTGTTATTCTTTTCATTTCTTTCTCTTGTTTAATTGCTCTGGTTAGAGTTTTTAGGACTATGTTGAATAAGATTGGAGAGAGTGGACATCCTTGTTTTTTTTTTTTTTTTTTTTTTTTTTTCAGAACTGGGGATTGAACTCAGGCTCTTGCACTTGCCAGGCAAGCGCTTATCCTACTGAGCTATCTCCCAGCCCCTATCCTTCTTTTGTTTCTGATTTTAGAATCAAAGCTTTCAGTTTTTGTGTTGCTTCAGTTTTAGCGTGAAAGTTTTCATTTAGTGTGATGTGGGCTGTTTAGATGGCATTTATCAGATTGAGATAAATATCTATTCCAATTTTCCATAGGGTTTATTATTATATTATTTAATTTAATTTATTTTAAATGTATTAATTTGGTACAAGGTCTCATTACACAGCTCAGACTTGTAGTAATCCTCCCAGCCTCCTCAGCGCTGGGATTACAGGTGTCCACCATCACACCCAAACCCCGTTGCTGGCCCAGCATACCTGGGGGCAGGACCAGCCTGGCATGTGGTACAGGGATTCCTGGCTTCTGGACTTACCTAAGCAGGTGCTTAGTCTGCTGAGCTCTCTCTGGCTGTAGGGTTTTAACCAAGAATGGGTGCTGGGTGCTGGACTTCATCAAAAGCTTTTTGTGTAGCTATTGAGATGATCATATGGTTTTTGTCTGTGGCTCTGTTAATATGATATATTATAGTCATTGATTTATGTATGTTGAACCATCCCTGCATTCCTGGGATGAATCTGACTTGGTCATGATGTATAATCTTTTTGATGATTTGTTACATTCTGCTTGCCAGTATCTTATTGAGAATTTTTGCATCTACGCTCATTAAATAAACTGGCCTGTAGTTCAGCTGGGTCCTTCTCCAATTGGGTCCTTAGTTGGGTCCTCCTCCAATTTTGGTATGAGGGTAATGCTTGCTTCCAGGAGTGAATTTGGAAGTACTGCTTCCCTTTCAATTTCATTAAAGAGTTTGTAAAGTAGTGGTATTAGGTCTTCTCTAAATTTCTTATACAATTCAGCAGTGAATCTGTCAAGGCCTGGGCTTTTCTTTGTTGGTAGATTTTTATTTCATTGATTGATACTGATTTATTTAGGATTTTTATATCTTTAGCTTTGTTAATTCATATGTATCTAAGAATCTGTCCATTTGTTCTGCATGTTTTCACCTTATTAAAATACAGGTTTTCAAATTAGGTATAGATGATCTTCTGGATTTCTACAGGGTCTGTTGTGACTTCACTGTTTTCATTCCTAACTGTGTGGATTTAAGTCTTTTTTCCTTTTTTTTTTTTTTTTTGATAAGATTGGCTAAGGTTTTGTCAATTTTATTTAATCTTTCAAAGAACCAACTCTTCAGTTTATTGATACTGTATATTCTTTTCTTAGAAATAGAATGTTAATTTCTGCTCTGATCTCTATTATTTCCTCTATCATATGAACTTTTGGCTTAGTCTGCTCTTTATTTTCTAGAAGTTTGAGGTTCATCATTAAGGTGTTTATTTCACTTGCTCTATTTTTCTGATATGTGTATTCACCAACCTAAATTTCCCTCTTAGGGCTGCTTACATTGTATCCCATAAGTTCTGGTGTGTTGTATTGTCACTGTCATTTAATTATAGAAACTGTCTAATTCTTTAATTGCGTCTGTGACCCATTGATTGTTCATGGGGGCACTATTTAATTTCCATGTGTTTTTAAAGTTCTCATGGTTTCTTTGGCCATTGATTTCTAATTTTATTGCACTATGGTCTGGCAATATACATGGGATAATTTTAATTCCTTTATATTTACGTAAGCATTTTCTATGAGCTAGTATATGGTCTGTTTTATAAAGCTTCCTGTGTGCAACTAAGAAGAATGTGTGTTCTGAAAAAAATGTACCCTGAGGGGCCCGGGATATAGCTCAGTGGCATAAGTGCCGGCCTGACTGGTGCAAGGGCCTGTGTTTGATCTCTGGTACTAAAAAAAAAAAGTGCAAGGTGGTGGGACACTGTAGCCATCTACTAAGTCCATTCATTCAAGAGTTTGGTTAAGTTCTAATATTTCATTATTGATTTTTTTTGTCCAGTTGATCTGTCTTTTTGTGGGGTTTTGGGACCCCCCAGTAAATTGTATTAGTGTTTATTTGATTTTTCATTTTCATTAATATATGTTTTATATAGTTTAGTGTATATGTATTTGGTGTATATATATTCAAGATTGTTATCTTTTCCTCTTGTATTGTTCCCTTTAAAAGGATGTAATAACATTTTTTTCTCTCTTAATAAGTCTCGGCCTAAAATTCATTTTATCTGCTAATAAAATATCTATCCCTGCTATTTTCTGGGTTCCTGTTGCATGGAGTATTATTTTCCATCCTTTGACTTTCAGTCCAATTTTTTTCTTCCCTCCCCTCCCCTTCCCTCCCCTCCCCTCCCCTCCTCTCCTCCATCTCCTCCTCGTCCTTGTCCTTGTCCTCATCCTCGTCCTCCT
>NW_004524749.1:2282331-2320829 GCF_000260255.1 Octodon degus
TCTCTCTCTCTCTCTCTCTCTCTCTCTCTCTCTCCCCCCCCCTTTGGTGTTGGGAATTGAACTCTGAGTCTTGTACTTACTATGCTGCTGAGACATCTCCCTGGCCCTCAGTTTCATTTTGAGAGCACCAAATCCTAACCACTAGACCACCAGGGAAGTTTCAGTTTCATTTTGAATTAAATGTGTTTCTTGTATACTGCATGTTGTTGAATCTTGCTTCTTGATCCATTCTGTCAGGCTTATCTTCTGATTGGTGAATTGAGACAATTAACACTGATGGTTATAACTGGTATCAGTTGTATGTATTGATTTGCTTTGTCATGTTATTTTCTTGTTGTTGGCACCCCTTTTCTCCTTCCTGTTTAATTGTTCACCTTACCTGATGGATTCCTTGTTTTGGGGTTCATGGGGTTGTAGTCCTTGTTATTTCTTTCTAGAATGTCCTTTAAAACATTTTGAAGTGCTGGTTTGGTGGTCATAAAGTTCCTCAGATGTGCTTTGTCATGGAAGTCTTTTATTTCTCCACTAGTTTTGAAATTGTTTCTCAGGGTTGAAAGTTGTTTTCCTTTAGAGCTTGAAATACTTTACTCTGACTCTCCTTGACTTGAGGGTTTGTGCTAGGAAGTTAGCTGTGCTTCTGATGGGCTTTCCTTTATAATGCTTTGTTTCTTTTGCCTAACAGCTTTTAAGGTTCTATTATTGTATTAAATTCCTGGAATCATGACTATGATATGCCGGGCTGTGTATTTTTTTTTAAATCATAGCCAATTGGAGTTCTATATGTCTCATTACTGTATGTCAAATTCTTTTTCCCTACCAGGAGATTTTTATGCCATGATGTCTGTGAACCAGTTTTTAAAGTATAATTTGTGTTGTCTCCTTTTTCATTTATTCCACTCAATCTTGTTATTCTTCTTTGCCTCATCTAGCAGCTGCCAGATTAATTTCTCATGGTCCCTTGTTATTTTTAAGAAGTCTTTTCTTTTTGTGATTGCTAACTGCAAGTCTGTCTTCTGGATCTGAGATCCTGTCCTCACATTAGCTTAATAGGCTGCCTACATTTTCAATGGAATTTTTATTCTCCTGGATATCTGGCTGAATCTGGCTATGGATTCCATTTCTTTCTTATGCTGAGTATTTGTGCCTTCCATAATTTTCTTAAGCTCCTCTATATTTTTAAAATCTATATCTGCTCTAGAGTCACTAAGCGTGGTTTTCATTGTGGACACTATTTCTGCAGTTATCTGAGAAATTATTTCTGGTTTGATTTTTTTCAAACCATTGAAAGCCTCATTTAATTGTTTTGTTGTCAGCACTTCAGAGAGGCCAGGTGGGTGGCTTTCGGATTGTCCCACCTCATTGTCCCTGGGTTTGCCTTTGCTGAACTGGATGTCTGTGATTGCATCTTGTTTAAGTGTATTTTCACTCATAGTGATTCTCCTGTTTCAGCCTCCCCAGTGTGGGGATTACTGGCATGAGCCATCACGCTCAGTCTTGGTGGCTGGTTTGATGCATCCAGGGTAGGGATGGCATGGCATGTGGTACTGGGGATCGAACCTGGGTCCTTGTGCTTGCCGAGGCAGGCAAGCTATCTCCATGGCCTTTTTTTTTTTTGTATATTTACATTTATTTTATTATTTTTTTGCTACCAAAGATTGAGCTATCTCCCAGGCCCAGTTTTAGTTTAATTCCTGGGGTGATGCTTATACCAGCCCACATGGTGGGTTGTTTTATTGTTAGTATTTAGAACCCACAGAAAAAGACTATTTCTTGGTGGAGCCAGTTTTTGGATTTTGGGTCTGTTGCAGCATAAAAACATGGGAAGTTTCATGAATTATGTGGCATCCTTGCACAGGGGCCACACTAATCTTCTCTGTATCATTTCAATTTTTGTGCTGCTGAAGCAGGCATAAGGTGTTTTTTTTGTTGTTGTTTGTTTGTTTTTTCATGAACTTACCAAATGGCCTGAGACCTCCTGGCTCCTGTGGGCCTGGTCCTGCCCTTAGGTTGCTCAAGTGGCCAGGGCAGGCTTCCGGGAAGTGGTGGCCCCCAAGCAGGGACTGCAGGATAGGTTTAAGGTAGTGGCTCCCTCTCCTGGCTGCCATGTACATCACCTGGAAAACTAAAACCTCAATGCTGGTTCCTACGCCCATCAGAATTTCTAGGAGGCCCTCAGGTAACTCTGGGGGGGGGGGGACACAGTGGTCCAGAATGGATGGGAGGCAAGCTTGGATCCCACCCTGCAAAGAATTTTTCATGTTTAAAGATGGTCAGTCCTGAGAGGGATTGCCTTGCCAGGAGCGGGCTCCCCCTTACAGGGAGTGAGCTCTCCATCGCAGAAAGTAACCAAACAGTGTAGGATACCACTGACCTGGGATGTTCTGGAGAGCTGTCCTTTCCTGGGCATTGTGGACTGAGAGGCTCAAAGGCTCACTGAGCCTGGAGCCTTCATTCAGGAGCTCTCTGGCTTGAGAGCCAGTAAGTTGGACTATATGTGAGGTAGGGAGGAGAGTCTCGGGTTACAGCTGGCCTTTTTCTGACAAGAAGCTCACAGACCTCCCCCTCTTGGGCAGTTCTCCCTCTCCCTCAGGTCCCCAAGCCATAGCTCCATTGCTTCTATGGGGAAGGGAGCCAGGGCAGATACAGTCTGCTGGCTGGGCATCCAATTTAGGAGAGACAGCAGGGGAACTGCTGCCTTTTCTCCTGTTACTGATCAGACCTCAGAATACCTACCTCCTCCCAGGGCCTAGGGCCTCATGGCCCTGTCCTCCAACTTCCAACTGCCAAGGATACTGCAGGCCAGTGGACTTGTGCAGGAGCAGCCTGGGCCCATGGCTTCCTCTAAGTTCTTGATGGTGGGGGATAGGGGATAGCCTTGTGTCTGCTCGAGAGGGTGTCAGGGGATGGGCTGGACACCCAGTTCCTGTCTGACGCCTTCTCTCCACTCACACCACTGTGCCAAGCTTGTACCTGCCAGGGCCAGCACCAAGCACACATGCAGACTGGTGCAGTATAAGGGGCCTCTCCACAGGGCTAGTCATGGGCCGGGCAGGTGCAGGGACATGCCGAGGGGAGGCTGTGCCATGCCAAGGCACTGTGTCGTGACATTGGACAGACACCCCCAGGCCAAGAGGAGGGTGGGCACAGGCCAGGGCCAAGACCTGGGACAGATGGTCCAGTGGCATGACAGCCTGAACTACCCTGCAGAAGGGCACTGGAGGGTCAAGGCAGAGGGTGAGGATGTTACGAGAGCACAGGGCTTTGGGCCCAGCGTCAACCAGCAGGCACAGCAGGACTTCAGGTCCAGAGTCTTATGCTGGTACAGATGGCCACCCTTGCTGAGAACTGGGATCGGGAGTGGAGGCCAGAGCACTGCCTCAGATTGGGCCTAAGTCAGCCTCCCAGGCCTCCTAGATTTCTCTCAGGAGGATACAGCCTGCCCCCACTGCCACCCCACATTCCCTCCTTCCTGCCTTTCTCTCCATTCCCCAAAGCCTAATGCCAGGGCCATCTCTGGGCTGAACTTGACACCTGCTGACTAGAGTTTAGGGCACCTGCTACCCCTCCTCCTTCCCCATCCTGGCTGCCTGGTTGTCTCAGACAACTTGCTGGTCCCTGGCCCTTTGCACATGCCTGGAATGTGCTTCCTCCTAGGGCTGGCATGGTTCGCTTACTCTACTTCTCAGGGTCTTTGCTCAGATGTTCCTTCTGGGAGTGGCCTCTGGCCTGCTGAGCACTTCCTCTCGCTCCAAGCCTCACTTCCTAATAGAACTTGACACACCCGACAGCATCCGCATCCTTCCAGCACACGTGGATCACACAGAGGGGTTCACACTCTGAACCCCTGCTCTGTGGCACTGCCTGGCCCAGCACCAGGGACACCGTAGGTGCTCAGACAGGGTATGAGCAGATGGAACAGAGCAGAGGCCCACTTGCTTTCCTCCTTGATGCCTGGTTTGGGTATTTCCAGTTTCTGTGGGCCCCATCCTGCCAGGAGAAGCTGCTGCTGGTGGATGGTAAGAGGGTGGTTGTCTGGGCCATGTGGCCTCAGACTCCACTGACCAGGCTCGTGTCCACAGGCCAACGAGTGCATGCGGATCAAGATCCTGGGTGACTGCTACTACTGTGTGTCAGGCTTGCCCGTATCCCTGCCCACCCATGCCCGGAACTGTGTGAAGATGGGGCTGGACATGTGCGAGGCCATTAAGTAAGTGCTGAGGCTGTGGGCACATGAGAGGTGGCTTGGTCCCTTGGTGGACTCTGCTCTGTGGGCCCCTTGCTCTGCCACTGCCCTCAGGGTTCCAGCCTCGGGTCTCAGAAACTCACAGCTGATGATGTGAGGATGGATAAGCCCTGTGACATCTCTCTCAGGACCAAGTCTCAGCAATAGCATGAGGGGGACTCAGGGAAGGCAGCAGGAGACCTTGGGAGTCAGGTGCACCCAAAGGCTCCATCTGCTTCCTGCTCTGTGAGTCGAGGACTGGCCTCAGGCTGCGGGGAGACCCTGGGCTCCTCACCGCCGGCCTCCCACTCCTCACAAAGTCCTCTGGGCTCATGGGAAGGATTTCCCTTGGGCCAAGCTGGCAGAAGCCAGGTGAGCTGGGGTAAAGCAGTGCTGCCTGTGGCTCCCAGGTGTTCCCCAAAACCTCCTGAAGCCCCACCAGAACAGCCTGTGCTGTGGTAGAGTCACCTCCAGAGTCAGTGCTGGTCCCTTTCTGGCTCAGGACCTCTGTGTGACCTCAGAAGCCTGCCTGAACTTGGTGCAGATGCCCCTTTGCTCCTCAGCTCCAGCCCACCCCAGTTGGGGTGGTGGACAAGGGGTGCCCTGTCCCTGTGTGCCCTGTCCCTCCCTGCTGTCCACAGGATCCAGAGGTGCTGCTCATGGTCTCCCATGTCCCTGGAAGCTCTAAGTTGGGGAACCAAAGCCCAGTGATGCAGCGATATGCAGGGCTCCTGTGTGGCACAGGAGGACCCTGGGGCATGTCTCTCATCCCTGCTGCATCCTGGGTGGTGCCCAGGCCCCCTGTGTACCCCAATAGCCTTTTCAGACCCAGCAGGGCTTCCAGGTGGGGATGCCAAGGATGGGTTTGTAGCCAATTGACATGAGCTACCATGATTAGAGAATTTGGCTCTGCTCCTTCCTGCTCAGCTCCTGAGCTTGGAGGTGGCTGTGTCATTTGCTGTTCTTAGAGACAGACGCTCTGTGACCTCTGAGGAGGTGGCTTTGCTGCACTGCCCATCCTCTTTGTCTGTCCAGACCTGGACCTCCACTTGTCCCTGAGTGGGGGCTGACCCTGGGGTCCTGATTGGGGTGGAATGACAACACCACTGTGCTGTGCCCCAGACAGGTGCGGGAGGCCACAGGTGTCGACATCAGCATGCGCGTGGGCATCCACTCGGGGAACGTGCTGTGTGGGGTCATTGGGCTGCGTAAGTGGCAATATGACGTGTGGTCACACGATGTGTCCCTGGCCAACAGGATGGAGGCAGCTGGAGTCCCTGGGTAAGGCTTCGAGGGGTGGGGTCAGGCCCTGGGGGCAGTCTCTGGGCTGAGGGAGGTGAAGGCTGGTCCACGTGGAGGCAGGGGACAGATCAGTGTGTGCCTGGCACCTGTGCCAGCCCGAGTTTGGCCCTGCTTGGTCCTGTCTGCGGTGTGCCCCCAGCTGGGTGCCAGCTCTCTCTGGGCCCTGCTGCTGTGTCTGACCTGAGTCTCCCCCAGCCGGGTACACATCACGGAGGCCACACTGAACCACTTGGACAAGGCCTATGAAGTGGAGGACGGGCATGGGCAGCAGCGGGACCCCTATCTGAAAGAAATGAACATCCGCACCTACCTGGTCATCGACCCCCGGGTAGGCGGCTCGGAGGCAGCAGGGTGCAGGGCTGGGTGGCACTGGGAGTGGGAAAAGCAAGGACAGTGCCACTGCCCGAGGAAGAGCACGAACCCAAGTGCAGCCCCACAGTGACACAGGCAAGTCTCAGGCCCTCTGCAGTAGCAATCATTGCTTTATTTTCCTGGGGGTGCTACACTCCCCGATTTTCTACACAGGCTTTGAACAAACTCATGAAGGCAGGGAATGGCTTGGAGCAGGTCCTGGATAGGAAGCTCGGGGGTCCCCAGCTGTGATCTGTGTGTCTACCTGGCTCAGGGGTCTTAGGCCGCTCCCCATGGTCTGGCAGGTGGGGTCTGGCTGATGCCTGCCGCGCCTGCGCAGGCTGAGGTTTCTGCTTGAAGGAAGCCAGCTGGTCCCTGGCTGCTCTGTGAGTCAGCCCTGCAGCTTGCTCAGGAACATCAGCCCCACACCCTGGGCTCTTTTTCCAGCTCCCTGGGGGGCAGCTTGTGAGTCTCCCCAGTGTCCACTCCTTGACTCAGCCCTCCCTGGCCTCAGATTGCTGCTGTCCCCAGGGTTCCTACATGCCACATTCCGGTAGGGTTAGCATTGGGGAAAGCATTCCTGTTGACTTCACTGTCCCACAGCCCTGAAGGACCCTGTTTACTTACCTTTCTCTGTGCTTATTGTTACCATGAGGTCCTGTGGTGTGTACCCCCGCCCGCAGTCCATCCAGAATGTTCCCTGAACAGTGACTGGCGTGGAGTGGCTGCTCAGGTGGCCTTGGGATGAGAAGCAGCACCTACTGCTCTAAGGTGGCTGCAGACCCCTCCAAACCCAGCTCAGCCAAGGGCTGGGAAACCTTCCTCCCTCAGTTCATTCACACAGCTACAAATTGAATAGGTGTGGAGGGCCTTTTAGTCTTCCTTGCCCCAGCACATCTCCCTGGAGGGGACCCAGTGGGGAGTGTCTTCTCCTTTTGCAGGGAGTTGTAGGGACACAGAAGTGGCAGCAGGGCCCCTAATTGCCCTTCAGATACAGGCCCTTGGAGGACATGGATGTTGTCCTTTAGCTCCGCATCTGCCAGCTCTGACTCCCTGTCTCTGCTCATGTGTGGCCAGGGTAGGTGTGGTCATCCTGTGGGCCTGGCTGTGTTGGGTTCTGGCAGGCAGTGCTTGCCCTCTGTGGGCCCCCTGCCAATCTCATACCTGTTCTGAATAGGTGAGTTTGACTCTCAGCCACTGGTCTTTATAATACACATAGGGCTATTTCTCAGGGGCTGGGGACTGCTGCTCTAACAGAAGTGTTGGTGACCTTTGAACTCAACCCACTGTGGCTGCACAGGCAGCACTGGCAGCAGTGGAGGGGTGCGAGAGAAACATACCCAGACGCGGCACCTCCCTCTGTGATCCTGCCCCCCCCCCCAAGGCTGGGTTCCCTGAGGCTCTGCAGACATCAGGCTGAGGCTTAAGTGTGCCTATCCCAAAGGAGGCTGAAGTTTCTGGGAAAGTTGCTCTTTTGGTTTGGCCAGTGCTTGTGGCTTAGGTGCTTTTGCCTGTGGGTGCTGGCAGGGCCCTGGACTGGTGTGTGGAGGACAGGAGAATGTTTGGAATGTGGGGGGAGGAGAAAGGGAAGAGCTCAGAGTGGCCCAGGCCTGCCTCTGTGGCCAGGGTCTTTCTTTCCTTCCCCCTTTCCCAGCCTTGCCTGGGGAAGCCCAGGGTGCCCTTTCAGTGGGGAGTTTGGGCCCAGTAGCACTAGGGGAGGAGGCAGGGTAGCCCCTCATGGCCTGGGTAAGCCAGAGTCCTTGGCATGGTGCTGCGCCACAGGCAGGCATACGGTTTGGGGGCCCTGTGAGCAGAACTCTGGGAATTTGCTTTGCTGCACCTTGGCTGGTATGTCTGGGTGCAGGTCGCATGTGGGTGAGCAGGATGCTTCCCTGGGAGCCCCCTTCCTGGAGTGCCTTGTGGGAGGGGCTGTGGGTACTTGGGCCCCTGGGCCCACTGGTGCCAGAGCCTGGGGGTAGGTCTGAGGTGGGGACCAGAACCCAGCCCTTCCTGGGACAGGCAGAGCAGGCTCTGGAGTGGGGCACCAGACTGTGACCCGCACAGGAACATAGACTGACCCGCACAGGAACATAGACTGAGCAGGGTCCCTCGCAGCCTGGCCCTGGCCCTGCTTTAGCAGGGTTACATTTCGTGGGGAGTCAGAGGGTGGACAGGGGGACAGGTGGCACCCACTGGTATCTCCATCTACCTGTAGAGCCAGCAGCTACCTCCTCCGAGCCAGCACCTCCCCAAGCCCAAAGGGGATGCTGCCCTGAAGATGCGGGCTTCTGTGCGAATGACCCGCTACCTTGAGTCCTGGGGTGCTGCCCGACCCTTTGCGCACCTCAACCACCGTGAGAGCGTTAGCAGCAGTGAGACTCCTGTCCCCAATGGGTGGAGGCCCAAGGTAGGTGTCCCTGGGACCCTAGGGCTGGGTATGGGTGCTAAGAAGAATGCACTCTGCCCTCCCTCCCTCTGGGCTTGCTGAGAAGAGACACTTGGAGCGCCTCCAGGCAGCTGGGAATGGCCCTGTGCTCCTTGTTTCCAGACCCAGCTCTACTTTAGGCTGCAAACGCAGGCTGTGAGGGGCTGCCCAGCCAGGGCGCCAGGAAATAAAGTATCTTGTCCTCTCTTCCCTTCCAGGCCATACCCCTGAGGCGCCACCGGACCCCTGATAGGTATGTGGACTACATCTCCTCTGTGTCTATCTGTGCCGTGCCTGCCTGGCCAAGTTCTGCTGTGTCACCTCCTCCAGGCAGGTGCCCCTGACCAGTTTGGGACCAGGCCAGTTCTTGGGACAGGGCATTTCTAGAGGCCACCACTACTTGGGTCCTTCTGTGGCTGGTGGCAGAGTCTGAGTGCCCTGGGCTCAGGTGTGTGCAACCCTGGGAGAAACAGAGGAGCCCTTGGGCTGGGGTATGTCACCCTATCCACATCTCCTCTGAGGGAGCAGATGAGGTGCCAAGGGTGAGGTGGAGGGTGTCTGTTTCCAGGAGCACGTCCCCCAAGGGGCGGTCGGAGGATGACCCCTATGACGATGAGATGCTTTCAGCCATCGAGGGGCTCAGCTCCACCCGGTGAGGCCCACGTGAGCAGGCCCACCCGTGTCCTCAGCCTGGTGGCCCCTGCGGCTCCTCCTCTTCCCCCAGGATCCTCTTGAGGGGCCCCTACGCTGGGTCCCTGTCTCACACTGCTGCTCTCCAGGCCCTGCTGCTCCAAGTCTGATGACTTCTATGCCTTTGGGCCCATTTTCCTGGAGAAGGGCTTTGAGCGTGAGGTGAGGCCTGGACAAGGGTATCAGTCCCAGTGCAGCCAGGGGAGGTGGGCAGCGGGGAGGGGACTTTGCAGCTGGCTGGGGTTGGGGGGCAGTACAGCCCCAGCTTGGGTCTCTGTCCTGTTGGCCTCACGCCCTGACCCAAGCTTTCTCTGGCATCTGCCTCATGCCTCGGACTTTTGCTCCAGCAAAGGTGGGAATCTCAGTGGATGAGGCCCCTGGTGCCCCATTGTGATGGGCTTCCCATTGAGAAGAACCCCACATCTGGCCTCAGCCTTGGCAGGACCTTTGGAGTGTCCTGCATGGCTGCTGTAGCAACATGTTCTGCATCCCAGGTGACTGTGTGGCACACATGTCCTCATGTAACTCAGTCCTCAGCTGGCCTGTGCCTCTCGGGTTCTGAGCTGCCTTTACCCTCAGGGGTGGCCTGAACAGCTTTAGAGGGAAGAGTCCTTCTCCATGGTGACCTTGTGGAGGTCACCAGCAGATGTGCCAGGTGGTCCTCCTAGCCTGAGACACCCCCCGAACCTGACCTGTGGCAGGGGCCCTCGCAGGGCTGGTATCACTCTGGGTCTCATGTTGGGTCAGGGACTCGGCCTCAGCCTCATTGTAACTTGGCTTAGGGTGAGGTCAGACTGACTGACAGCCCTAGGACCTCAGAGCTGGCTCCTGTTCACAGGCCAAGCCCTCTTCAGGAACCTTGGAAATGAAGCCAGCTCCCTGATTAGGTGGAGGACGGGGGAAGCACTGCTTCTCAACCTGAACAGGGAACTGCAAGTGCAGATGAGTGGAAGTTCCCCAGTGTGACTTCATAGGGAGCTCAAGGAGGGTGTGAAGTATTTTTTTAAGGTGATGAACTTGAGTCTAGAGGCTGAAAGCCCCTCACGGTCATGTTGCCCACAGTACCGCCTGGCGCCCATCCCCCGGGCCCGCTACGACTTTGCCTGTGCCGGCCTTGTCTTCCTCTGCATCCTGCTCGTCCACATCCTGGTGATGCCCAGGTGAGTCTGGGCAGGCCCACGGGCTCAGTAACGTTAGACCCGGCATCTGTCGCTGGAACAGAGGTTGTGGCCCGCATCTGTAATGGAATGTGTTTGCCCTCTCACTCCCCTGCTTCATGTCTTAACTTTCTGTCACCTGTTACCTCTGTGCCTGCAGGTATTGTAGTTTTGCAGCTCTGGCCCTGGGGGTGGGAGCCTTTTCAGGGTGGACTCTGGTGGGAAAATGATTGGAAGTCCCTGAGGTTCATGTTTTAGGCTCTGGGTGGGGATCAGGGATAACAGGGACAAGGTCAGAGGGAGGGGAGTGAAGGTTGATGACTGGTGATTTCTAGAAGGCTCATTAGGCCAAAGGACAGAGTAATATTGTGGTTTAAGGTGTGCTTAATAAAGGCAAAATAGGACATACTTTTATATAACTTTTATGTGCCAGCTCCAAGTCCAAAGCCTTATGATAATGCTTAGTTCTTATCGTTGGCCCATAAGCTCGGGAAGTAACAACCTTGAACTGCATGTTTTGGGCAGGCCTTGTGTATTACTGGCCGGGCACTTGGAGCACAGTTCTCAGAGGCCCCTGGCTGGGGGAGGGTGCAGTGACTGAACGCTGGCAACTGGGGCTGGGGGAGGGTTCTGGCCACCTTGGTCTTTTCTTCCTCTCTAGGATAACGCTTCTGGGTGTGTCCTTTGGGCTGGTGGCCTGCCTGCTGGGGCTGGTGCTAGGCCTCTACTTTGCCGCGGAGTTCATGGTGAGTGGAGAGGTCCCCAAGCCACAGCGCTGTCCTCAGCCCCACAGCCTCTCCCTCCCTACTTTGGGGCTGGCTGGGCTCCTGTGGTGAGCTCCAGGGTCTGAGCCCTGCACTGGGCAGGGGCTGGGTTCTTGGCTCTCTCCTGTAGGACGGTTTGCTTCTCCCAAGGAGCTCAGCTTCCCAGGCGCCCCGGGCAGGTTCCATGTTCCTTCTGATGCCCACTCAGGGTAACTCAACTTGTGTCTCCAGAGGTGCTGCCCCAGCCAGAGGACACTCCGGGCCATCTCAGAGAGGGTGGAGACACGGCTCTTGCTGAGGCTGTCCCTGGCTGTGCTGACCATTGGCAGCCTGCTCACCATTGCCATCATCAATCTGGTTAGTTCTGGAGAGGAGACACAGTGCTCAGGGTGCCCTTTCGGGGTGGGGGAGCCTGCCTTTGGCCCTGGGAACTCTGAGTCTCATTACCTCAGCCTTGCATCTGGTTTAACTCCTGTAGGGCTCTGTGGGTCTCCCTGTGAGGTCCCCAGGGAAGGCTCAGAGCTCCTCACCCTTTTCATGTGAGGACTTGGAAGTACTCAGGATTCTTACCTGGCCAACTTCACAAGGATGAGAGGAGTGACCCATGAGCCACCTGTATTCTGACATCACATTCCTCTTTGGTGGCTCTGAAGAGGCCTTGTCTCACGACCTTTGGGACTCAGTTTCCTCACTAGGCATTATCCTAGATCCTTTCTCTACTGCTGCAGTACCCTTCAGGGCCACAATGGAGAAGGGACCCCTGGGAATGTGGGTCATCTCCTCCCTGCCTAAGCCACAAGGAGAGAGCTCTGAGCTGAGCCTGGTGCATCATGGTGCCAGTGGTTGGGCTTATCTCTCTGTCCTGGCAGGTTATAGGGTTCCCATCCCCTAGACCAAACCTAATGAGATTTGTCCCCACTGTAGCCCCTGATGTCTGATCGAGCCTTGGGGCTGCCCGGGGGCAATGAGACTGCACCGAGCACAGACAGGACCTTGAGGGAACTGCTCCCGGTGAGTGCATCAGAACAGGCTTCAGCAGCCCAGCTGCAGCCTGGCCCTGTGCCCTGTATCCTCACCAGATGCTTCTAACAGTGGGCACAGCTCTGGTGCTAAGAACACTGGTTCTGGGTCCTGAGACAGTGGATGTTGTGGAGCAAGTTCAGTGTCTCCCGGAAGGGCAGAAGGCAGGGTCTTGGCTTGCTGAGCTGGGAAAGCCAGGCCAGGTCTGGCTGCTTGCTCTAAGCCCTGTGGTGTGGGCAAGGAAGCAGGGGCTCAGTTGAGGGAGGTTCATAGATGAGCTTCAGAGGTGACAGGCCGACACCAAATCCCGGTCTGTGCCGAGTGCCCTAAGATAAGCAGCGTGAGGGCCCTGAACTCCACAGGTGTAGCAAGTAGTCAGGGAGTTTTGAGCAGGAATCTAAAGGACAGAGTTTTAGGGGTATGGCGAGAAGGACTGGTGTGAGCAGCCGAGGCACGCAGTCTCAGCAGGATTTCCAGGAGCTCTATCATGGAGGGGTGGTGGGAGATGAAGCTGGAGGTAGGGCTGGTCCAGGGGGGCTGAGGACTGCCAGGGAGATGAGTGCAGTCGCTACCTCGGGGGCAGCACAGAGCCACAGTACGATGCTGAGCAAGAGTAACGCGGGGCAGAGAGCTTCTTCAGGAAGCAGTCAGGAGACAGAGGTCTGCTCAGATATGTGCACCCCACTACCTGGACCTTCCTCCATGAGACTCATAGGACATTTGCGGGTTCATTAGCATTTCTGCCTACATAAGCTCTCTCTTATAACTGCTGAACAGTGTATCACCAGGACCTCCGGCTTCCCTTGCCTGCTGTGTTGGTGCCATGGTCGTTGTCCCCCTGTGGTAGCTGCTTTGCTCTAAAGACAAGACTCCTGGTGACAGGATGTGGTGGGGTGACCTTTGGCCCCTAAGGAACGTTCCTGTCTCCCCAGTATTACAGCTGCACTTGCATCCTGGGCTTCATTGCCTGCTCTGTCTTCCTGCGGATGAGCCTAGAGCTGAAGGTCCTGCTGCTGACAGTGGCCCTGGTTGCCTATCTGGCGCTCTTCAATCTCTCTGCGTGCTGCGGCCCCAGCCTGGGCACCCTCAATGATACCAACTGTCTGGGCAACCTTACCAAGACCAACACAGCCCTCAGGTAGGCCCCATCCTGCAGCATGTCTCTGTGGCCAGCTATGGCACCTGTTTTGTCTTGATATCTTGTCAAGTGGAGGTACTTGCAGTCCCCTTTGGCCTGGACACCTGAGGCAGATGGCAGTGTCCATCTTACAGAATCATGCAGCACTGTGGGTGTGCCACCCTGACAGGGTCCTCAGTGGATGTCCTGGCCCTACAGGGGGGTACCAGGCTCTAGGCTAGCCCAGGGGGAGGGGGCTCGAGCCAGCCCAGCCTTCCCTGAGCCATGTTTTGGATTGCCAGTTTTGGCAGTAGCAGTGTTTCTCATCCCTTTCTTGACAGAAGTGATGTTGGAGGCACAGAAGGGCTGGGCTGTGGGGTTCGGGGGAGCGGGGCTCCCTTGAACTAAGAGGCTAGAAACCAAGGACACACACAAGTCTGTTCATGGTCTGCCCCTGCCAAGTCCTTATGCCAGTGTCCAAGTCCCTGTCCCATCCCCATGAGGACTCTGGCCAGCCTTCACACCCTCATTGTTGGTTCTGGCCCCTTGGGGGTGAGTGCAGAAGTCCTGTCAGTGAGCTCTGTCCATCTTCTGTCCTTGCACTTGCCTGTGCACCTGCCCTCTGCTGGGGCTGATTGTCACTTTGTGCCCACAGTGACTCCTGTTGTTCGACAAGGGATCTGAAGATCATGATCAACTTCTACCTGGTGCTATTCTATGTCACCCTCGTTATGCTGTCCAGACAGGTGGATGCGGCTCCTGGCCCAGCTTCATGGTCTCTTCTCCCTCATCGAGGGAAGATGGGTGCAAAGTGGGTGGTGGGTGGCAGAGTCCTTTCACAAAAGCTCCGATCCCTGGGCAGGGAGGTGTGTGGCGGCCAGCTCAGGTTGGGTGCCCAGGATTGCAGCCGGGGCTGCTGGCCCCTTGGGTGGGTGTCACGCTCGGCACAGGTGCTGATGGGTCTGCTTGCAGATTGACTATTACTGCCGCTTGGACTGTTTGTGGAAGAAGAAGTTTAAGAAGGAACACGAGGAGTTTGAAACCATGGAGAATGTGAACCGCCTCCTCCTGGAGAACGTGCTGCCGGCCCACGTGGCTGCCCACTTCATTGGTGACAAGCTAAACGAGGTGCAGCCCAGCACTGGGGTAGGAGACCTAGGGACCATAAGCACCAGATTAGTGCAGAGCTGTTAAAGCTGCTTGCCCTGCGCCAGTAGACAGTGTAGTAACAACCTGGGCTCCGAGTCATAGCCAGGATTTCCAGATAAGCAGAGTGAGCAGTGACTTGCTCAGTATAGGATTCTGTGGGTACACACGGAGTGCCACCAGGCTGATTCAGACGGTCCTGACCATCAGCTACCACGTGTGCCTTCCCAGCCCCAGCCTGGGTGGGTAGGGAGCCACTGCTCAGCCCTCTGCTCCCTTGAAAGCTCACTGGGAAGGTCACTACCACAAATGTCCCCAGTCCCTCCAGAGGCCAAGGGGCATAAGGTCCTGTTTTGCCCTTACCCTGCTCCAGGACTGGTACCATCAGTCCTACGACTGTGTCTGTGTCATGTTCGCGTCAGTGCCGGATTTCAAAGTGTTCTACACAGAGTGCGATGTCAACAAAGAAGGGCTGGAGTGCCTGCGCCTGCTGAATGAGATCATCGCTGACTTTGATGAGGTGCAGCTTCCAGCCAGCCCGGAGGGGAGAGGGCGCTGGGCTTCTCACTGCCCAGGAAGGGCAGAGCAGAGGCGGGGATGCACTTCAGTGGTAGCCGGAGCATGTGCTTAGCATGCCCTGGCTTCAGGTTCAAAACGAGGCAGCTCCTTTGGGGGAACACACACTGCAAAATATAAAAGAAGCAAATCTGTCTGCTGGTTTACATAGCACTCAGACATCTCTGCAGTAGGCAGCTGAAGGTTAGTCAGCTCCTTACAAAATGGACAGATTTCCAGCTAAGCTGGTGCTATCATCTCAGAGGACATCAGTTTGGGTTGGACCCTGCTGCAGACAGTGAATCTTGAGTCTGAGCTGTGCCTTTCCTCCTTCAAAGGGGTGAGGACAAGGGGCAGGTGTCTGCACCGCACTTGGCCATGAGCTCCACCCGGAAGGGGCCCCAGGAGACATGCTGCCTACAGCTGCCCCGCGCCCTTCTGAGCCTTTCCGTGTCCTTCCGTGCCTCTAGCTGCAGCATCTCCTTTCTGCCCTGCAGCTGCTGCTGAAGCCCAAGTTCAGTGGTGTAGAGAAGATCAAGACCATCGGGAGCACCTACATGGCAGCTGCAGGACTCAGCGTCCCCTCGGGACACGAGACCCAGGTACAGGGCGCCAGCCAGGGAGGGAAGTGCAACAGGGAGCTTCCAGACTGGCCTCTTCCCACTTAAGGGAGCCTCCTGTACCCATCCTGTAGAGGAGGTAGGGCATGCCTACGGCTCAGACTGCAGCCTTCTGGAGGTGGGGCGCGGGAGCCTTTGTGGAGAAGGGTGACAGTCCACGAAGCCCACCCCACAGGTCCTGCTACGCCAGGTACTCTAGCAGCCTGAGTCTGCAGGGTAGGACTTTGCATGCCCTGTGTCGCCCTCCCCACCCTCCCCAGGACCTGGAGCGGCAGCACACACACATCGGCGTCTTGGTGGAGTTCAGCATCGCCCTGATGAGCAAGCTGGATGGCATCAATAGGCATTCCTTCAACTCCTTCCGTCTCCGAGTCGGTGAGGGCCTGCTGCTGGGAGCCCGGGCTGGCTTCTCCCAGTCTGCCTGGCCAGTGTCCTGGGTCATCTCCTACCAAGTTTCAGAAACTCTCTGATCTGATAAATGCAGATG
Source organism: Octodon degus (assembly GCF_000260255.1). Lineage (NCBI taxonomy): Eukaryota > Metazoa > Chordata > Mammalia > Rodentia > Octodontidae > Octodon > Octodon degus. The sequence goes on from NW_004524749.1 coordinate 2,298,188, forward strand.
ATGCATATTCTGATCTCTACATATAGCTCTTAGTTATCTAAATTTTGGTAAGAATGTATCACTATAGCAAACTGAGTACCCAAGTCACAAGTATGTTACCTTAAAATACATTCGTGGTGGGGCTGGGGAGATAGCTCAGTAGAATAAGCGCTTGCCTGGCAAGCGCAGGGTCCTGAGTTCAATTCCTCGTCCCGCAAAAGGAAAAACAAAAACATTCACGGCAAGGCAGAATTAAGCCTACCTGGTCACTGTTAGCTCGGTGGGTTAGTGGTTAAAGCCCACCTATTCAAAGGGCGGCTGGAAGAGACTAACAAGCCCTAATTTCCTGGGCGTTGGAACTAGCATGGCCAAGGCGTGCCTTCCCCGCGGGACCATCTCCAGCTGCATGAGAGGGACACAGCCCCAGCCCAACCTTTTAGTGGTGTTTTCTTGCTGCTTTCTGTGGTTGTGGGGCGTACTCTGACCTGTGGCTATCCTCTGGGATATGCCAACTGTGAACATCATGTTTAGGCATAAACCATGGGCCTGTCATTGCTGGAGTGATTGGGGCGCGGAAGCCTCAGTATGACATCTGGGGGAACACAGTTAATGTTGCCAGCCGCATGGAGAGCACTGGAGAACTTGGGAAAATCCAGGTAAAAACCCATTGTGCAATATGTGGCTGAGGGGAAAGAACCTTCCCAGGTGAGAGGTCCTGGGCCTAAGAGCTGGGTCTGCCAGCACTCAGGTGTGTCACACACGTATGCTGCTTACTGGCCGCCTGCTACCTGTCCCTAACAGAGCACTTTTCTTCCCACTTCCTCCCCTGCTCAGGTTACTGAAGAGACGTGCACCATTCTCCAGGGCCTGGGGTACTCCTGTGAGTGCCGGGGGCTGATCAATGTCAAAGGCAAAGGCGAGCTTCGGACCTACTTTGTGTGCACAGACACTGCCAAGTTTCAGGGGCTGGGGCTGAATTGAAGGCTTCTGGAGGAGTCAGAACATGGTGGGAAGCCGGCTTCTCCCCGGAGCAGGTTAGGAAGCCAGCCTGAGCCAGGGGTCAAGGTGGTGGAAGGTTCTGGCCATCATCACCGTCCGGCAGATGGCTGTGCGTGGCTTCTAGGAATCTGCACCAGAAGATTCTGTGATCTCAACACCAGATCCTGCTTGGAGCAACCACTAAGCTATAGCACAAGGTACAGCCAGAACATCTGTGCTGTCACTGCAACGATTTCCAGGTCAGCTGAAAGGTGACCACTGGGATGTGAGGCCAGCTGCACTGGCAGTGACCTTAGAGCCTGCCCAAGACAGATGTCCACCTGAGCAGCCTGTGAGCATGCACAAGGGAGACTCCTTTTCTAGGACAAAGGAGGACTAAGCCAAGTTCTCTGGCCTGGGATGGTTGGAGGACCCCTTCTTAGCAGGACAAACCCTGAGTATGTTAATTCTCACACAGGTGTGGATGCTAGAAAGGATGTTTTATAAAAGGCTTCTCCTACCAGAGAAAAAACCTCACATAATGGACACTTGTTACTTCTTGTCATCTCTGACATGTGTTTTCAAAGGGGACATTCTTGGTGGGGGTTTTACCCTTATTAATGACACCTTAGACGGTGGATAAACATCTCCAGTGTACATGTAAACAGGACTACAGTCCAGTGTCAGTTGATGCAACCAGCCAGCTGTGCACTAGAGTTCTGAGGAACGGGCTCACAGTAAGAGGCAAGGAGCAGTGCAGCCTTGCCTCGGGGGCAGGAGCTCCGAGGGAAGCCTCCCAGGACCATGTTCAGTGAGCGGGACTTTGGAGCAAGGCACCACCTTTTAGCTCTGCCCTGATGCCTGCACTTCCAAGCTCCCCCTGCAGTCTATCCCACGTATTTCAGTGGGAAGGAACAGAGGCCACATGGAGAGATCCTGGACAACCTGCACTACATCTTTCCTTTTCTTTAGTTTTCACATAGCTGACTCTGGAGAGCTTCAAAACTAGAAGGATCTGCTCAGCATGAGATGTGTCAAGGTTCCCCTGCCCGGGAAGCCAGCTCCTGACAGATGCTGAGATGTTCTTGTTCTGAGCTCAAATGAGTCAAGGTAAAAAGCCAGCTTTGAGATGGCGTCTTGCCATGCTTGAGCTCCACAGGGAGCTAGGAGTCAGTGTTACTGTCTCACAAGGAGAAAAATACCCCAACTGCCTGTTCCTTTTCTGAACTGACTTCACTGCTGCCAAAGCTTCTCTGGGCTAACCACTGAACGTCACTACATTGCAGGGATTCGTAGCTAGCAGCCAGCCATAAGCTCCCTGAAGCTGCACAGAAAACCTTGCAGCAGCCTTCCAAAGACTGATTACACAGGGCTGTGATGAACTGCCACCCTGTGCAGAGAGGCACAGGAATGTGCAGGCCGGGCCTGTTGCTTGGGTTGGTTCTGTCAGCCTGAGGAAGGGAGACCGATTCTAATCTGCAAAATGGTGCTGGGTGGGCTAGTGGCAGCTCTAACGTGTCACATTTAACTGGAATGTACATTCAAAAACTTGTTTTGAACACCGACACCTTGTACTGAGTAACTGATTTAAAAATAACAATACACAATGTATTAACCATTTTCACTCTATTATCTTGCTTTAATATGTTTTTCTTTAAAAAAACAAACAAACAAACAAACAAACATAAACACAAACCCCCAAAAATTGCTCTGTAAAGAAGTTCTATAGCAAAAATGCCAGCAAGGGATAGAAGCCTTGCCTAAACTGCCTTTTCATACTCTGCTTTTTCAGATAAAGAGCTGACTAGAGGGCAGTGCCATACTGAATCTGTGCTCTCAAAATCTAACAGTGGCCAATGTCGCCCAGCTGGACTCTCCTGGGTGGGAGGGTCCTGCTGCTGACAAGGTAGACATGTATCAGGACATGGGCTTCTCTGAGTTCTGTGTTTTTACTCTTGCAACATTCAAATTACTTCCTTTGGGAACGGAAATCCCAGTGGGGAGTTTAAAAAATAAATTCATGTATCTTATTTTCAATTCAAGCACTGTGCTCAAAAAATAATAGTTTATATGTTTTCAGTTTCCAATGTTCAAATCATAGAGTATAACTGACTATAAGAATCACTGGCAGGTTTTTTTTTCAATTACCAAGTAATGTGTCTTTTTTTGAGACAGGGTCTCACTATGCAGTTCAGGCTGGCCTTGAACTCACTTTGTAGCCCAGGCTGGTGTCAAACTCACAAAGATTCTCCTGCCTCAGCCTCCTGAGTGCTGGGATTACAAGTATGAGCCACCACACCCGGCTCTACTAAGTAATTTCTTTACAAGTGTCATTTTTGTTTTGGCAGGAACAAATGTTTTCCAACAATGACCCTGTCATTGAGACCAGCTTAACATTTTTACCTAAGATTGAAAATAACACCAGAAGTCTTTTTGGTTTATTAAGGAATTTCCCAATAAAAAAGCTGATCCTTACTGTTTATTATCTTGTGTGTATAACACATCGGTGGACAGAAATACGCTTTGAGATCATGGATGCGAGTGATAAGGGTTTGTTTTGTGTAAGATTATTTATAGATCTGTCACACTGTTCCAGATATTTTGTTCTACTTTTATAAACTACCAGTGTCTGGCTGCCTTTGAAACATTAAATTATCAATCTGGAAAACCCAAATGTCCTAAGGTATTCTGAATTTAAATTTGGTTATCTTTGGGAGCTTACCTGCGTCTAGTGTTGCCTAAATTGGTATTTTAAGACATTACACTCTAAAGAATTGATAAAAACGTACTGAATTGGCTTTGTTAGAATATTCTAAGTAGGTTTTAAAATGATTAGTTAACATTTTAAGTTTAAGAGAATCAGTTTTCTTTTTCTTACTTGTTCTTGTTCCATTTTCAAATTAAAGAAAAAAAAAAAAAGGGTTTCCTCTCTGGGTGTTTTACAGAAGGGCACTGTATAGGGCATCAATTTGCTCACACAATTAGGGTATAAAAATTTTGGCTTTTTTTCCCCTTGATTTACCTTCTTCTGGTATTGGGGATAGAATCTAGGACCTCATACATACGAAGCAAGCACTCTACCACCAAACTATGTCCCCAGTCCAATATTGCTTTTTTATTTTAAACAGATTATGCCTGGAACTAGATTCAGAAAAAATCACCATTCATCTCAGTTTAGTCACTAGATGTGGGGAGGGACCTAATTACTATGCACAGGGGACACTGATTCTATTAGGTAGAAAGCAGAATTATACTGGTAAATCCTAAAATTTTAGATTTGTTTCCATTGTATAATGACGGAAAATCTCACTGAAAGAGGCTACTTTTAAAAAGCTGCTTAGTTATCCTGCTACTGGGGAAACATTAAACCGCATCAGCACTATGCTGAAGAATGCTGCCCAGGCTGGCAACAGCTCCAAGCTCGATTTCTTCTTGATTTGAATCACTTTTGGGATAAACTATCAAGATGATTTCTGGAAAGTTAGGAATTAGTTATAATTTCTTTAATGAGGAGTGTGACAAATGTGAAAAATGAGGAATTTCAATAACAGGATTTTCTTCTTTTAGGGGATGATACCGAAGGAGTCTATTTTACGTTTTAAGGTTGTCTCTTTTTTTAAAAAATGCATTTGATTGTTACAGGATCTTACGAAGCAGTTCAGACTCAGTGATCCTTTCAGCCTCCCCAGCGCTGGGACTACAAGCATGCGCTGCCACGCCCAGACTCTGCGGCCAGCTCAGCCCGCCCTAAGGGTGGGGCTTGTGCAGCATGTGGTGCTGGTGACTGAACCTTGGTCCCTGCACTTGCTTAAGCAGGCGCTTTACTCTGCTGAGCTATCTTGCGAGCCTTGAGGTTGTCTCTTAGTCACATTATCCTTGGACACAGCCTGCAGAAAGCTCAAGGGGCAACTTAGTTGGTATCACAATACTCTTCCAAGAGTTCCAGGTTCAACTTTATTATTTAATAGAAGTCCAATCTCTGGAACATTAAAGCTGATTATTCCAAAGTTTAATTAAAAACACAATTTACAAATAGTTAATATCTTTTGAAAAGCACTTTCAAGTTCAGAATGAAAAAAATATGTACATAATATAGATAACCCAATACCAGTTATCTTCAGCTCTCAGCAGATCCACCCTCAGTAACGTCAGTCTTCTTAGGTTCCGCTAAATCTGAAAGAGAGAACTTCACTGTTTTTATTCATTTTAATAAAAAATGGGAAGTGAAGATGAAGCCAGCATTCAGAAGAGATAGGTCTTCTGTATCATTCAATGTTAAAAAGAAATTGTATTAGGTCATCAGAATTTTTTTGGCAAATATGTGAGATTTTTATTAATTCTTTAGATGAGACAGAAAAAGTAGTTTTACACCTTAAAAACTCAGAGACCAATCAAACTTCTTAAATGTTATCTGAAGGGAAAGGACTGCAGCCCCCACCCACGCCCCATTCTACCAGAAAAACAGGGACGCACCTTCCGTTAGATCTACGAAGTGGTTTTCCACGGTGGGGGAAGGAATGGAAATCCCCATTGCTTTCCGTATTCCATACATGCTTACGATATCACCTGGAGTGACTTGCTGTGCAAGTTCTTTAAGATTATTGGTCACTTGTTCAGCTAGGGGAAAAAAAAAATCCAGATCCTGAAAAGTGGTTCCTTTACATAATTTTAAAATGCAAAGTAATAAGGGTATAAATGTAAAAAGGTACACTGTCCACAGTGCTCTTTTAAGCATTACTTTACGGTGGTGTCATTACTCAGAAGTTTTTGCTTTAAGCATGCCCTCAGTAAGAGAACAGATTCTTTTCTTCCTGGAGGCACAACGTACCAAGGTGCATTTCTCTGTATGATGGACCCAAGAGGCAGATCATATTGGGAGGTGGTCTGGTGCTCAGCCGCTCGTTCTGCGCTTCCTGGAGCTCCCTGAGCAATCTTGTGGTCTCATCAAGTTTCCTCTGGAACACTTCAGCCTCTGTATGGTGAGGACACACTAATGAGAACACAGATGTACTGGCACATGGTCTTGTACGGTCAACTGAATCCTAGGCTCTAGGGCTTCACTGTGGGTGAGCACACCCCTCAAAGGAGTAAAGCTCCTCCAATAAAACCACCACCACCACAGCCATGCTCTGCTGTTGTTTGTTTTTGAGACAAGAGCCTTGCTATGTAGTGTAGGCTGGTCCCGAACTCATTAATGTAGCCCAGGCTGGGCTTGAACTTGCACAAACCTTCCTGCCTCAACTTCCCAAGCGCTGGGATTATAGGCATATGCCACCAAACCTGGCTTTCTACCATTCATTTTACTTGGTTGGCCAAGATGTTTCGGTAGCGCACGGTTAGGACAATCTGTGGCATTATCTTGACTACTTGTATTACAGTGTCTCCAGCAACATGTCTGAGCCACTCACCTTCAGAGTCAAAAACTTCAATTGGAGCACCAAAATTTGTTACTGCTTTCAGTGCTGTAAGCCTGTCCTGAGTGCTGGAGTCCAAATGCCCTGAGGGTTCCACTTCTGTAATCTGAGTTAAAAAAAAAAAAAAAAAAGCAATTATCTGAGCTCACTAAGCCATGCGAGTGCTACACTAAAAATCAGTAAGATGACTTGTGTTTGCTTAGAAGCAAAGCCATTCCACCTATTTACTTTGGAGGCATGATTTTAATGACTACCCAAAATGTCTTCCCACAAAATCCTTTAACGTGCTATTCCCAAACTGTGGCAAAAGAAGTGTCATAAACTCACACTGCTCAGTAATGTAATGATGTCTTACAAATTTGCATCACTTGTTTCATATGTCAAAAATCCTAAAGATAAAGAGCCTCATCACTGCCTCAACTTTGAAGTACTATGATATGACAATGCCTTGTATTTCTAAGACTCAAAGACAAGTCTTTTACCCACTCAGTCTGCACACTTGCATTTCGATAGCGTATATTTAATAGTCTAGATGTTTCTTGAGTCTTGAGGCCTCAAAAGAAGGCTGTCAGTATTGCCTGTGAGAAACAAGATCTTAAGAAAGACAGAGTTGTATTTTTGTAATTCAAAGACTCAGAGTTTCCATAGCCTTAATGCTGCTTTTGGGGGATTCATCAACTCACATAATAACCAAAAGTTAGTGGTTCCATTTGTATTTGATGTTGCAGTCCAAGATTAATCCAGATACCTGAAGTTTCTGCCTGTGTGTGCTCAAAGTGGGCAATGTAGGAAAACTGTAACTTGGCACAGTACATGTCATGGTTTGCCTTTTCAGCTGGACCCTCTTCATTTCTTATCTAACTTCCTTTCCCATTCTCAAGATTCCTTTTACTCTTACCTGCTCATAAGCACATAGCCTTGCATGTCTCCTCTTTTCCTGAAAACATGACTGTGTAAATACATCTACATCTTTATCTCAAATCTCTAGTCTTCTTTCCCCTAAGTTAAAGGGTCTATATTCGTCCTTCAGTCCAGTTTTTCTCCACTTAACTCATGTTACCCTCTGCTCTTACCCTTTTACTGAGATCACCCTGATCAAGGTTACAAGTGGCATTTGAACTCTCTTACTGGGCTTCTGCAGCATGTGCATGAAAGTAACTTCCCTCCTCAGTATTCTTCCACAGGTTTCCTACCTCAACTACTGATCTTCTCCATGGTTCCCCATATTTTCACTAAAAAAAATGGAATAAAATCCTATTTCTACATCAACGATTTCCAGCTCCACTCCTCCAGCAATGTCCTAAGTTACATTCACCATATCTGAAGTGGCATGTGACTTCTTTCCTTGACAAAGGTGTACTGTTTTTCCTGTACTTCCCATATGAGCTAATACTATTCCCTTCCTCATGCATCAAGCCACATCAATTTTTATTCTACTGTATTTGCCTAATCCTTTCTTCCTTTGAATTTGTATGCTAGTCATTGTTTTGGTTTTTTTCTCTGCTTTGACAAGCCCTGAAACTCTTCACTGGTCTTCTCCTTCCAAGTTTTGTCACAGGGTCCCATCTTCCAGGTAAATTCTCAATTCCCAGCACTGCATATAAGATTCTCCACCATCTGGGCCTTATGCATACCCACACATTGCCTGAACTCCACCCAAAAACCCTCGGGTCACCTACTTCTTTTGAATGTTGTACAGTAAATCCCCAGCTTAGGAAACTTCAAGTTATGAACTTGCACTGGGTTAGACTCACTCTGTTGGCTTAAGAACAAATCCAACTTGTGAACAATTCTGGAAAAGAAGTCATTTGTAACTTACTGAAGACTGAACTCAGGGCCTCACAAATGCTAGGCAAATGCTTTACCACTGAGCTACATACTCACTCATTTTTACTGTGAGATAGGTTCTCTGTAAGTTGTGTAGACTGGCCCTGAACTTGTTATCCTTCCTCAGCCCCCCATGTAACTGGGAATACATGTACAGCATTATGCCTGTTGGGCTCTGCTAAGATGGCCCCATCTGCACCCTGCTCACAGATGGCCGTGTCATTATCCACTCAAGTGTGAGGCCCTGCTTGCTCTATCTTTTCCCTATAACCCCACCCACAGAGCCATCCATCCTGGGTGCCATGGCCTGTGGCTGGTGGTGCACAGCAGGTGGCTCTGGCTAACTCTTTAGCATGCTTGCTACTATGTGAGGTACTAAGCTGCGCACTGACAAAAATAACTTCATTTGTGATAAATGACCCTGAATGAGTATTTTTATTTTATAATGAAGTTTTACTGTTTAAGTCTTTTAGCTTAATTCCTCACTTATTTCTTGTAAAGGATGAAATATAATCACCTCCATTTCTTTTGTTGTGTCAAGTGTCCTGGTCTGGCCTTCATCTTCAGGTGATAACTGCTAAAAGAAAGCAATTTTTTATGAAAACATTTATGAAAAAGCAAATATTAAAATGGAAAACTGTCAAATTTTAAAATAGAATAACATAAGAACATGTACTAATGGAATATAACTATATCCATCTATCCATATAGTGATTTTTTAAAAATGATTATTGGTTTTTTGATACAGGGTGTCACTACATAACTCAGGCTGGCCTCAAAGTCAACGCAGTCCTCCTGCCTTAGCCTCTTGAGTAGATTGCAGACATGTACCACCATGCCTGGCTAGACTATAACTTTTTAATTAAAAATAAACATTACAGTTTTATGAGTTGGAGCACTTAGCTGTAATGCTGAGACCTGTACCTAATCAAAAGCTATACATGTTGAAGAAGGTATTTGATAAACAACACATGAATACCTAAATAAATGGAGGCTATTTTCAACAACAGGTTATGTTTCTGACAAGATAGGAAGAAGCTGGGCTGGAGTGATAGCTCAGCCACTTAAGTGCCTGCCTGGCAAGTGCAAGGTCCTGAGTTCAATCCCCAGTACCAAAAAAAAAAAAAAAAAGGAAGTAGCCCTGTTCTCAGAAGAAAATTACTATAAAATATGGAAGTAAGTCCTACAGAGAATGGACTTTCTTCCATAATCCTATCCATTAGAGAAAAACACACCAATAATGGACATCAATCGAAAATGTTTTATTTTTTCCAATAATTATGAACAATTAAACAATGTATCCTTATATACAAATCTTATATTTCCTAGGATAAATCATAAGAAGAACTGCTGGGTCAAAGGGCAGAAATATTACATTTTAAATTATATCAATGGATTTACAAAAGCTATTCAATTTTAGTAAAATACTAATTCAGATACATTGATGGGGTATAGTAAAAATACTTCTGAATTTATGTAAAGCTGGTACTTTTAGGTGGAAAGAAGAAAGTAGGCCACGTGCTACGATCTTGTAGCAGTTATCACTGAACTTCAGGCATTGACCCGTTTTGCTGTCAAGGGGCTCCAGGTACTTTTGTGGTTCAGGTTAAGGCAGGGCAGTGATAGCCACCATGGAGCTACAGCTTGTGGAGTGGGAATGTACCTCACGGCACAGCATTTGCTGTCTGTATGAGGGGCCTGGTTCAATTTCCAGCACCACATAACAAACACCCCCCCACCCCCCCGCCCAACGAAAAACCTTCCATGAACTACTTACGAGGTCCCCCAACTACGTTAACAAGAGTCCTCGGGAGATCCCTGTATCAGTGGAAAAATTTTCTAGCTCTAATCTTTGAGCTGACACTCTGAATTATTTTAGATTATGAACTGCTGAAGATTTACAAATGTTCCTAGAAGACTGCAATAAGGAAGCTTTTTACTTTCTAACCTGAGGTTTCTTTTTTTTTTTTTTTTAAAGCTTTTTTATTTATTTATTTATTTATTTATTTGAGAGAGAGAGAGAGAGAGAGAGAGAGAGAGAGAGAGACCAGCTCAGCCCACCAGGGGGCAGGGCTGGCTGGCATATGGTGCTGGGGGATTGAACCACGGTCCCTGATGCTTTGCTAAGCTTGTTCTAAGTAGGTGCTTTAGACCACTGAGCCATCTCTCCAGCCCCATAACCTGAGGTTTCTATCATTGTTATTAACACACAACAAGGAACAGGGCATTCTCCATCATTTTAGCCAATTTACTTTCAAACCAGTAAGCAAGGTATCTCATTTTGTTAGGGAACAAAACCTGCGCTGACTTCACAATATAAGCCCATTTCTGAATTGTACATTTGTCCCAAGATTAGAGATGATGGCAATGTTCTGGCCCTAAAAGACCCTGGCAGCCAAGGTCCTCCTTTCCTCCCATTGTTCTCCACTCTTGGCCTCCACCCGGGCTAGGCTGAGCAGTTACTTCAGGGGAATGGAGCTCAGCTGTCACCCTGGTTAATCCCTGGTTTCATAACATTGAATGACTAATGATTCACAGCCAGTAATAAACTTTCTTTGACAGCATTCTTACCGTCTCCAACTCTTGTAGGGTCCTAGAATGCCCTCCTTTTGTTAAAACATCCAGTAAACTATCTGCCATAACATATGGATAATCTTGGCATGTTGCCAAAAACTCATGGACACTGAAAGAGAGAGTTGGGAAAGTTACTTTCATATAAATCACCCCCATTGGCTTAGTCCTTCTAATCATAGCCAACTGTTTCCATTAGATGCCTTTGATTTATACACCATGATGTAAAATTCTGTCTAGAAGCAAAACTATATTTACATATTTAATAGTGATAAATTTATGGTCATCAGAGAACTAAATAATACCAAAAGCACAGTGAAAAAGAAATGTTCTTGAAGGAACTCCAAAGAAAAACAAGACCTCAATGATGGAGCTCAGGGCTCAGCCCTTGGGCTTGTTCGTCTCAGTGATGGGTCTTGTTCTCCTCTGGGTCAATACAAACATAATAAGCCTTAAGGTCACAGCTTAACCTAGATGTCTAATAAGCACCTCAGGCCTCAACTACTCAAAATTGAAATCCTAGATTGTTTCCCAAAGAGGTATATTCTAAAACTTTCCCCTTTTCCATAAATGGCAACCATGTCCTTACTGTCTGAAAATCTTGAATCATTTGATACTCCTTCCCCCTTTAATTAATAAAAAAAAGTCTAATTATTCCTTCTCTCAGTACCTCAATAGTTACCCCCTGGTCCATTTCTCATCTGGATTATGATACCACACTCAACTTCTGTCCTTGCTGCCTACTGTCTATCCCTGTTGCCTATTTTCTCTGCAAAACAGCTAGAGTCCCCTTTTACAACAATAAGCCAGGATGGGTCACTATTTCACTCACACCAGTAGTCTCCTCACTCAGAATAAAACTCCAAGTCCTTACAAAGATCCACTCCAACTTAGTACCTTGCCCATCACTTTCCCCTTCACTCCTTCTGTTCCTTACTGCTCTGCTGGTCCTTGAGCAGGTCGGCAGGCCCTCTCCTCCAGTCTCAGCACAGCTATTTCAGGGGCTGGCATACTCTTCCTTTTGCAGTATTGCTGTTTCCTTATCTTACTCAGTTTTTACTCGACTTTCTTGGTCCTGGCAAAGACTTCTGACTTCAACACTGTCTTCTTTTGTTGCTTTACCTTCCTCTAAAGCACTGTGAGTATCTAACAGGAGAGGATAAGTCTCTGTCTTTACTCTCCCTGTGAGACCTCCATCATCTAGAAGAACACCTGACACACAGTAATGGCTACTTGTGGAAATCATAGGCTACTCCAGAAAGCATCTGTTCAAGCTGGTGAAGTCTGAATATAGACAGCTTAATCTGAAACCACTGAAACCAATTTCTAACTCAGGGACCCTTGCCTGTAATAATAAAACACCACATACTTATAAGGGAAAAAATGTTACAGTGTAGCAGAGCACATGGCACCTAACTCTTTGAAGTAAAAAGCTCCTCAGCTTTAGTATCAGTTGAAGTACTGCAATTTAAAAACCTATTTCAGTGAGACAATATTGCAGAACAATGCCAAGGAGACATATTTTCTTTAGAATACTTTGTTTCCATTAAAGGATGGTACCTATGGGTCTACTACTGTCAGTTAAGACAATTAGACACATTTCCTACCATTGGGTAAGTTTGTAAGTTTACACACAAATCCCTCTTGTACACTAGTATTTTAGAAATCATTATGCTCAGAATAATAACTAATGACTCACCTGAAATCACTTGGAAGGTCAGAGTCTTCCCCATAGGTGGAATAGATTAAATCAGAATCATCCTTGCTGATGTTTGCAAAAGTGGAGTCATAATGTGGAGCGTAAGAACTGTAAGGCCCATAATTCAAGTATAACACTGTTGAAAAAATTAAATACTATTCTTTAGTTTTTATGTGAATCTATTTCTTCGCTTTATTAAAAATTATGCTCTTCTAACTTTACTGCTTCACAGGCTGATAGTTCAACCTAAAACGGATTATTTTCTCCCAAACAGATACAACTATCCCTCTGTATCCTCAGGATTAGTTTCAGAACCCTACCCACTGACAGAAAACTCCAAGGATGCTCCAGTCACATAAATGGCACAGTACTTGCACTGAATCTATACATATCTTCCACACTCTTTAGAGTAAGTCATCTCTAGATTACATGTAATACCTAACTGTACTGTTTAGGAGTAATGAGAAAGAAAAAGATCTATACGTGCTCAGTACAGATGTATTTTTCATTCTTGTATATTTCTAATCTGTCTTGGTTAAATTGATGATATGGAATCCACAGACACAGCCTTCTCCATTGGTGGAGTTGCAACTTAAATGAATTATTTCTCACAAAAGGGCAGAGCAAACAAAAAACTCATCTTGAATACTAATATGATTTATTTCTTTTGAAGGTAGTAAAATAGCTAATTCATATTATAAAAATACCACCATGAGAGCTACTGCATTAAGCAATGAATGGTAATTATGATTCTTTTCCTTAACTACCTGAAATAGAGAAAAAAATACTGTAACTATGCAGGAGCCTCACCTGGGGTTACTTTGTTCCTTTTATCTTCTTTAAATCCCTGCAAGGTATTCACTCCAGACTGAAGTCTTCCAGTTGTCATCCCTAGTCTCACAGGACAGTAGCCTGGTTCTAAGACATAAAACTGAGCACAGTAAGACACATGTGTGGAAAGGATTCACAGACTATTCTGCTGAGTGCTTTTATGTGTATTACTTCATGTTATCTACATATCCCCATAGGAGGCTGGGTAGCCCTTACTCTCTCCATTTTTAAGATAAGAAAACACTGAGCTTAGAAAGGTAGGAAAGTATCCAAGACCAAAAACCTGGACCTTTTCATTATACTACTACCTCCTAGAATTCTTTATGTAATTGTGTTAGATTTCACACAAAGATTTTTAAGCTGGACATGGTGATGGCATGTCTACAAGGAAGCAGGAAGATCAGCTTAAACTGGCAACTTACTGAGAAAGAAAAAGTAAAGGAAAAATATCCTATGGAAGGTATTCTTTTACTGCAGTGAGGAATAGCCGTTAGAAATGTGATCTCGGTAAACAGGAACTCAACTGACAGAAGCTGGGAATATGTGATATAAGCAGAAATCATGAAGTAGGCACACCTAAAAGAATGGAAAAGGATGGTATCAGGAGAAATGTGGTCTCCAAGAGTATGCAACACAAAGAGTGGTATTTTTCTCTCCCAAAGTCTTTGTCTTTATAGCATCTCCTGCCACAAAGGATACTACTACAGGTGATGCATGTGATGAAAACACCAGGAAAAACTTTAAACATCTAAATCAGATCTCTCCTTCTGGGTGAGTCATCTATAGTTCATTTTCCTTAAGTATTAGTTCCTCTGCCAGGAAGGTGAAATGGGGGTGATGAACACAGGCACCTTCCACCTTCAACCAGCACAGTGGCCTGCTGGGGGAGCTACCCTGTGAGGGAAGAGTCAAATCTGCTTTGGCCACATCTGATTATGCCCACAAGGGCCTGGAAACCAGACCAAGAGCAGAGCCTAGACACTGGTTTCAAAGAAATGGGTGCATCTTGGGATTATCCAAATCAAGTTTGTTGTACCTCCCCCATTGCCAAATTTTCACTACAGCTATACTAAGAAGAGCAATGTTCTTAACCTAGTGGTTTCTACTATGAAAAGATCACATGAAAATAAAAGTAGCTGGGCATGGTAGCGTATGCTTATAATCCCAATGCTCTGGGAGATGAAGACAGGACAGCAAGTGCAAGCCCAGCCAGGGCAACACGGCAAGACACTGTCTCAAAAGAATAAATGGGGGAGAGTGCAGGAAATACAGCTCAGTGCGAAAGCTCTGGGTTTAATCCCTAATACTTCAGGAGGAATTTTATTTTCAAAGCGTAGCACTGGTTCCCCTTCTATTATATTCAGAGAACATTAGCAGGTTAGCCTTTTTAGTCTTCAAATGCATCAAGTTCCTTCCTGCTTCCAAGATATTTTCACTTGCACATCCCTCTGTTATTTTCTTGCCTGTTACCTACTTGTGAGCTCAAGTCAAACATCGCCTCCGAAGGAAGCCCTCCCTGACCCCAAAACACTAGGTAGTAAAACTGTTTCTTGTATCCAATCATAGATGATCTATTCCTCTGTAGTACTTACTCATGACAAACAAGTATTTATTTATGACAGACATCTCAATTGTTTATTGTCCTTCTCTTACCACATAGAAAATAAGATGAAAGGACTTATCTTTCTGTTTTGCTCTCTACCATGTGCCTCATTTTACCTATGACTCCTATGAGTGTCTTGCCTATAGCAAATAATAAATACTGGAGGCTAGTTCTTAAATGTATACATTTTTTGTCATTACTTATTCCTGTACCTCCAATTATCTGTCATGACAGAAAAAAAAAGGACATTCAATAAAAAATTTAGGGCTGGGAGCACAGCTCAGTAGACTAAAGTGCCTGCTTAGACAAGCTCAGGGACTGGGGTTCGATCTTAACCATGTGCTGCGCCAGCCCCGCCCCTAAGGCAGGCTGAGCCAGCCCAAGTCCAGGTATAGTGGAGTACGCCTGTAATCCTAGTGCTGGGGAGGCTAAAAACGGGGGGATCACCACAAATCCAACCTGCGTAGTGACACCGTGTAACAACCAAGTACATTAATAATAATTTTAAAAAAATACATGGTGCCTAGCCCTTTGTGAATGACAGTTGGCTTATTGCTTTAAAAATGTTAATCATACTTCTTATGAAATATCATCAAGTTCATGTCCAGCCTTGCACTGTGATCCTACCTCCTATGATGGGATCCACAGGATGGAGAAGTCCCAGTGTTGTTGTTCCATCTGGTTTTCTTCTTTCAAATTCGCACTGCAATGAACCGAAATAGTCAAATGGAAAAAAGGTTTCACACATTTCACATATTCATGTAGCACTAGAAATCTTTCATCAGTCTAACAGTGTAGGCTGAGTACAGGCTCATTCTCAAATACTGCCTTTCACAACTGTCATCTGTGTATACAGGTGCCAGAGAAGTAGAGGGTAAGGACCACAAAAAAAAAAAAAAAAAAAAGAGGGTAAGGAAAGCCTGGAATTTTAAAGAAGTATATAGGTCCTTCAGGTCACCTGGTTTTATCAAAAAAGGAAGACACTGTGACCTGGGAATGGCTTCCCCAGAGTCATATATAAACTGACTTAGATTAAAAACCAGTATGCTCAACAGTATGATTTTTGGGGCAAGCCACATAGCTCAGGGGAGGTTTGGGCCTGCTGTGCCAGCCCCGCCCCCAAGGGCGCAATGGGCCGCTGATAGAGACTGGGCATGGTAGCACACCTGTAATCCCAGTGCTTGGGAAGTTGAAAACAGGAGAATCACAACAAGTCTGATCTGTGTAGTGAAACCCTGTAAATCCTGCACTAAATACAAAAAAAAAAACAAAACCCCTCCAAAAATAACCAGTATGATTTTGAAAGCCAGAACATAAATGTTTTCTTATAAAATGAAAGCATGTGATTTACTTTCCGATTTTAGAACCCATTAACTTTGCTCAAAATAAAACCCCTTAGTAAAAGAGGATTAAGAGTCACGATATACTTCATAAACAAATATACTATTTTTTCTTTTTTTTTGAGTGCCAGAGACTGAACTCAGACCTTGCACTTGCCAGGCAGGCACTCATGCTGCTGCACTATCCCCGGCCCTTAATTTTTCTTCTTGAGCCTTCTTTGACAAAAAGATCTGCAGCAGATATGGACTAAAAGCACAGGAAAAATGTATATACTAACTCCAAGGAAGGGAGGGGAGAGGGACAGGCAGCCGCTCACCAGGCTGTTGGCTGGTCGTCGGGTCAGTTTTCCCCCTGACTCTTGCACAGCTCGTTCAATCTGCTCCAGCTCCCGTTCTGAGTTGCTGCCTCTCCACTTATCTTCAAGTACATCTTTGTCTTTCCTGAAACACACATTAAGCATAAAAGAAGACAAAAACATCAAGTGGGGACATTTATATTACTGTTTTTAAAGCATTGTTGCCTAATGACCTAGTAAATGTTCTAACAATGCAGAAACTGGCAAATCTAATGCAGAAGTTACTTTACTTTTTTTGTTTAGAGTTAACTCATCTTAAATGTTTAACTGGGCACCTTCATAAAAAAGAATTTTACTTCGGGTGTTATTCCGAAGGAGGAGTAATATATATTTTAAGTTCTATTTTAAAAACTCCAATTTAAGACAGGTATTTAAAATACATAAATTTTAGAAACAGTACAAAGAAATTTGTACATGTAACAGCAGAAACTTTAAACTCTTAACTCTGACCCTCGCTTCTGCAGGCCACAGTATCCTTTTTTGGTAGGTTAGGAAGAACTGGGTGACCTGTAGAAGCTATGCAGCTCTATAAAACCCTCCAGCTGACAGTGAGGTGCAGGGTAGCTGGTCACTACCATGAGGACTGGAGGCGCTTGCCTTCGGTTACCAGCTGATGTGTAGTGGAAAATACACACAGCTCAGCGACAACCCATCTATTTAAGCAGAAGCTGTTGGTGTGCTTATGTCCAATTTTTTTCCCTCTGTGAAATGAAGCAATGAATATACACTTTTTTCTTAAACATACAGTTTTACTTAAATAAACTTAATGAGTCTAGTGATAACTCATTGTCTTTAAAACAACTTCAGCAACAACAAACACTCAAAACTGTTTTCTGAACTGTTCAGAGAATTCCATATATAGCAGTGCTCTGTAAAAGGGGCATTATAGCATCAAAGGGGACTTTCATGCCAAGAAAGCCAAATGATACACGGAGATCTGATTTCTCCCAGTCATTTTCTCAATCAACAGGACTCCCCCTCCCGCCCAACCCCATTTATCAGTTGGATAGTTTAATCTTGACATTTCAGAAATTCCTTACTTTTTATTGTCTTTATTGGGACTTTTGAAGGTTTGTGCTTCAGTGTCTCCAGAGTCGTCCCTCTCTTGGGGCCAGCAGCCGCTATCTTCTCCACTCTGAGAGGTGTCTGCTCTATCTTTCTGTTTTCGGGTTTTCTGCAAGTCGGCCATAAACTCTATGCTCTGCTTTAGGCTCTGAATTCTTTCCTATAAATATTTTAAAATATTCTTATTATATAGTTGTCATTAACTTTTGCAGTAATGCATTTCCCCCTATAATTTTGAACTTACACTGTCACTAAGTAGGGAAGAAAAATAAAATAATATCATAAAAGTATAATATTCAGGAAAAGATCAATAAAGTCCTATTCCTTTGATGCAGACCATTTAATTTCCAATGTAAGAGAAGGCTTTACAGTTCTGTTGCAGCATTAGAAAGTTAACAGAAGAAGGGCTGGCCAGACAGCTCAGCAGATTAAAGTGCCTGCTTAGGCAGATGCAGTGACTGGGGTTCGAGGCCAGCATGTTGTGCCGACCCCGCCCCTGGGGGCACTGAGATGGCCATTGAGACTGGGCTTGGTGGTGCATGCCTGTAATTCCAGCGTTTGGGAAGTTGAAAACGGGAGGATCACTATGAGTCTGTTCTGTGTAGTAAAACCCTGTAGACCCTGTACTAAAAATACATTAAAAAAAAAAGTTAACAGAAGAGCAAGTGTGAATTAAGACTAAGTGTTCTTTATAGTAATGAATTTAAAAAGTATAATTTGGTTTAATAGTATGTTAAAAGTTTATAAGTAACTGTCCACTTTATCTTTTGAAATTTAAGAGTGATTAAGTATTTAAACCTGAAGCATGTGAAGAACCTCTATACGCTTATCCTATGGTGATCACTGACCACTTTGCATTTTCTATGTGAAAATGATACATCTTGAAGACAGTAAGTGGTTGCACGCATAGTTCTTTCTCAGAGCGCACAATGTTCTTACCAAGCAAAAACAGCTTGTTTCTATTCTGTAAAACATGCACTATGAAATTTTCCTTGTGGTTAGGGGATTAAGGTCTTTGGATAAATTTTAAAGAGACAAAGTTTTTCCTAAGACTTCTGCCTTTGAACTGGAGACCCGTCACTGACTAAAATTGTGAGGTGCAGCCCTTTAGGTTTATATTGCAATTGGCAGTGGAGACATTGTAGAACAGAAGCTAGAAAGGACAAGAGGTCAAACAAGAGCAGTATCACCCAAAAATGCCTACTGAGTAACCAAAGTCAGAGAACCAATGACTAACACTAGGTCTCTTGTCATGGACCCTTTCTTATCCCTTTGGTAATTAAAATGTCTCCAAGTCAGCATGCTCTTTGTCCCCAATCTTAAAATATTAAAGGACTAAATGTGTGGATTATTTGCCATTAATATAGCCAACTTTTATTAAGTGCTTCCTCCTGTACCAAACACAACTCTGTGAGGTAAGTGATATTACTACTTCCATTTTTAGAGGAAAAAGGCTACAAAAGGAGGCATCGCCTAAGGTCACACAGCTTCTAAATCATAGGGCTAGGACTTGAACCTTGACTGGTCTGTTTCCAGTTACTATTCAACAAATTGTACTGTTTGTGCTTTAGTACAGCATTGTGCTAAAGTATTTATTTAGGAGAGCAAATGAGTTACTCTTCATCTGTTCATTCTTTACAAAAATAACACTGAATACCAATACTCATTATCAGAGTATAACAAAATGTGATGAATGACTACAGTCTTCAATGAACACTAAAAAACAATTATCTCCGAAAAGATCTCATTCATGGAAGGACATTCACTTTGGAGGAATTAGCAGTAGAGTTAACTCAGAATGTCTAAATTTAAACATTTTAAAATCACAGTTGTAAAGATCCCTCCCACCTAGGGTGGAGAGAACAGTCAACACAGGGCTCCTAAAGAGGAAGAGATCTGAGCAAAAGATGATAATGAGAAGAGAGACCGGGAAAAAGAAGAGAAGAGTGAAGAAGTTGTTTGCTCTCCATGCTTCCCACCTCTAGTAATAATACAGAGATACCTGGATCAACTGCGTTATTTCTAAAGAGAAAATGATGATAGATCAGAATTGATGCCAATAATTAGATTTTTCTTTTTTTTTCTTTCTAGAACTGGGGATTGAACTCAGGCCATTGTACTTGCTAGGGAAGCGCTTATTCCACTGAGCCATCTCACCGGCCCCCATTAAGAATTTTTTTTTTTCCTCCGAATGCCTTCAGGGCAGGTTTGGCTGGCTTGAGTTGTGGGGATCGAACCACAGCAACCTGAGCCTGACTGCTTTGTGGGAACAGCCACTTAAAGAACTGAGCTAAGGGGCAGGCCCCCAAGACTTTTCCCTAAAACCTCAATGCACATACTTTAGAGTGAAAGGTACATTTGCTGAGTACATATTTACTTCAATTGTAACAGGTATTCCCAGGCTTTCAAATTTGGAGAACGGCGTGGCTCTAGATTCTAAGCATCTCCCTTCCTCTGCAATTTTGCCAAAGATGAGTAACCATTTTAATTACTTTTTTTCCACATCTTTTAAGAAAGGGTGGGAATTGATGTCTAAATATTAGGAGTGTAAGAATAATCACCAAATGTTTCTACTTCCTAAGTGGCTCTAAGAACTTCTCAGGACCAAGTACACAGACACTCAGACACTACACAATAAAGCATTTATTTAAATGTAAAACTGTAGTACAGACAGTCACCGTAAAAAAAATGGAAAACCATATGCAATTATGTATGATTCACTTTTTTTATCCTTTAATTCCCGAGTCTGAACTTAGGCTCTCTTTTTTTTTTTTTTTTTTTTCTCCGAATGCCTTCAGGGCATGATTGGCTGGCTTGAGTTGTTGGGATCGAACCACAGCAACCTGAGCCTGACTGCTTTGTTGAAGCAGCCACTTAAAGAACTGAGCTAAGGGGCAGGCCCCCCTGAACTTAAGTTCTTAATTCTGATTCTTTCCTCCAACCTGGCTTAGACCTTCCTTTACAAACTCTGTCAGGTGTTCTTTTTTCATAGTTTCCTCTTTCTTCTAGTCCTACCTGGAACCAGAACATTCATGCTGAAAATCATCTTGGAGATTAAAGATTAAACTTTCTCTATGGAGAGAAAACTGGGAACCAGGGTGGCTACTGTCTTGTCCAAGGCACACAAATCAGTGGAAGACAAGACAGCACTCGAACCTCTGCTTGTCTGCCATGGTATGGTGCCAGGGTCATGCTATTTCCCGAAAGTACTTTATAAGTAGTACATTTATCCTGCTATTCACGGCTGTGAGCAAAAGCTTGAAAGTGCAACTTCTCTTTTGAATTCTTTCTTAAAACCAAGAGATGCAGTATCACCCTGGCTTACCCTTCATAAGCTGTTTCAACAGCCACTGCTGGATGACCCAATCTCTTGGCATTATATAAGGCATTTCATGGCTAAGCTCTCTCATCCTGCTTGACAATTATGTGTCAGTTTCTCTGCATACTTTTCTACTCCCATCACTGCCTTTCATATACAAATTGTTATGCTTCAAGGAAGAGCTTGCTCTGGTGGAGAGGTGGTTTTGATACAGTTCCAAACGACTTCTCATTGTTATTATTACTATTATTATTGTGGTGTTTTTTTTTTTTTTCCCTCACAAGGTTTTGCTATGTACTTCAGGCTGGCCTGGAACTCACTGTGTAGCCCAGGCTGGCCTCAAACACGTAGCAATCCTCCAGCCTCAGTCTCCTGAGTGTTGAGATTACAGGCAAGGACTACCATGCTTTGCTCATTTGTATATTTTGTTTCTTTCTACTAAAAGGGAGATCCTGTGCTTCACCAAGACTGAACCAAACATACTTCATCACTACAGAAGGAAATAAGTGAGCTTTTCTCCTAAAGTCTCACATTTCAATCTAATCTTATAGGTAGAACTAAGCCTCTAAAGAAATTAAAAAAAAAAAAAAAACCCAGAAAAAAAACTAAAAGTTATTAATATTTGCCACAATTCCAAATGAAAATCTTATTGCCTTAATTTTTTTAATGAGTTTTAATCCAATTTGATCTGATTTTAATGATCTGCCAGTAAAATGAAATCAACACTTGAATCTGTATCACTATGACTCACAAACAAGGATACAGTTTATAGTAATTGTTATTTATGACAAAGATTTCCCTTTACCTGGCTAAGAATTTTCATTCCTGAGTGTAAAAGCTTCTTCGCAGCTTTATAATAAATAGTCTCTGG
This sequence comes from Octodon degus, assembly GCF_000260255.1. Taxonomy (NCBI): domain Eukaryota; kingdom Metazoa; phylum Chordata; class Mammalia; order Rodentia; family Octodontidae; genus Octodon; species Octodon degus. Next base: position 2,320,041 of record NW_004524749.1, read on the forward strand.
TTTGTTGTAAATCATGGCATTGGTACACATTAGTTTGAAGTTATCCTACAGAGAGAATAGAAGAGAAAAAATACATTAGAAAAACAAGCTCCTCACCTCCTCACCCGAAGCCACACAGCCTTTCTAAAAATTAAAAAAAACAACCTTTTCTATCAGTGTACTAAGCATCACTAAGCAATTTACTTAGTTTTAAGACTGATCAACAAAACAAACACTGCTAAATTTGTTTCCCAATCCTTAAGCGTTTATTTTACCTGTGTATAAACTTTAGATCTACAATTAAAAAGTTAATTTTAATTTAACCTGTAAAATTAAAAGGTTAATTTTACAGATTCAGTATAATCTCACTACACATACGAAGAATGTAAGAAAATACATCTACCTTATACTTAATAATCTTAGCTTAGTTCATGTGGTTTAAAAATGTTACTTTTAGTTTTAAAACAAATATATTTTCTTTCTGTTAAGTAAAAAACCAAGGTGGCAGCAGTACTACAAATCGAAAAACTGTAAGCATATTCCAGAAGTCTAATTAGCTGTGGATTTTATTAAAGTAATACTTGGTTATGGAAGTGATGGATGCTTAATAAATTCGGATTATTTTTATTACATTTCTCACCTATAGACTTATTAAACTGTCAACCTTCTAGTGTCTATTAAACTTTGTATAAATATATATGCATGTTTTTCCACTGTATACAAATTGCAAGAAAAAGATGTACCATTTCTCTGTTGTATGTTGGATTATGTAGGAAATGTTTGTGAACTATTCAAAAACAAGTTGAAAAA
>NW_004524749.1:2320974-2345426 GCF_000260255.1 Octodon degus
TATAGTATTCTTACATAAAAAACCCCAACTATATTTTCTGCTTAGAAATTAAATATTTTATTTTAAATCCTGACTGAAAATTGGGATGTTAAATTATCATAATATTTCCTGTTGAATTCAAATTAGTTCAGCAAAAATGCTGAAACATTTATCCTATTTTGAAGTGTTTGGACACTATCTCAAATTAAGTATAATGTGCAAAATACAGTAAAAACATGACAATGTAAAATAAGCTATATACCTATAGGGAGTTAAAACCTGAACTGGAGAGTTCAAATTATCAGAACTATATTTTTGGTTTTAAGTATGTGTATATGTTGAAGCTTTTCATGATTAAGACACTTTACATCCATAAATGTAAGAGTAATTATGTGAAGGCTTTACTACCTCAAAATGCTAATAACCACAAAAACTTGAACCCATATACTCCTTCAAATTCAAAGTAAAAACAATGAAGTCACTTTACTTAGGAGTTAGTAATAACAGCTTAGAATACTTAAAAAGAATGAAAAGTAGACTAGGCAATAGATCATGAATTCAAGGCCAGTGTGGAATGCATAAGATGACCCTTTTTCAAAAAAACTTGAGAGGATCCACCCATCTCCCTGCCCTCGGTCCTCTCCATGTGTTTAGAGTCAATAAAGGCTTTCCCTCCCCATTTCTGCTTTTCTGCTGCACCACCACCGCTGCCGCCATCGCTGCTGCTTCTAAAACCTATCAGTTTTGGTGCTGTGACCCAGAACGGTTGAGTAGTGTGGCTCTCGGGGCATCCCCTGCCTCGGTTTTGAGCTCCCTCACTGAACTGCTTTCTGCTTCCACTTTTGCCTCTGCCGCATGCCGCTGCTAGCTCGTATCCAACACCAGCCAATCATGTTCCTCACTCATGAGCCCAAAACTATGGGGGTCTTGCTTGTCTTTCTTCTCGTCTCATCTCGAAAATCGTGAGCTCATGTTGGGACCCACCATATTCCTCGGCCTTCTGGTCCCCGGCTCCCCACTTTTTCTAGTGACAACTGATAAAGTGGGTGTTGGCCTTTTCTCTCTCATACTCACTCCAGGCTAAAAAGTGATGGCTTTTTAGTGGGAAGTGGCGTCTGCCCTAATCTTCGGCTCATGTTAATTCGGCCACCATGGGAAATGCTCTTCCCATCCTTCAAAGCAAACACTGCTGAGTTGTCTCGTAAAGAACCTCAGCACCCTCAAATTAGAAGGATATCTCAAGCCCAAAATAACTTTTCAATTCTATTATCGCAACAGCTAGAAATCCCTTAAAAGCCTTTGTTGACTCTAAAAACACATCCCTCCCACCTTCTTCCCTCTGCTGTCCCAATGTATCCGCCAGTCCTACCCTCTCCACCCCTCTGGTCCAAACTCTGTCTTGTCTCTTCTGACTGCATCTCTACTTACTCCACCCTCTGCAGCAACATCTCTGCCCTGTTTCTGCTTCTGGTTCCCTTGTGGATTCCACTGCCTCTCTCTCCTCCTCCATACTGGAACCTCAGGTGCCAGCGTTTTCCCCTTCCACCTCTTCTCCTCCCGTGGTTCACATCCACCCCCCATGGTTCAACCTCCTCCCAGTGCTCTAAAAGCCTGTGGCTGCCTGCCATGTGGCCAGCCACCGCCATCTTGTGGGCCATGTGGCTACCTGCCACCACTGTGCAATCACACCCTCTATGAGGTCAGAGCGTCAACTCGCAGGGCTCCATCACATGAAGAGCCACCCCCATTTTTTGCGCCATGTGGCCATCTACGGCCACCATAGGGTCGTTCCTCCTATGATGTCCGGGCACCAGCTTAAGGCACCCCATCACATGACAAGCCACTGCCATCTTACATGCTGTGTGGCCATCCACCTCTCTGTAAGGTCACTCCTGTGACATTAAACACTGCCTTGCGGCAGCTACATGACGGGTCACTGCCATTTTCTGGGCCACGTGGCTAGCCGCTACCATGTTACAGATGCTCTTGTGATGTCAGAGCACCACATTTTAGTGCCTCATCACATGATGGGCCAGCCCATCTTGCGGCCTCTCCTTGGTATACAGTAACTATAAATGAGAGGTTTTTGTGTTTTTTAAATTCTTACAAGAGATCTCTGTAAATTGACTTACAAAAGTTCTGACTAGTCTCTCTTCATAATTACAGACTTAAAAAGGTCATCATAGTTTAACCTGGCCAGGAATATATTTGAGTGCACTCTTATTTTATAAAGATGTCCGTGTGTCCTGTATGTACTTGTTTGTTTTTATGTCATTCTGTAAACAGCTGTTCCTTTTTATTTGCACTCTAAAACAAACTTGAAAGCATGCTTTCTCCTGAGTTACCAGCTGGTCTAGGTAATATCAAAATTAATTTATAATTAAATAAAAACCATTAAAATGGGGAAGATTGTTGGACAGGACTCTCGATTGATGAATAGAGGGTGGCCAACCTTTGTTCATCAATAGAGAGCCCCCAATAATTTGGTCATTGGGTAAAAGACAAAGTTTTTTCAGTAACTGAAATAAGGTTTTCTCATAAAAGATGCTTAATATATTAAGTATACTTATGCCTTCTAAAACACTGTATGCTACAATATAAATTTTCTTTCCGATTTAAACATATGCCTTTTTCTTAAGCTTCAGGTATTTATAGTAGGTTCCCATCAAGCCAACATGAGGTCATCAGCCAAATGATAATTTTCTAACTAAAATTTATGTGATATATATCCTATGTATGTGCTGTTATATTTAGAGATGCAAGTTCCTGTCAAGCCAACATGAGGTCATCAGTCAAATAACTTTATAACTAAAACTTATGTAATATGTATCCTATGTACATTTAAAGACGCAAAAACAAAATGGGAATTTCATATGACTGTTATGCTATACTGCTATGTATGACTATTGATGCCAAATGATCTGTACAAAATTATATAACTGTTGTCCATAAACATTTTACAGGGGTTTAACTGCTAAAATGCCCATGGTTGATAAGAAATAATAGTTTTCTGGTTATAGTTTATATTTCAAGGTACTTGATACTCAGATAAATTCTAATAATCAAGTGTATTGCTCCAAACTAAGTATACTGATATAGACCCAGATTCTCTTTAAGGCACCAATTACTATTGATTCCTATTTTATATTCCTATCTGTTCCTGACGTTCATGCCAAACCAAAAAGACAAATCTCGGCCCTCAAACTCCACAGGAAAACGTACTTAATCTAACTTCCCATGTCTTCAATAATAGAGATCAAAATTAACTATATATACTGCCAACTTTTGGCTGTGACACTCGGGACTCCCATCAAAGCAGGACCTTGACAAGGTAATGCTGAGCTTAAACAATGCTGCCACCCGAGCCAAGTGCGGTGAAGAAGGACACTGGGCATGAGCCTGCCCCAATCTGCAGCCATCACTGGGACATCTACAAGCTTGAGGGTCACTGGAAATGCGACTGCCCTGTCCGCCAGAGAGCGGACAAGTCATCCAATTCCCTGCCCTCACAGGAAAACTCGCTACAGCCAAATCCATATACTTGACCTACTTGGTCTTGCCACTGAAGAGCAACAACAGAGCTTGGGTTCCATGGCCCACATCGAGGCACCTTTGTCGAGTCCTGAGTTTCACTGGCTATCTCAGGTAAAAAAACTTTCATACAGGGGGCCAGAGATGGCTCAGTAGAATAAGTGTTTCCCTGGCAAGCACAAGGGCCTGAGTTCAATCCCTGGTTCCGCAAAAAAACCCAAAACCCAAAAACCAACCAACCAAACAAACAAACAAACAAACAAAAAAAACTTTCTTACTGACACGGAGACCACATATAGTGTTCTTCCTGAGTTCTAAAATCGTTGTATTAGCTCTAGTCTCCACAGTGGGTGTTGATGGCCAACCTCCATGACCCATTCAGACAGGCCCATTCCATGCTAACTTCAGACACTGTTCTTCACTCATAATTTCCTTGTGATCCCAACATGTCCTATACCTCTCATGGGGAGTGAACTCCTCCAAAAACTCAAATTCTCTCTTACCTCTCCCTTTCCCCTCACAGTGTACATCCTACAAACCCAACCTCAATGTACAGCCAGCTCCTCCCTCTTCCCTTGTTGACCACATACTCTGAGACACTTCCAGTCCTACTTGTGCCACAAATGCTATTCCTAGACTAGTGTGCCTCAGCAATCCCACAGTGTTTCCGTACATTCCCCATACCCAATAGCCCCCAAACACCAAGAGACTCAAGCCCATCATTCTCCACCTCCTCAATAGTTTCCTTAAAAGTATCCACTTGCTATATAATACCCTCATTCTTCCTGTACTCAAACCCAATGACCTCTTTGCCTTCTCATAGACTGATCCAGACACTCTCCAATTTCAAAAGCTCACATGGGCAGTCCTACCTCAAGGGTTCAGAGATAGTCCTCACTTCTTTAGCCAACACCTTGCTGTTGATCTTGAGATCCTTGATCTCTAGCCCAGCCACTCCTTCAATATATTCATGACCTCTTCCTTTGATCCCCCTCTCACGCCCTGGCCCTAAGACAAACACCTACTTTTCTCAATTTTCTGTCAGGACCAGCTTATACAGTTTCTCCCTCCAAAGCTCAGATAGCTTCACCAAAAGTCAAGTATCTAAGACCCTCACTCCCACTACTCATGCAATCACTGCCCACCACAAAAAAACAGGTTTTATCCTTCCTTGTTTTAGCCAACTTCTTTCATCTCTGGGTTCCCAATTTTGCTTCCCTAGTAGAGCTCCTATATAGAGCATCAAAAGGTTCCCTGTGAGAACCCCTAGACCTGACTGCTCCTATATATCTCTGCTTTTGCAAGGTACAACAAGCCCTCCTAAGGGCCCCAGCTCTCTTTACCCAAACCAACTCAGCCCTTTACCCTACATACTTCTTTTCAAAGTCACAATACAGTGAGCATTTTACAACATAAAAAGGGAACATCTTTTTAGGCAGTAGCCTACCTTTCTAAACAACTGTAGACAATACAGTTGGTAGATAGACCCATGTCTCCACACAAACACATAAAGAGACAAAAAGTTGACTTTAACAAAATACAGTTGTGTTATAGTACTACAGATGGCCTTGACTCCCTTTCCTCACATTGATGTCAAAAGCTAAAGATCAATACTCCTCCTCTTCAACATGGTCATGGTAAAATGACAGAGATTATAGACGCCCCCCCCCGTTTCCCTTCCTGTGTCCTTTAATTATGATGACATGTACTCATAATGCTGTCTTTTTAAATTTTTCTCAAGGTCTCTTCAGTATCCAATGTGAGCCGTCACTAATTATAAACTTCTAGTCCTAGCTGAGACTCCTGGCACTAACTTCTACATGGGCGTGAACCATCATCCTGTCAACTCCCCTCACCCCCAAAACGACAACCCAGTTCAGCAGGAAGCAGTCTAAGAGACACGTCGCCCCCATTATAACAATCAAAAGATGGGAATGATAGGTTATGGCCCTAGTAAGAATTACTGAATTATTATGGTGGTCATCTAATATGGCTGAAGCCCTTAAAACAACAGCTTACCTTCCCAATGACCACTTCCTCCTCCTTCCCCACTCCAGCCCTGGGTACAACTTTCTTTGACCTTTTCCTCCCACACAAGGAAGCCTCCAATCAGCTCCTTACACATCACTAACCCGCCCCTCAAGCTCCGCCCCTGGCAGAAGTCGGTAAAGTCTCAGGCTCCTTGTCTCAGGTCAGAGGATCCACCCATCTCCCTGCCCTCGGTCCTCTCTGTGTGTTTAGAGTCAATAAAGGCTTCCTCTCCCCCCACAAAACAAAAAACCTTAAGTATATACAAAAATAGACACAGTCATAATAAATTAAAAGTGGGTGAAGAGTATGTGGATTCTAAGTTCTGGCCAAATCTCTGCTCAGGACCTCAAAGCACCTGATGAAAACTATAGTTAATCCTCAAGTACATACACAAAGAGATAAATTCTTAAAAACCTCCATTCCATCAAGAATTATTAAATATATACTTGAGGAAGTAAGACACCAAATAAATGTCTATCCATGTCAGTCACATGGTTGTAAGTGGCAAAAGTACTGGATCTTTCTAATGAGAAAAATGTGAATGTTTTTGTGGTACTGGAGACTAAGCCCAGGACTGTGCACATAATAGGCAAGCACTCCATCATTGAGCCTATTCCTAGCCTGTTGTATTTTGTGGAGGTGGGGGCCGAGCTCAGGGCCTTACTAGCTGGCTATATCCTCAAGCAAGGTAACATTAAGATGCTTTGTATCTCAACTGCAACCTGGTAAGTTCTACTTGACTTGGTATAATGGCATTCTGATCACTCCAAAAGCTGAATCGACACACTTTTCCTACTGTGGAAAACTCCAAAGAGAAATACTAATTCATTTCAATTATAAGAAACCTTAACCTCCTTAAATACTCACAGGACACTCTTATATTTTTTATTGTTACCACAGGACAAAGATCAGAGAGGAACTGTTCATAAATAGAAAAAAATTCCAACCTGTGAAATTCTTTTCTATTAAGCAACAATAAAGTTTGAAATATGCTGAAATAAATGCTTCTAGCCTAATTTTCGCCAGATGGATTGAGAAAAGTTTCCATTTCTCTAAAACAGAATATAATTCATGCTTTGCCAAATAAGTGAAATACTCCCTATATGCTCAAAGAAAATCATGTGATGGTGTTCACTGTAAGTTTTGGTTGATTTGGATGTGGATGAAAAGGGAGATAAAGTAAAAACAATGTTTCTATCATCTTTTCCTTAGGATCAGGTGAGTACTACCATGTTTACATAGAATAAAAGTAAAACAGGTATTTTCTAAAGCAGTTATATTTGTGATGATTTATTGTAAAGGTAATTATTACACATATGGTTTCCTCTCCCCTCCCCTCTCCTTTTTGGTGGTAGTGGGGACTGAATCCCTGGATCTTCACACTGAGTTACACATTCCAAGACCATGTTTTATTTTGAGGTAAGTTCTTGCTAAGTTGCTAAATTCCCCAGACTGGGCTCAAACGTGCAATCTTCCAGAGTCAGCCTACTAGAATGCTGACATTACAGGAATATGCCACAATGCCTGACAGTTCCTTTTCTTTGTAAGATTTTTTTCCAAGCTGGCCTTGAATTTGCTATGCAGCCTAGGCTGGCCTCAAACTTGTGGCTATTCTCCTGGCTTGGCCTCCTGAGTGCAGGGACTACAGGGCATGTCATCATTCTTTGTAAAATTAACACCCCAAGTACCCCTGAAACCAATATGTACCAAGACTATTTATAGATGGAGAAAAAAACCTTCAACTATAAGCCTAGGCATGTATATTACTTTGGAAGATGTTTTTGTAAATTTTTTTAAATTGAAGAAATTTTTCCAACAAATACAGATGATGCAAATTCAAAGCAAAAGACTTTTTATCAAACAAGAACATTAAAAACTTAAAAAAAAAAATTTTTTTTTTGTAGTGGTAGAAATTGAGTCTTGAACTCACAGCTTATGCATATATGGAAGTGCTCTACCAGTAAGTTACATCCCTAGCTCTAAACGTTTCTTTAGTATTTCAGGACAAGCCAATTTATTTTATTTCAGAAAATATACCCATTTTATATGTCTAAATATGAGGAAATGAACTTAATTTTCATTAAAATGTCAATTTTAAGCCAGATGTGGTGGTACATGCCTGTAATTCTAGCACTTTGAGAGGATAAGGCAGAAAGATGCAAGTCTGAGCCCAACCTGTCAATGTAGTCAGAATCTGTCTCAAAACTAATCAGTTTTAATTTGTATTGACTTCAAGTTAAAGACAAAACATTTTTTCATTTTAAAATTTGAAAACAAATGTACAACTTGCATAAAACTCAAATATCTGTTAAAAGCAAAAATAATAAATAGGGGGAACCTACTTTCCAGGCCCCCATCTGTCCCTAAAGGAAGTTTTCTTTCTCTCAATAAATTCTTCCTACTCTTAATCTCCCTCGTTCCTATAATTCATTCTTCTATTTTAGAGAACACAAACTCGGCATTTTGGGCTTCTGGCAGGTTGAGATTTTCTTTCCACTGCAGGTATCCCTATAATGGACTGTAATGTGACTATGAACCAGAATAAACCTAATAAATAAATAAACACAAACAAACAAACTAGCTGGCTTATTTCATCAGAGTTTCTACTGCTGAGCTCATAAAAGTATTCTAAAGTACAAAAATAAAAAGGCTGATAATAACCATTATCAATACAGATATTTATATTTCTAACAAGTTTGTATATAAAGGACTGAAGAGTCTATCAATTTAATTAAGATGTAGGTAACCTTGTATCCTAACTCAGCGTAATCACATTATAAATAAATAATCATAATTACCTTTAATTCTTCTATGGACTGGTAGTCATTGTTCTTGATCTTTTCTTTCATGGTACTAAAATCCATTGGGTGTTTAATGATCATGGAGTAGCCAGGAGCAATAAAATCAGTCACAGGAAATGAAAAGAAAGCACTTGGGTCTTTTCTGTCAAGATATGCAAAAGACAATGTTATGTCTTATTTTTATTACAAATAAATCTACTGGTTTAGTATAAGTCGGAAGAAAATCTTCAGAAGTAGTATGAATTTGTAGTATGTTATATTAACATGTTTTTCACTGAAAACTGCAAAAATGATTTTCAAAACCAGTCATTATTTGGTAATAAGGTTAAGGTATTTTACATATTACCTGTACCCTTCAAACAGAAACTAATAGTAAAACATGCAGTCTAATTAAAACCTCTTTTACACAGGGAAAAAGAGGAAGTAAAATAAATAAGACCTGCTAACCAATGTTTTAGCCTTTGGGAGATTATTTACACACACACACACACACACACACATGCACAAACATGCATTTTTTTTTTTTTATCAATTATTAGGAAAATAGCAGAATCATTATGAATGCACATTCACAATCTTCTACTGCTTTTGTAATTAATAGGCTTGTGCTCTTAATTAATCATGGATATAAATTCTCTCATGTGTACATGGTGACGTCCAAAACAGTGACATTAAAAAGGTCTAATATCCTAAATTAAACAAAACAGCCACTGTGCTCTTTCACAGCTGCCCACTCTGTCTCACTCTTTCCCTACCTTTAAATGGCTTGCCCTTGCTCTGCAGAGCTTATTTATTTCCCTACCTTTAATAAACGTTAAAAAATTACAATCAGGTGGGGTTGGGAAGACTCACCCTAGATCAGTAGTGGCAAACCTATGGCATACATGCTGTGGACAGCTGCTTCTCATCACTGAAGTGCTCACCATCACTACCATGGACACATCAAATCAGCATCTCTTAAGAAAGGAAGGTAAACACCAGGCATTGCTATTTCCAGGGCTGAGTTCTGGTTTGGTATTTGGCATTTACTATCTCCAGTATTGTCACGGTTGAGAATCAGGTTCTATATCACTATGTCACTAGAATGAATTTTCTGCCTTATGAAAAGTATACCTGAGCATATGAAAGTTTCTTTTTCCAAATAATAAGAATGAATTTTCTGCCCTATGAAAATCATACCAGAGCATACGAAAGTTTTCTTTTTCCAAATAATAGATAATAAAAATGGCTTCTAAAAAAGGAATCAGTAATACTAAAACATATTTATTATGTTGCCTGGCCCACTGGTAGAAATCTGACATATTAATTACATAATCGTCACAAAAACCATTAAGGTAGTGGGATCCTTATTCTTATAGATAAGAATACTGAGGCCCAGAGAGGTAAAAGTAATTTTTCTTGATTATAAATATAACAAAAGGTAAGAGATGGAATCTGAATTTAGTGTAAATATTTCTTTCTTTCACTGGACGATGTTTAAACAGCAAAACTGAAAACCAACAGTATTAAGCCAAAGTATACAGTATGCCTTACACGGCAAAATCTGAGCCATCCATAGTAATTTCTATGGGCCAGGAGACAGAGGTCAGTGGCATAAATGCCTGGCTGGCAAGCACAAAGTCCTGCATTTGATCCTTGGTACCAAAAAACAAAAAACCCAACACCACCATAGTAGTTTCTGTGAAAAACAGTCTTCATCTATGGTGGACCTTTTAAAACTATTTTTTAAGAAAAGTATTTATATTCCCTAAATTTAGTCATTTTGATAGTCTCACCTCATTTTGGTTAAAAATGGTATCACCAAACTTGATTAACTATATTTTTCACTAAGTTTGGCTCTGAGTCTCAAAGATAAAGAACAATCCAATAGCTAATGCCAGTCCAAAGAATGAGGGTCTGGGTTTTACATAACTCCCAAATGTTCTTAACAATGCTACTGTCTTTGGATACCTCAACCTTATTTCCTTTTAGGGTGACGTTATTAAACTCTGTTCTGGTCTTACATTACCAAAAATAAACGAAGCTAACCAAAACATTCTGTAGTTGTATCTTTTAGTTGAGATAGAATAAATACCCAGTATTTACTTCATTCCTTTGGGATAACTAATGAATGAAATGTCATTTTCTCAACTACTCTGAAGACCATAAAAGAAGAGGCCAGCAACTTCTGATCTTAACTGCAAAGCTGAACATGTGCTGGAGATTAGACTACTCTAGAGACTTTATTTTAAGGACTATTTAGGATGTCTCACTTTAAGATATAAATATAATACAATGAAGAGAAAGCTCACTTAGAATTCATGCCCTTGATTATGCATCTTGTGATGATAATATGCTTGAGTTAAATATTCACATTCTGAATAAAGAGGTATCATAATCAATATTTTATTAAAGACTAATGTATTTTTTTCTCTTTTTAAGAGGTAAACATTGGTTTAATTCACACACTGAAAGTTTTTAAGTCTTTTTTTTTCCTCATCAGTTCTGAGAATTAAACTGTCTTAAACATGTTAGGTAAGTACTCTGAGCTACACCCCAGCCGACGATGAAAGTTTTAAAATGGATTTCTGCATTTATAAGACAAGAATTCTATTTATGGTATTTTTTCCACAATTAATAACTGGGTAATACTGTCATCATGGGGACTGGACAAATATACACAAGGTACTTCCATCTATTAGCAAAGTGGAAATAGTTGTACTATTAGTCCTGGGTTTAAAGTTTTAAACATCAGAAATCACTTTAAAAAAGGAGAAATTTGCCATTAAGGGTATTATGTAACACACTTCAAACCGCCAGTTAAAACAAACCAAGTAAGAACATCTAAAAATCAGCCTCTTAAAGAGCACTTCTATTGCCAGCCAAAATATTTGCCATCCACTTTAAAATCAAGTGCATTTGGATTTAGGCCACAAAATGTGGTTTTAGATAATCAAAATTAGAGAAGTGGTTTGGATTCTTTGAGGTTAGGATTTCAATTTCCACCTTATAAAAACATTGTAAAAATATTTACCTCTGCAATTGTCTCATCAGTTGATTTAAAGCTTCTTGAAGGGGTGTCTGTTCTACTTCTAAAACAAAGAAGACAGGAAAAGGGTGTTTAAAAAGGAATATTCTAGAGAGTACTATTTGGCTTTCATTCTATATGACTTATCTATATCCATTATTTAGTATCTTATACAGAAATTCCATTTATTTTAAAAATACGTTGAAGATTGAGACTATCAATTAAAAACTGAAGCTAATGTAAAACTCTTATGGAGTAAGAGAGGAAAACAAAATACAATTAAAAAATCCACTACAAGTCCTCTAAAATCGGCTAAAGCCCAGTCACTTTACTAGCTATAAGAACTGCAGACTCTTCATTCAAAATAGATAATTCAGTTATTCCAACCTTCTTGTTTGGCTAAAGAGCTTGTGAGAGGCTTCTCAGGAGGCAAGTCTAATCTTACAGGGGCATGACACTGAAAGTCTTTTTCTGCCTCATTCTCCACACGATCTCGATCTCGCTTTCTTTTATCCTCCTAAATAAAACAAAGGGAGATAACTTAGAAATATTTAAGAATCAGTATCCTTAAACTCATGAATCATTTAATTTCAATGGAAAGAAAATAGTCTTAATAAAGAAATCTTAATGTATTTTACTGCCATCTACTGGAAAAGGAGAGAAGGACCTGTTCATAAAGCAAAGTATTTTATGCTAGATATAACCAACTAGAAAAACGGTACTATTTACAAAGCAATATAACATACCTAGGACTAACTATATTAAAAGATACCCATGACCCTGTAGAAAAAAATATGAAGAATTTTTGAAGGCCACAGAAGACCTGAATAAATGAGATATACCATGTTCATGAATTAAAGGACAGCTCTCTCTGAAGCAATCAATAAATTCAGTGTAATATCAATTAAAATTGTAGAACAGGATTTTTCATGGAATTTGACAAGTCAACTGTATGGTTTATTCTGAAGAGTGAATGACTAAGAACAGACCAGTTCTGGGAAAGGTCACAATAAGATAATGTGACTTAGCAGCTAGTAAGTATTCAAATCAAGGAACAAAGTGGGCTGGACATGAAGACAGACATATAGACAAAAAGAACACATGAGAGAGCCCAGATACAGGCTCATGCACATAAAAAAATCTTGCTATATTTTAGAGATGTTATATAATCAATGAAAATGTAATGTTGGACCAACTACTTATATGGAAAATAAACGGTAAAATTAGATTTCTACTGGGGCCAGGGAGATGGCTCAGTGGAATAAGCGCTTTCCTGGCAAGCGCAAGGGCCTGAGTTCAATCCCCAGTTCCACAAAAAAAAAAAAAAAAAAAAAAAAAAAAAAAAATTAAGCTTTCAACCTTGTGTAATGTTCAAACATAAATTCCAGATAGACTTAAATGTACAGAGCAAAGTGTTAGAACTTCAGATAAATAGTAAAGAATCTTTGAGACACAACTGCAGGGATTTTCTTAAAGACACAAAAATAAATATTAAAGGAAAAATCTGACAAATCTGACATTAAATTTATAAATTCTGGTGCCTCGAAATCGATAAACCAAAATAAAAATCTAGCTAAAGACTAAGATAAAGTACTCAAAATACATCCACAAAAGTATTAACAAAGATTACACAGAAGATCTATAAACCCATGTAAAAAGCCAAAGAACATAAAGGAAAATGAGTAATGGATATATCACACGTAATTCATAGAAGAAATCTGAAATGTGAAACATGAAAAGTAGCTCAAGCTTTATAGAATTTAGGGAATTATAAATTAAAAATCTAGAAGACATTTTATATTTCTCTGGCTGGCAAAAATAAAAATGAAAGTGTCTAATTTTAGCAAGAATGTAGTGTTACCTCTTGTAGATGGGGGAGAAAATAGTCATTAGGAAAGCTATTAGCATGATCTACTAAAGCCTGCAGGACACACTCTCGCAGCTATCCCCTCCATGCATGTATTCTAGAACAATAGCAGCGAACCTATGGCATGCATGCCTCACCTGGCTGTTGTTATTGAAAGCTCTAGCAGGTTCACCATCATTACTCTAGAGAAACATCCTTTTGCAATACAATATACATAGAAACGTGTATTAGCATAACAAGTAAAGTACTGTTTTAATTAGTTAAAAAAGGAGTAATTCATTGCCATATAAAAACTGAGCAACACATTATGGCCTATTCATATGGTCAGTAAAAAATTAATCAGATTTTCATTGTATGTTAAAAATATGAATATGTTATCAGTATGCTTAACTCAGAAACACAAAGTCTAGAGAAAATGGTACAGAATCATCTGTTCAAAGATCAGTCGTTTGAAGTCTGAAAATGTATATTCTTTTTTTTTTAATATATTTTTTTAAATTATTTATTTATTTTTATTTATTACATTTATTTATTGTGTGTGTGTGTGGCCAGCTCAGCCCACCAGGGGGCGGGGCTGGCTGGCATGTGGTGCTGGGGGATCGAACCGCGGTCCCTGTGCTTTGCCAAGGTTGTTTCAAGTAGGTGCTTTAGACCACTGAGCCATCTCTCCAGCCCCTGAAAATGTATATTCTTTACAGAGTCTAAAAATAGGCACGCATGTAACATACACCTAATTCAGGAGAGAGGTTCTCTCTAGGCAAAGAGAAGAACAGGATTCTGGAAGAGTACACAGGGTTCTTCATCTATGTTTCTACCCTCATTTCTTTAAAAAATAAAATGAACTGAAGGCATAATGTTGAGATCTGCTGAAGTTGGATGACAGGTAGCTTTGTGGCAGTTTCACTGTTCACCGAACTTTAACTTCTTCATGGGTTTTGCCATGTTACTCAGGACAGTCTTGAACTTGTGCCCTCCAGTAATTCTTCTGCCTAAATCTCAAATTGCTGGGATTATAGGCACAGCCTCCAAACCCATCACTTGTATTCACGTAGTTTTGAAATGAAATTGTCCAAATAGCTGCCTACTTTATGCTCATGGGAATTACAACAGGATCTTATTGACAAAAAAGGGGGGGGGAAGTCCTTCTTTTCTTGGTTTATATCTTATTTTCTATCTAGAAATTTGCCAGAAATACAAATTCTGAGGTCCCATTCTTGTTCTCAAACTTCCATGTGCATCAGAATCATCTGTTGAATACATGACGAGGCCCACTCTCCAGAAGTACAGACCCAGCAGGTCTGCTTCGTCTGAGAAGGTGTAATTTTAACAAATTCCAGGCCCCGTGAGAGCTGTTGGTACAGGGATCATACTTTTAAATTAGAGAACCACTAATGTAGAGCTCTGCAGTGTATCTGTAATGGACGTAAAAATTGCAGGGAGCAGTTTTAAACTGTACTCATCACGCATTTGATCTCAACTCTTACTACTAAATGGTGTTTGGTGTCTGGTTTGTATAACCTTACCACATATTCTTTAGCAACTAATTCTTTGGGGGCCAGTCAAATACCTCAGTGGATTAAAGCAACTGCAAGCAGGCACAGGGGCCGGGGTTTTGATCCCCGGGCCTGCCGTGCTGGCCCTGCCACCAGAGCACACTGAGACAGTGATTGAGACTGGGTATGGTGGCGCATGCCTGTAATCCCAGCTCTTGGGAGGCTATAAACAGGTGGATCACTATGAGTCCGATCTAGTAGTGAGACCCTGAACACTCTGTAGACCCTTCCCTAAAATACAATAAATGAATACATAAATTTCTAAAAAAAAAAGGTTTTTTTGGAAAGTCTGTCTCTTTTGCCCAGAAAAGCATACTCGAATCTTCTGCAAATTGGCAGGTTTAGAATTATCTGTTCTATGAGAAAAGACTCTCAGAACCAGATTCTTTCTCATTAGGTGTGAAATATGAAGGACAGTTTGAAAGGCAATTTTCACTTTGCACTCTATCACATAGAAAAAACTCAAACCAGGTGCCAGTATCAAGAGTCAGCAAGCTTTTTTATAAATGGCCAGAGAGTAAATATTTAGGATTTACAGCTCATAAAGTCTGTCATAACCACTAAACTGTTGCTGTACAAGAAAACAGCCAAATAATAAAGACAGTTTGCTGACCTACAGTCACCTACACACTGAACTACTGTGATGTTTGGCAATGCACTCACATTCACCAGACCTCTTTATCACCGGTGAGGTGCAGATTTAAGTGCTGATTACAGGTAAGTAATAAATGAGCACCAACAAGATGATGCTTAAATGTGGACATGAAATAGAAACATTGAAAAAGTATGTAAAAATGGTATAGTGTTTCTGAACCCCCCTACCTGGTAACCTCATTCTCTTGGCCTGGTCTATATAATTATTACTCCCCTACCCCTATCCCATTAACCCAGGGCCTCTGCATTGAGCTACATCCCCAGCACTTTTTCTCCTTCTTCCTGCTTGAGCTTTATTAAAATAGTTTAAAGTGACATTTCTTGTTTTCTAAGACTTCTGTTGCTTTTTTCCATCTGACTTAAAAACTGATTACAACAAATGAAACAATTGATACAGTATCTTGGTTTCTGTGAAAATGCATTTCTCTGCAATTCCTGAAAAGCTTCAAATTATGCTGAGATCCAATGTTTACTCTGGGCTTTAGATTTAGTCTTTCAAAAACTGTGTTCTAAGCCTCTGACATCCCCACTGCTATGCCCACCACCAACGCTGTGGTGAAGGTGTTCAATCTAGGCGTCTATCTTGAGTTGTCTCTCACAGGCATTAGTGCATACAATTGTCTTTTTGTTTACTTCCAGCAGCTCTATGTTCTAGGAGGGCCTTATACAATGTTACTCAATGTTATTTAATAGCTACTGAGGTCAGACAATCCAAGGCTTTCATGCTAAAATTAAAGTTTTTTAAGGAAGTTCATAGATACTTCCAGAATTGACTTAATCTCCTATATGGGAACATACCTAAAGAAGTCCAGGGTGGGCTTGTGGTCTCCCAATTCTTTCTATTTGTCAATCTCTATTCACCAGTAGTATGCAAGGGGGGTTCTTTAACAAAGTATCACATACAAAAACTCTACCAAACTACACAAACTTTTTTTTGGTAGCTAAACAAGAAAAAAAATTTTCCCCTTCCTTTTCCCTTTTATATGGCAGGTAAAGCTTACTGGCTCTGGAGTGGCCTCTATTTGCAACCTTTGGTAAGGGAGAGGGATTCAGAGAAAATAATAGCCATCAAACAGAAAAAGGAGGATGGCAAAGGAAAAAAATTAGGCAGTACTAATCGTTCATTCCTGTGCAAGATGCTCTCACTCAACACAGTGCTAACAGTTGATTTCACTCATCTTAGTTGATGGCTATATGACCAGTCTCACCACACCTATAGCATTTCACTTTGGTGCAGTCTGTCTCAACGTGTCTCAACATGCCACAAGAACAGCACTTCTGTTTATCTCAAGGTCAGTCTCAATTCAGATGGCTTGGTTCGCTACAGCTGCAGAAGCACTGCTCTCACTCAGGCTCCATGCAGTCCTTGGCAATGTGGCCACCTCTATTGCAGTTAAGGTGGGAGTCTTCCTGAAGATCATAATCCTTGGCAAGATGTCCAGACTCACCAGTGGTGACAGATGTGTGGAAGAGATGAGGAAACAAACTAGAAACCTCTTCCATGGCTTTTCATTCCATGACCATGGCCTCCATCACTGGGGCATTCCTGGGCCCAGTGGGCTGGTTGTTTACACTTGAGGCACTCATTGCTGCAGTTACATCTTCAGCATCTCAGAGGACCTGCAGTGGCAGAGGCTTGGACGCAGGCAACTTGCAAGGCAATTTTCAGGGTTCCTGCCTGCCTCACACACATTCTACACATGGACCCACAAACACTGCTTTGTACCTACAACACTTTAAGAAATTTATTTTTATAAGGTCTCAATAAGCTTCCCAGGCTGGGCTTGCACTTGTGAGCTCAGCCTCCCAGAGTGCTGAGAATACTGGTATCCACCACCATGGCCTGCTTCTTTCCTAGGAACTACTTAAAGTACAGCAAAATAATAGCATCTTCTGGGTGAGTCTGAAAAAAATTCAAACACGTAAGGTGGAAACTACCCTAAACTGAATGAGGATACTGTAGCATATTACTGCCAGTTGGTGATCAGGGGAACTAGCTTCTAGTTTACCAACATGTGACCTTTATTTTTAATAAGCTACGCCACTACTTTAGTCTCAATTCCTCATCTACAAAAAAGAGACTTTGATCTCCACCAAAATTCTCTCACTAAAATGTCAATACTAACTTTCTAATTTTCTTTTTTATGATTCAGAATCCTACTGTGGATGTTGCTTACAAAGTAACACAGACATAAAGCTAAGTGTGGTGTCTCATGCTGTAATACCTGCACTCTGGGAGGTTGAGGGAAAGTCCAAGCTCAGGCCTTCCTGGGCAACTTGTTGAGACCTTGTCTCAAAAAATACAAAGGGCTGAGGGTGTAGCCCAATGCAAAAGACCTGGTTCAATCCCCAGTATCAGGGGTTAGGTGAGGGGAGGTATAAGCTCAAATTAACATACAAAATATTAGTGTCATTTTACTTTAAGTAGCTGTTTTAGTCACTTTCTCTTTGCTGGGACAAAACACTTGACTCCTATAACTTAAGAGAGTTTTATTTTGGCTTAGTTTCAGAAGGTTTTTCCCATGGCCGGCTGGCTCCAAGGTATGGTGGAAGAAAGATGTCATGGTAGCTAGGAAACAGATTGAAAGAAGGATCTGGGGAGGGACATATACCCTTCCAAGCCACACCCTGGACCTAGCTCTTCCATCCAGGTTCCACCTCCTTCCTAATAGCACATTCAATTATGAACTAATGAGTATGGAGTCCCCAGTCACCTTCCACGATCCAATCACCTTCCAAAAGCCCATCTCTAAACATATGAGGCTTCTGAAGAACATCCTAGACCTAAACCATGATAGTAACCAAAGAAGAGTTTACAGTAGGCATATAAAGTAGGTTCGAATCCTGGCTTTACCACATATAGTAGTAACAAAGTTATGAGATCATGGATAAATCACATAATTTTTTGAAGTCTAATTTTTTCATCTTCAAACATAGTCAAAGGACAATTTGGAAGATTAAATAAGACAGTGTATGTGAAAATTTAGCATATTTCCTAGTATACAATGGACACCAATTCATTCAATAAACTGAGGCTCTATTATAGGTGAGTCCAACCTATAGTTCATGGGTTGGCTTGCCTGAGTCATACTACTGTCTCGTGCCATTTATAAAACATCTAACGTATTTAACACATCTAAGTAACAAAACTTCCTTTATTTTTAAATATTTTTATTGGGTGATATACTTCAGACTTATTAAAGTATAGAAAGGCTTCTATGCTATAGAAACATGTAAACTAGAGTTGAAAAGAACTCAGTGGTTTAAGGGTGGAGGGAGTGGGTAGGATAATATTCCAGTCAGAGGAAATATACTATGTGAATGAAGGCATGAGGCAGGCAAGAGGAACAGTGACCAAGCAGTATCAAGGAGATTTCTGTACAACCCACGTTCATAGCAGTATTACTTCTAATAGAAGGTAGAAGAAAGCTAAATGTGCATCAACCGATGAACAGATAAGCAAAATGTGGTATATGTACACAATGGATTATCACTCAGTGTTTAGAAAGGAAATTCTAACATACCATACTAATAACGAGCCCTGAAGATACTACGCTAAGTGAGATAAGCCAATCAGAGTAAGACAAATACTGTCTGAATCCACTTACATGAGGTATCTAGAAGACTCAAACTCACAGGAACAAAGAAGAATGGTATTTGCTAGGGAAAGGGGAAAAGGGATGAAAGTGTTCTAGAAATTGGCTGCATAACCTAATACTGAACTGTATACTTAAAGTTGGTTACGGTGGTGAATTTTATGCTATGTATACTTTACTACAAAAGAAGAAATTAAAAAGACAAAAGAATAAATAACTATACCAATTTCATAGGATTATACTAAAGAACAAAGTAACATATTGAATGCACTCAATACAGAAAGCAGTAATGTGTTATGTGGTTAATACTAGTAGTTACTAAAGCACTTATGTAGGTTTTTAGTAATCAATGAGTATGATCATTTCAGGTAAAATGATTTTATAAACACAACTTTAATTTTTATAAATCACTGTTTTAGCAACTTAGAGAATTTTATCCCCTAAACCTCAGTTTTACTAAATTATGCTCTATTACTTAACCAAATGGTATGAACACCTTTTCACAAACTGTTCTTTTACCTTTTATATGCTATGAAAATATGTGACTTGAAAATGCAAGGGTGAATCTTAAGGAAAAGATAATGATACACAGCAAGAATTAATCCAGCATCCAAATACTTTGCCAACTGCTCAGCAACCAAATATTTTAGGAAAAAAAATTCTGCACACTTTCAAAGGTGTTATCTAAGTTATGGACTGGCTAACCAAGGAATACAGTACCCTTAATGCTTTAGTTAGCATTAAATACTATTATTCTACAGGAAGAAATACCATTGATCCTACTGTACTTACTGGATCATTATAAACTAATTTTGTAAAGGTCTTTCTAAAAGATGTCAGTTATATGACACTTCTGAAAAGTTACAGCATTTTATATTTGCATGCTTCTCCCAAACAACTTCTTTCCCTAAGTGACAGGGACTAGGAAAAGTAACAGTGTACCATGCTAAAATGCTCACATACCATTCACTCTCTGCAATTATACATTTCCCAGTGCCACTAAGGTGGCCACGTGAGCAGGTTCTGGCTGATGAAACACAGAAAGAACCCTGTATGCCTTTTACAAGAACAGTTTAAAAAGGAAAAGGTATCCTTTTTCTTACGGCCTTTTTTCAGCTCACTGCAGGGAACTGAGACAAGTCACCAGCTCCTTAGAACCACACATCCTCCAGCCCTTCCTAGGCCAAACCATGTCACACAGCTGACCTGACCATTGACTCCCCAAATCCTTAGAGATCCAATACACAGTTCAAAGAGGCATTCTACTATGAAGACTCTTTCCCTAGACAACAGAAGCAGAAAGAACCCCTCTAAAATGCCCCATGTGGCAAGAAAAAAGGGACAACTCAGAGTGCTTCTGTGAAACCAATGACACCTTAGAACCTAGAAATGTCCCATTGTTCCTAGTTCTCAGTCTTAGAAAACTGGGACTTCGGGCCCAGTCATTCCTTTGTCATGCAAATACCTGCTTTGTAAGATGTTACAGAGGAAACTGGGTATTAACACACCTTAGTTCTAAATGATTTCAAAATATGATTGTGGCTTATAATGAGAGACACAGGAACCTGTCTAGAAGAGATCTTTATCAAAACATACAAAAGGGTGTAGTAGGTGTACTACAGCATTATTTAGAAGAAAAAGTAGTACTAAGTATGGTACATCCATACAGCTCATTGCTATGTATTCAATAAAAAGAATGAGAAAATTGATAAAGTAAGTGAAGACTATGAGTTTTTCAATGGTGTACATAGGGAACTAGCTGCCAGAATTAAAACCAGAAGTGGACAAAAATGGTTAATTCTAGCTAACTAATAGGATGGCAGAAACAGAAACACAGAAGAGGCAGGCATGGGGGTGCACATCTATTAATTCCAAGCACTCTGGAAGATGAAGGTAAGAGGACCACAAGTTCAAGCCAATCCCATGTAATTTTGGGATTTAGCAAGACCCCATCTCAAAAAATGAAAAAGGCTGGTGATGTAGCTCAGTGTAAAGGTCCTAGGTTTAATCCCCAGTACTGCAAGAAAGAGGACAAGAGAGAACAGAGCATGGAAGAGGTCAACATTTGGTAAATGAAAGGCTAATGAAGGTGTTCAGAACAGAGAACAAGAAACTGCCTATACATCATGAGGGGGAAGCCCAGGAAAAAGAGCTAAAATCCTAGAAGCCTGGAAACACTCAGAACTTGGACACAGAGGAGTCACAATTTGTAGACTCTGAGATGTCAAAAGTGGGGTGAGATGTAAGATGAAAGCAGGGAATGAGATGGTAAGATCTTTAGCACCCTTCCCTTGGCTGACTCCATAAAACTGGTGTTGAAGTAAAAGTCTCCCATGAAGAGAAGAATTTTTTCAGGAAAAACTGAGACACTCAAAAGAAAATATCTGTAAGGTACAGCACAAGGCAGTTCATCAGCTCTTTGGACGTGTGTGTGTGTGTGTGTGTGTGTGTGTGTGTATTTACTTTTTGTATTTTAAGGAAGGGCCTAAGGGTGCTCAGGGTCTCACTACTAGATCAGACTCGTAGTGATTCTGTTTACAGCCTCCCAAGTGCTGAGATTACAGGGGCTTGCCACCATGCAGTCTGAATCAGTCTCAGTACACTTGGGGCGGGGCCAGGATCAAATCCCCCGGCCCCTGTACCTGCTTGCAGGCGCTTAATCTGCGGTCCTGGACCTGCATATTTAAAGACAAATACAAGACAACAATATGCAATCTATTAATTATCGTAACTGTCCTACTAACCCGTTTTGAAACTATCTTGCTATTTTTCTCATTAAATTTTTTTTTTAATTTAAAAAAAAAAGACAAATAGACAACTAACAGACATAATTAACATAAAAGAGATCAAGCAAACAAACTGAAGAATTTAGAGAAAATACAGGAGAGAAAATGTAAGAAAACTAGGGGAACAGTTTAGGAGCCTAACATCCAAATACCAGTGGTTCCCAAGACAGAAAACAGAAGGAAGCAATTTATTACAGAAACATTTCAACAGCTCCAAGTTGAAGACCTCAGTATCTATTACTAAGTAGAGCACTTGAAACAGGAGGAAGATCCTAAAACTTTGAAGAAAAGCCAGGAGTGGTGTGGCACATGCTTATAGTCCTAGCATTCTAGAAGGCTGCGGCAACATGATCACAAACTTGAGCCCAGCCTGGGCAACTCAGTGAGACCCTCTCAAAAAAAAGGAAAAAAAAAAAGAAAAAAGTGGGGGCTGGGGATGTAACTCAGTATATACGCTCTGGGTTCAATTCCCAGTACGAGAGACAGTTTTAAATGGCAAAATGGGAAGACAGAAGACAACAGAGCAAAACCCTTAAAAATTTTGGGAGAAAATAACTTTTTTTTTTTTTTTTCAGAACGGGGGATTGAACTCAGGCCCTTATGCTCACCAGGCAAGCAATTATTCTACTGAGCTATCTCCCCAGTCCAGAAAATAAATTTCAATCTAAAATCCCATACTGACTCTAACCATTAACCTATATAGTGGATCTACATAAGGATGTAGATCCTTATGTAGAAGATTTTCCAGCAGGCAACAATTTATAAAAATCTACTCATGCAGGCTTTCTAAAGACTATATATTCAGAGGTCATTTCTATAGTATACATGCTTTCTTAGGAAGTTCCTAGAGTGAATACTGTAAGAACAAGAGAGTAAATGAAGAAAATATGGGATCCAGGAGATAAGCAAAGGGAATCCCAGAAGGCCCACAGCATGAGATGGAGGCCATATGATGATGCCTTAAACAAAGAAAAGGGCAAATTATCTGAGAAACAGAACTCAGACAAGTTTGTCAAACACAGAAGTTTGGGAAGAATTAGTAAGCAAAAATAAAAGCAATTAACTAGCTGGCCCAGAACATACCTGTATTTGTGTACTGTACTTATCTCTAGTGAATAATAAAATAACCACTAAATACTGACTTAACAAGTTAACTGTGATGCACCTCTACTGTGAGAATGGTGTAGGGCAAAGTGCGGAGAGTAGAAGAATACTAACTTAAATTGTTCTTAACAAGATGCCAGTAGAAGATACTGTATAAGCCAATAAATCACTAATTTGTTTTTTTTTTGTTTGTTTGTTTGTTTGTTTTGGTGGAACCGGGGATTGAACTCAGGCCCTTGTGCTTGCCAGGCAAACGCTTATTCTACTGAGCCATCTCCCGGCCTAAATCACTAATTTGGAAACGGAGATAAATAAAAGTTTAGGAAGTAAAAACGACATAACATTGTAGGAGGCTGGTGTTTTAAGTCTCGTACTTTTGATTTTAAAAATTACACTCATGAATAACATTGCTAATAACAATTTAAAAAACTAGAAGAATTAGGGTGGAGAAGTCTTTTTAAAAAGTTTCATGTGCTTTTGTATCATGACAAGTATAAGAAAATGCACACATGCTTTAATCATTTAGGAAAGAAAAGGGATATTTATACATGTCACAGTTTAGCCAAAGGAAATAAAAACTGGGGCAGAAAGGCACAGATCTGGAGTAGATACACCTATGCTATTTAACAAAACAAAACGTACAACCCCAGCCTAGGGAAAGACGCACCTTCAAGATGCGGTAACTGGCTTCAGTAACTCACTTTGTGACAGGTTACTTTTGGGAAGTACAGATTTCTAAGGTAATTCCAGACTACATATGTAATCACCTTTGGCAGGAAAGTTGGGCTTGCAAATCGGGCAGCTCCTTACCCTTTCCTACCCAATGTAAATGGTTAAGGAAATGCCTATTTTTATTCCCGGTGTTACTGCAGTTTCTAATCCCATTTTCTCTTCAACAGCCTCAAACTTCGCTTTAAAAGATGAGTTATTCGATATACACTTGGCCTTGTATCTCTTTCAGAATGCCAGCAGACCCTACTCCGTTTTGAAACGACTCCCTTTGACAAAGCCTGAACTCCGGGCATCACTTTCCACCCTCTCTGGGCGCCGCTCCTGCAAACCAGAACTTGGCTGGTTAGCCGCAAGCACAACTGCCTCACAGCGCACGGAAGGACTCGCCGAAACTCACAGGTGATCCGCGTCCCGCCGTCCCGCCCCTCCTCAAGCCAAGGCCGATTTCGGCCGGCTTTCGCGTCTCCCTGGACACAAAGACCACAGCGGCTAGGCCACGCGACCACCTTTACCTTCACTCGTCTCCGCTTTCTCCCCTTTTCTTCCCCAGGCACCTGCTTTTCTCCTTTTTTCCTCTTTTTCCGCTTTCTGTCCTTGTGTTTGTCATGCTCGTTTTTGTCCTCGAAGAGACTCGAGTCGTGTCCGGAGCTCCCCGTGGACAGCTCGGTGACCTCGTTCCCTCCCACTTTCAGGACCAACTTCAAAGGCTTCTCCACATAGTCTGGAACAAAAACGGGGCGCCTGGGTTACCGGAGGGCCTCGCCGGGCACGCCACAGGCCAGGGCGCCGGCCTCCCGAGCCCTCCCGGGAC